>NW_024423453.1:28897775-29222070 GCF_017311325.1 Ursus maritimus
AAAAAAAAAAAAAAAAAAAAAGGAGGGAGGGAGGGAGGGAGGGAGGGAGGGAGGGAAGGAAGGAAGGAAGAAAGAAAGAAAGGAAAGAAAGAAGCAAATTAAAATGTTTCTTTTGCTTTTAACAATTTAAAGTTAAGATGAAAAAGGAACACTGTCATCTTAAAGAGGCCACAGATTCAGTAAAATGAAACAGCTAACTTACTTATCTGGAGAGAGCTACTTAGACATGACCAATCACATTTCATCGCTGCCATACTGACTGAAGGCCCCTCTAATTTCAGGTATTCAGAGCATAGAAAACTATAATAAACTTTGATTTTATACTTTTTTAAAGTGCTATCTGGGGGAAAAAAACTATAGGCTCATTTTTATGGCATATTCTGTGCACTGACACAATTGCTGCAAAAACTCAGGTTCTCAACCTCAATGACAATTAAGGATATTGAAAGCAGTCACACATTGAATTTATTTTGACAAATGATAATTTGCTGAAACAGAAGTCTCAATCGAAGAAAGCTTTCTACAGAACCAGTTTCTTCTCCTAATTCTAAAATACAGAGATAACCAGGTGCCATCATTTTTACTTCATGTAACTTATGTCTGTTTTCTTGGAAAACTAGCCCAAAAAGTTTATTCAAGGAATTCAGAAAAATGTAAACATACCAACTGTTTTGACACCCTTTATGCCTGCTTGCCCTTCAGTCATGTCCTAGCTCCTGAGTGTACACCCCCTTTAATCCAGTGTAATAAATCATGAAATGATTTTTCTCAGCGAGACAAAAGAGACATTACTTGAAATGCTGGCATGGCATTGGAATGGTGGGGAAGGCTGATGCAATTATCTAGAAGGCCTGTTTATTCCTGCTCCATTCCACTCTACCTGAGGACAAAATTATTATTCAGCACAGTTAGCTCTAGCATTGCATAAAGAGTGAGATTAGAAAGTACTGATTTATACGGAGAATTATAGCTAGAATAAGAAATTCTGATAAGCAAAATGACTTAAGGGATTTTATTTTCTCTATTTCCTTAAACTCCATTCTGGTTCTTGCTGCCTCTATCTAAGTTACATATAATTAATATTAAGATTTTTACTATTTACGTCTATCTACACCCCAACCCCAAATATCTAACTTTGTATTCGATTGCTGTTTCATCTCTGAAGCAAGGGAATTCCAATATGTAGGCATATAAATCATGCCAGTGCATGATTAATGTGCCACAGAACATTAGGTCCCATGTCCTGGGAGGGAAATGAATAGCCTTTGAAGGGTACAATGTTCTTATAGTCTGTAGCAAATGGTGAGAGGTGCAAGTCCTTATCTGGTAGTTCTTACCTTCCCAATATAAGTAAAGTGTACTGGGCTTCCCCTGAGACACATGAATTCAAATTTCTTTGATTTATTTTTTTAAATATACAGTTGAATCCATAGCCATAGGTTGGAATCCATATAAGAAGAATGACATGCAAATCTTGCTGCTGCATGGCCCCCTTTCCACTCACTGTTCTCGGACCTTTCTTGTCTTCTGGGCCACATGGTTTGAGATGCAGAATAATTTATTAGTTAGCAAAGCAGTGCCATGTTACCAACAGGACTATTTTGGATTGAAAAATCAAGGTATTTTGTATTGTCCTTAATGCAATCTGTTGAAAGAGACAGACGGTAGAGCAGGTGTAGGGGGTCATACAATAGACACATGCAGACTTCCTCGGCATACTAACTACAACACAAAATGCCAAAAAGCAAAAGAATAGATGGGCAAGAGTTTAATATACCTGAGCATTTTAGAAATTATACTATTTAATCCTAGCAAGCAGGAAGCTCTATCAGTCTATGGTACTATACTTAAACAAAGTAATAACCATGTGAGCCATTCAAATCACCAGACAAATCATATTTCCTCTAGCATATCTTTTAATCCTTTTTGATAAGATTATCCCCAAATTCTTTGACGTTTATTCTTCTTTCATAAAGAGGATCTGGGTTAGAGACATGGATCCCATTCTTCAAGTAGGCCTGCTATCCTCCCACAAAGGGAGGGCCAAATTTAAAACATTCTTTAAAGGTTTATTATAACTAATCTACTTAAATTATTCAGAAATATCCATAATTGTATATGGAATAGTGATACTTTAATAAGAAATAGTATATGTTATAATTTCAAAGTACATTTGTGAAATCCATAGTTACATTTTCCATTGTATTGCAAAGCTATCACACTTTTCTATCAAGAGCTATCTAAAAGCTCTATTACATTTGAGTTGTTTTTTTTTTTAAAGATTTTATTTATTTATTTGACAGAGATAGAGACAGCCAGCGAGAGAGGGAACACAAGCAGGGGGAGTGGGAGAGGAAGAAGCAGGCTCATAGCGGAGGAGCCTGATGTGGGGCTCGATCCCAGAACGCCAGGATCACGCCCTGAGCCGAAGGCAGGCGCTTAACCGCTGTGCTACCCAGGCGCCCCCATTTGAGCTTTTTTTTAAATGAACAGTTATAACCCAAAATTTAAAGAAACAATGCACTTGCGATAAAAGCATTGTAAAATGTCACTAGAAGTATGATAAATTTAAGCAATGTTATTAATTACAGTTTTCAAGTTATATGCTAATGGTAACCCCATGCCTGTGTCTGAATCTTATTAATAAACAGCCACTTGGGTGTCAGAGCTATTCCTTAGTAAACATGAAGGATGAGATCTGAAATATGAAAACACTGAATTTAGAATAAATGAATCTTAGAGATCACTGGGTCCAACCTCCTTAATTGGAACCAAGTTTAAAGTGACAAAGGCATAGGCCATTTAATACCACTCATTTTTAGCCCACTCAGCCCTGGAAACAAAGGTGAACTCCTTTTCTTGAAATAATGGACATCTATGTCGCAAGTCATTTTCATGTAACTGCTGTGCCACTCATGTTTTGATCTGATAGTAGGTATGCTGACTTATACTTCCCCCTGACTAATCCAAACCACACTGCTTTACATACTAATCTAAAGGACAGGCATCCTGAATCACCTCGTTTGCCTGGGAAGAAACCTGGACTTAAAAAGAGATTTGCAAACATGAGCCAGTGTTGACATTACCAAATCTAGAACACAGGAAGCTATGAATGAGGAGCAAACTGATCTCGTATTTGCCTGTTAACTCTGAAATATCAAGGCAAGTCATCAGGAGTCTTATTTGCATTAAGGCCTGTAAGTCTTATGATGAAGGTGGGACTAGGGAAACTAAGGCTGACCAAGATGTTAGAATGGAGGATGATAGAACTTCAAAGCATGAAGTTTAGGATTCTGTGATAAAAGGGGATAAAAACAATTTTAGTCCTTCAGAAAGAAGTTCTAAGGCTATAGGGAAGTTTCCCACGGTTAAGCAAAAGTGGAAAGGCACTAGGAGAATCTGAAAGAAGATAAAGTTGTATTTCTTTAGGACCTACTGCATGTCAGATATAATGCCAGATTGTTTACATTAAAATATTTCCGTGACTCCTCACAACAATCCCATGTGGTAGATACTTTACCTGAATGTGTGACTTTAAGTTCCTTTGGAGATGCCACACATGGAATAGAAGTTCAAGATATATTTGTTAGCAGGTAGGAAACATTTCTACTCCAATCCTAATAGAGCTCAAAGCAGCGATTCCTATAGAATAAAGATGAAGTGCACAGTTTCTAGAGCCAGACTATCTGGGCCCAGTGCTGGTGAGCCAGCAGTAGGACGGTGAAGTAACTCCCTCTGAGCCTTAGTTTCCTTATCTGTAAGATGAGACTGAGAGCTGGGGTGAGAGGTAAAGCAGGTAGCCGGTGTACAAATCTTGCTCTGCGCTGGGCATTTAGTAAGATCTCCGTCCCCAGCTATTGCTAGTATTATAAATCCCACCAGCAGAGGGAGCAATACACCTGAAAAAGCAGGGTTCTGAAGAGTCCCAGAGGTCACAAACCCTCAGAAGTGGGGGGGGGGGGGGGGGGGGGGGGGGGGGGGGGGGAGGAGGAGGAGGAGGAGGAGGAAGAGGAAGAGGAAGAAGAAGAGGAAGAAGAAGAAGAAGAAGAAGAAGAAGGCGGAGGCGGCTACATTGTAGAAAAAGACTATTTCCTCTTGGAGAAAAAAATTATTATGGCTTTCAGCAAAGAGTTTGAATACTGGACCAACATCAGGAGACTCAAAATAACAGAACAAGATCTGGAAACCCAAAACCAGAATCTTGCTTGAGCAGACCAGCAATGCTGACAGTGGGCCTAGATGGCTGCAATGCGAATGGGCTAGCCGGGACTGCCTGACAGTCTATTCAGCTTATCCCAAATTTCTCAGAGTGGAGGGGGACTGAAGGCTGAAGGAGGTAGGTAAATAATAATGATAATAGCTAGCATGAGCTTTTGCTATCCTTATAAAAATTTTATGAGTTACAAGGAAACTGAGGCACAAGGTAGTGAACTAACTTTGCCAAGGTCTCAAAGTTAAAACCAGTGAAAGCCAAAATTCTTACTCATTACATGTTTCTGTAGAAAAGTCTCCAACAATCCGAGTGTGTCTAGGACAACAGGACACAGAGGTTTTGGGGTGTTTTTTTTTTCTTTTTTAATCATTCCTCTAGCCCCCAAACACCATCTTAGATCACAGACACTCTGCTATGTCCCAATGAAAGAGCATGCCGGTCACCACAGGACTCGGTCCTGTGTGTGAGTAAGGGAGAGCAAGAAAACACTGGAAGCTACAAACACGATAAAGAGCCCATGAAGACAAACAGAAACCTGTGACTTGTTGCCTTGGAACTTGCTAGAGCGACAGAAGCTGGGACATGTTAAAAATATACACTTGGCCCAGGAGCCACAGAAACTGAATTGGGTTCCAGAAAAAGGTGGAACAGTTGCAGGTCTGAGTGCAGTCTCAAAACACTGAGGTGAATCAGCAAATAAGCAACAGTGTGTGTGAGTACAAAAGGGCTGTTGCTATATTTTTGCCCTCCAACTACCGCAGAAGAATCTCTCATGTGGCCCGCCCCAACCAGAACCACGTGGGAAAGAGAGTTCCGGGAAATGCAGTTCAGCCTAGCCAAAGTGACACAATACAGAACCACCACAATCAACTGCTTTTCAGTTTGCCACACATACACTTCTCACTAGACAATACTTCATCTCCAAATAAAGATGAGAACACTGTGACACGTCTGCCTAACAAGACAGGACAATCCCAAGTGCTATCAAAAGCTAGCTAACCTGGAAATACATGTCCAGAAAGGTAGCATGAGGGGCTCTGTAGACCGGCTCCCCGGGATAGCAACTGTAATTGGTAAAAATTATTACAAAAAATATTTAAGTCTCAGAAACTGTCCTAAAAACATAAGTCAAAAGAATAAAATCTTTATTCAAGAAAAATCTTTATTCAGGAAAATCTATTTCCTCTTGGTAGGAACAGCAGAGTAAGTGGCACTTCAGCCATGACTTTATCCCACCACTGTTCCGCTAATGGAAGACCTATCCCAGGTGGGTGAGACCAAGAAGAGAGATCACCCTTGCTCCTCAGCTCAAGGGCTGTGTGTCTCTCCAAGAGGGATAAGCCTACGGCCTATGTTGGGCAAGCTAAATTCCAGAGGAGTGCAGATGAGCGATAGGGCTCTCCAAACAGCCCCTGGTCCTAGAGCAGAGATTCTAGTTCACACAAAGCAGGCTGAGAATTCTGGGATCTCCATCTTCCTTACCCCAGCTCATTTGGGAAGTAAAGACTCCAGACCAGGAGAGGCAAGCCCCCAAAACTAGAAATTACAAAGCCTTCCCAGGGCCCTACCCATAACAAAGAAGTCTACACCAAGAAAAGTAGGTCACTGTCCCAGTTCCAAAGCAAGAGCTCTGAGTTTTGTAAGAGAAGAGGCAGGACATAAGAACACAGCACACTGAGGGTCTCTCCAAAGGATGTGATTTTATGGAGTATGGAAGATTCGAGACTAAATGGGCTCTTAGAAACAATGGAGATTTTGGTGTAAAGGAATCCATAGGAAGATGATAGGTCCATCAGAGCCAGAAGCTAAGCCACAGGACAGCTAATTTACCATATAAAAAAAAACCAAAACAAGAAAAGTAGTAACAAGATGTTTTATAATTCTACAGATGGTGGTTTTGGCAGAAACACTGAGGACATCTAAAGCCAATCCATACCCAGAGTGTGTATTCCAGTAAGAACAAAACACCACCCCTTTCATTATGAAGGCAGTCCAGAGCAATCAATCTGCCAACAGAGAGCTTGCCGGTACCCCTGGGGAATGGGGACATATCAGGGCTCAGTGTTGATCTCATTTGCTGACAGACTGAGTGCTCAGCAGTGACTGTAGTCAGATTGGCCTTGGTGAATGGAAAAACATACATAACCTTTATACTGCCACCGTGGACACTCTGTTTACGAGCCCATTAGATAACAGGGTTGGAGGCTGACTAGCATCCACCAAATAAATCTTTCCACCCCCTGATTATTAACATCCTTCTGTTTTGAGGTCACCATTTGGTGAATGTTTACAGAGGACACAAATATCTCCACATTCTATTCCCATTTATCCATCTGGCCAAAAAATTAGCCACAGTCTATGATTTGTTGTCAATCCATACTATTTGACCATCTCTTCTTTCAAACTAAATGAACCACCAGAGAACCACCCTGAAGTCCCACCACTAGAAGAGTTTCCCTTCACCACTCTCCTTTAAGGCCTTCCCAAAGTGGGGTGGTGGTTCTGCAGCCACTTTTGGATAGTCTTTGCATTTTCCTTCCACAGGCAGCAGATCATACTAAATATAGGTTGAGCAAGAGAAGACAATCAGTCAGAAGTAAGAGCCATCTGGTCAACTTTCTCACACAACTTTCTTGTGCCTTCAGGACTTGGTTACATTTTGTTACGGAGGGCTGGTGTACATGCCTGACTTTATGGCATGATGGGTCAGAGCACACCCAGTTCATAAAGGACAGCTTAGGTCACATGATAACTTAGAAGGCCATGGTCAAGTGTTCGGTTTCTTCTAAGGTCCAATAGGAAGCCAGAAGCTGTTCTCAAATAAAGATAATAGGGGTTTTGTTTTTTTGTGGGGGTTTTTTGTGGGTTTTTTTCCCCCAGAGAATGGAAAAATCTCTGGCTGTGCTTCCAAATCCTAAGTGCTATGTTGTATGTCACCTTTAGCCAACCAAATAGCCTCCCTATCTGTCACTGACACTTCAAGCATCATCAGATTTACTGTATCATATGGCCCAAGAGCACAGAGCAGCTTGCACAGCAGCTGGACCTGCTGCAGAGTATGGTCTTGCTCTGGGACTCACTCAAAACTGGCAACTTATTGGGTCATTCAATAAGTGGGTCAGAGTGATGTACACAAATGAACTATATACTGGTTTTGAAATCCAAAAATGCCTGAGTATTGTAACTTTCCTAGTAGTTGAATGGATCATATACAGTCACTTGCCCCCATACAACTGGATACCTGGAAATCACACCAAGCTAGCAGACCGCTCGATTTTCATGGGATTTATTTCTCACCATCCGGCATTCAATTAGCTGCCCAGTGTCTAGTGTAGTTGCTACTTCCTGCACACCAGACTGAGCAGAACCATATAATCAATGTAATGGAAGAACAGATTATCCTGTGGGAGGAAGCTGACCAAAATCCATGTAGCAAAGATAATAACGTAGGGCTAAGGAGTTCGTGTATCCCTGAAGTAGGAGAGCGAAAGTTACACTGCTTACCTCGGCAGTTAAAAATATACTACTTCTTGTGGTTTGTGTGCAGATCAGTGGCTATATATCAGGTAGCAATTAAATCACAACTGCTGTAACTTTCACGTGCTTGATGGTGCCACTAATGTCTGTAATCCTTCCAGGAATGTGGTATTTCTCTTAGTTTGCTATTTTTGTAGATAGAGACAGATCCTGTGAATTCCCACACTTCACAGATCAGGATCCAGGCTCTGAGTATGTCGTCTATTCCAACTACACATTTCAGTACTGGATAAGTGGCCACAGAGTAGGTTTGGGGACCTATGGGGCCCACTGTACTAGAACCTAAGCCAAAATCCATTGATCACCTAATCTCCATAAGCTCCTGCTCTGACCAGTGGACCACAATGACATTTTAGATTTCTAGGAATTAACGTGATTTCAGAGACAGTGTCCAGTAATCCATAAAAATGCATAAAATCCTGGTCAATTGCTGCAGGAGGAAGGCTGGGAAGGTGATAGACATTAGACATTTTTGGCCACGTGGCAAGATCTTTCCTCCAAGAGACCCAACCTTCCCTTTATTCAAAGGGTTCTGGGTCTGTAAACTAGCTCAAGTATGGGAAATAATTAAGAAGCTGCAACTCCGTTTTCATGAATCAAGTTCACCAGATTTGGAGCTTTTCCGCTCATGTAAAGTAAGACTTCATCGCTATCCATAGTCGATTCCATTATTCACAGTAGTTATGTTCTGTAAAGTCACCACAGACACTGAATTAGCAAATACTGAACCACTGCCCCCCAAGGAAAACAGAGTTAGATTCCTGCCAGCCTCTGGTTACATTTTCACCCAGCACTCAATATAAAGCCTTATTTTATATGTGTTTCTGTTTAAAGACACCGTATTTAATATATATTACTTATTCATTAACATTGAACGCATGGCCGAAAGCATCATAATTCATGCCTGAACAAAACGACAGAGCGCTGCATTGCTCGACCGACCTCAGCTGGAATGTGAGCATTAGGTGATTCAAACACTCTGCACATGCATGTGTTCGTGAATTACTACAAACACTGCTAGGATTGCTTTTGAGGTTACAAAAATATTTTACCAAACAGAATCTGCAAGTAACAAGGATTAACACTATGTTAGCAGTCGGGAACACCATGATCAATTGGCCAATGCCAAACAGCTCTGGGAGTCAAGATTATTTTGGTTATGGCTTTGGCTCTGCTAAGTAAGTGTCTCTGCTTGTCCTCTGCCACCATGCAATCCTGTCATCCTTATTACATTTCAGGGTCTCAGTTTGATGGAAGACATTCTCCCTATAATTTCTGGTCTCCAGAAAAGGGCCATCACAGAAGTCTTCAAAAATATATTTGTCAAAACTACATGGAAAGTAAAGTCCTCTGCATCCTCCCAGAGTGGTAAGAAGCTCTTACATGATAATTCTACTGTAGCATTCCAATATTCCTAAGCCTTGAGATACCTTTCTCTTCAACATACCAGGGAGATTTCTGGCATTTCAAGGTTATTTAGCATAGGCAACCTCTGAGTTCATTTTTAGTCCACCACCAAGCAAAGTGTTAGAGCAATTCCTAGCCCCTCAAACTAAAACACTGAATTTGGGATTTTTGCTCACTAAGCTCATATCTGCAAATTCATCCTGATCTAATTTTATGTTTCTTCTACTTTCATCATATACCTTGAAGTTCCTTTCCCCCCCCAAACTCCCCCAGATGTCTGTCACTATAAATTGGAAAAATCATGTAGCTCCTTTGGTCTGTATTGTACCCTCACAAATCACACAGGTCACACTTCTGCCACACCCATTTGGGGCCTGCTGGGGTGTGGGTCTGACATAGATCCAGAGGCAAGGAAGGGTTGTGGAATATGTTCTGAGAAGGATCTGCAGTGTCTTGCAAGTCAACCAGCTCAGGGGAAGCTTCTATAGGTTCTTCAGACAAGAGTACTTCAACTGGCAAAATTTAGGAGTACAAGATTCTGGCATCATGAGAACATACCCATATGTCCCTATCCCAATTCTCACAATCCCATTCCTTCCCAGTCAATGCCTTAACTTTAACAAAAGAGAATCTAGAAGTTTCAGAAATCATTTACATTACAATTCAGTCACCCAAGATGAGATTTTAGGTTTGATTTCCAGAAATCTCAGCATTGTAACTACAGTATATACAGATTTTTTCTTTGGAGAGGTCAAAGAAGCATTCAGGTCCCCTGTGCAGACTTTGAGCTGGAAATCTGAAGCCGTGTCTTGTCATATATTTTCCCCAAGTTCCCCAGCACAGTTACAATTAACCAACCAATACCCTTACACTCTTATTGTTTGTAAATGCTTTTATGACAGCTGATATTTAGTCACCCAGAGCTTTACCTTCTGTAGTTGCTAGATTACAACTATCTAAAGGTGATAATTTATGTAACTGTTTTACCATGACATGGCCCAGCCTATCAGTACCCTCATAACTGCTAGAAACAGAGTCACTAATACCTGTAGGTCTAATCAGATCAAACAACCAATTCAAGAAAACCCAGAGCCAATTTGAAGTAATCATTCTTAAAATTCTGTTCTTCTAAATTTCTGCTACCAAATTAGTACCAGTCGGGATTTTATTGGAGAGGCAAAACCACTAGGACAGATACATAGATATGGATACAAAAATAGATAAATATTAAGTAATTATGTCAAGGATTTGGCCCTATGGAATTTGGAGAGCTGATTAAGTGCTTGTCTTCACATTTGATTCTGGAGCTTGAAACCCACATGGCAAAGTCATTGGAAGGAAAGACAGACCTCATGTGGAGAGATAAAAAGCAAGCTGGTACTCACAAGACAAACTGAAACCCTTGTCCATCTTTGATACTCAGTGATCCTAGTGAAAGGGGTGTCCTACAGAGACTGGGAGCTAAGTACACACACCTGGCCCAGGAGTCAGGGAAGCCGAAGAAGGACCTGGCAGAAGGTGAAGTACTGCCGGCCCACTACTGACACACACCAACCATCGAGACGGCAGGTCAGCGGCACGTGTGAGACACGCACAGCTGCTGCTTCACACCCCACTTACAAATCACCCCCAAGAATTTCTCTTGATCTCATCTTAACCAGCAACATACAGGAAAGGAAATTTTAGGATATCAGTTCACCCTTGCCAAGTTGACACATTACACAGCCACCACAGTATCATTAAAATTCCAAGCTGAAGAATGCAACATCCAGAGCAAAATGAGATTTCTGATGTCGATTCCAGGGGAGACACAAAGAGGAGACGAGCTGGTTTCATTACAAAAGGAATGGGAAGGATAAAACCGGTACTTTGGATAGAGAGATATAAAAAAGGAACAAGGAAGGATTCAAAAGAAGATACTTGCAGCATGGATTCAAAATCGTCTCTACACCAACTACATATGACCTGAGGGGACAAGTAAAGAAATGTTTGCTGTCTGGACTCCAAATACATTTCCAATCAGCTTGAGTAAGACTGGGTGCTTTCAGATGATGAGCTGAATCTATATGCCCTTTCCAGTCCTGATAGTTTTTAATAGCAAATTTACAATCAGGGCAGAAAATGTTCTTCTCTTACATAAATGCCCCTGCAGACATGTCCTCTGAGGAATTTCTTCAGCCAAAGCACTAGCTTGGTGCAAAGTTCAACACCATCCAGGCAACTGCATGCCTATTCTAGTAATCTTGCTAGGATTAGGGTACACGCAGTAGTGAGGAAACAGTGAAAGAAATTGGTCTACAGAGTCAGAGCACCAGGGATAAAACTGCCCTGATCATTTTAGGACTTGGAACACAAAGAGAGTTGCCAGAAGGTGAAGAGGTATGGAGTCCCCAAAATAGCAGTTCTGAGAGTAGTTTTTTTGACCCGTTTTCAATATCTCCTTACCAACTTGGGAGAGAGAGCCTGTGGGATCAGTATGAAAGGGGAAGACATTAAGGAACAAACGTTGTTATCCACCAAGTCACAAAAGCAAAAGTAATTCAAACGTGCTCCTCAGAAAATGTGAAGTCCAGGGTCCAAAAAATTTTATAACATAAAGTCTGGTTCAAAGACTAGAAATATTGACATTGTAAAGGAGAAATAAAACAACAAATGAGGAAATCTCCAGTACATCTTATCAGATCACTTCAATGAACTCTCAGATGTGACCGCAGAAATGCCATGTTTCAGTCATGTATAGTTAAGTACCCCCATGCCTGGATGTAGAAAGAACAATGACAATTTGGTAGGATACATTTAAGGCCACTTAAGGAATGAGTTATGGGTCTCATTATAGTCTTTCACTCTGAGTTTAAAACACAGATAAAAAATAAGTACGACCAAACTTATAGCCAACCATTCCAACTATTTAACCACATCACCTTGGTCAAGAGCTACCCAATAGACTTAAACTCAGCAAAGTGATTTGCAAAGCACAAATACTTCCTTTTGAGTCAATATCCTTCTTCAAACTCATCAAAGTGATTTAAAAGAGTATTTCAAGCCCAAGTTGTCCTTCCCTCTCATCATTCTGGAGCACCTTGTTAAACAGCGAGTAACAGTAAAAGAGCATTTAACAATCTGCTTCACATATACCTCTTTTCCAGCCAAATTGCACCTATAAAGTTAAAACAGAACCTCTCTGGATTCTCAACAAACATGAACTGAATATTTTATGATTTATGTAGTAGTTACAGTGTGTTGCCTTTTCTTAATTAGCATAGATATGGATGCCTTTCTTTCGTGGCACGTTATTATTGTTGCAGTAATTCAATAAAAGTATCCTAAACATTTACATTGTGGAACATTTTTATGGTTTATAACAACGGAACGGCACACACAGTGTCATACATCTGCTTTCGAAGTTATTGCTTTATTTCATATTTTCATATCCCTTTTAAGAATGAGAACTATTGTAGCTTTGGAGCATGCCTTTATCATTTCTGCCTCTCTATGAATTCCATTCTTTCACATAATTTTGCATACTCATAATGATGCTCAAATTAATTCTGTTCAACTGATGGCAATTTTTTCCTGAACTCTCTCATGACGGAGTAATGAATTGTTCTCTTAATCTACTCCATTGTATTTCTATTATTAAAATAATAAACATTTTTCCCTGTTTGGTCACTAACTAGATTTGCACTCACCCTCTCCAAAATGACTCACATAAAAGTCAAAAGCATAAGTTCTCCATAGAGAAACTAAATACATGTTGAAAGGTCAGTCATTATAATGTCTTTATAGTGTGCTATTTCCCTAAACCATTTCCAACCTCAGGGGTCAATGGAATAGGGGTTCCCTTGAACAAAGTGATTATGCAGAACATCTCCATAGGTCTTCAAGTGGTCTCCCTCGTATTCTTATGCATATTTGTGACACAACAGAGTCATAGCAGTTTGCTTCAGTTTGAAACTCAAGGCTCTGAGACTCCTGCACTTGCAATCGCTCCCTCACATCCCTGTGTCTGCCTGAGCTTTTAAACTGCCCATGTCTCTACTCTGCCTCCTTTATGTACAGAAGAAGTAGCAAGTGCAGATAAATCAAAAAGCGATCTTTTGAAGTAACAGTTGGAGCTTACAGTACCAAAATTATGAATTTCAAATAAAAGGTTTGGGAGAGAGATTCTTTCAAACCTTAAGGTGTGGTCTGAGTGATGAGCAAACGTACCTGAGTGGGAGACAGCGGTTGAGGTCTGGCCAGGGCCACCGACTGGCACTCGCAGAATGAGAGGTCACTGTGCATGCAACACTCTAAGTGTCCACACTGGTAGTTTTCCAACCAATTCCTGGGGATCTTGAGAGAGATCTACAAGAGAAAGAGAAAGGCTAATTAGTATAGTTTTACTATCAAGGCATTATAAAAAACTGAGAAAGCTAGGCCTGCCTTGACTAGGGAGAATAGGGACATCCCTTCCCTTAGCTGGAAATCGCAGAGAGGAAAAAGGACAGGAATCACACAAGGAAAGGGAAAACGACATCAGAGCTGGAACACCAGAGAGCAGCAATGAGTGACTGTCAGAATAACATGGACAGTGGATAACAATACCAGCGATCAGAAATGCAAATAGTGATCATTTTCAGAAAAATAATTCAAAAGGCTACAGAAGGGAAACGGATGAAACATTCAAAATTCCACAGATGAGGGGTGCCTGGGTGGCTCAGTCGGCTAAGCACTTGACTCTTGATCTCAGCTCAGGTCTTGAGCTCAGGGTCATGAGTTCAAGACCCACGTTGGGCTCCATGCCAAGCATGGAGCCCACTTAAAAATTTTTTTTTCATAGATGATATGATGATGATAATGATGATGAAGATGATGATAATTGCTGACTACTAGAAAATTCTTCAAATTTGTCAAGAACTATTCTTTTTCTTTTAGATTTATTTGAGACAGAGTGAGCAAGAAGGGTGGGGAGGCGCAGAGGGAGAGAGAAAATCCCAAGTAGACTCCCTGCATCAAGAACTATTCTGAATAGTTTACATAAAGTATCTCATTTACTACTTAAGCCATCCTTATGACATAGGAACAAGTATTATCCTCTTTTTAAGATGAGGAAATTGAGGCCTTAAGTTATTACCTGAAGTTATTTACCTATGGTTTATATGGAAAAAAAGAAAAAGCAGTATACTGGGCTTTGAAATGGGACATCATAGATGAAGTCTGTGCTTTGCTTTCCTTTCCATCTCTACAGAATCCCTGGCAAGGAAGGGATGCGGGTGTGGCTTGGGTTTCCACTTCCAGTGCCTCTACCATGAGGGTTCAAACACTCTTTTGATATCACTGCTATTGCTACTTAGATGGCTCTCCTTGATTACATTTCCCCAGTCGCTACGAGAAGTGAGAAAACACAGGTGGTCAACAACAGTACTGGCTCTTCTTTCATTCTGTCATTCATTCACTCCCTCATTTATTCATTCATTGAACAAGATGCCTGTCCTTTCCCAGTTTACCCTAGTTGTGCCCTGCACGGTAACTGTATCATTCACAAGCACTTTCAGGCCCAGATGTCCACATCCTGGCTAAGATGAAGCCATGTTCTCAGCGGCTCACTCGAGGTTTGCTTCCCAGTCTCTAAGTCAGACAGAGAGAAGAGCAGAGTCCGGAATTCCTCTGGTACTACCATACAGTTATAGTTCTTTGTGTTCATTACGGAAACATTTCTATACAAAAATAAAAGGCACAATTGTATTGGAACCAGTTTGTTGATAATTAGTATTTAAGAAAATCGTTTTCCTATAGCATTGCTGGAGGGCCCAGTTAAGTCGTACAAACACACACACTCAAAAAAGGTTTTGAATTTTCATCGTATATGTCAAATGAAGTCCAAGTGAATAAATATCAGGGTGTAAGGAGGAAAAATTCTTTAAGTGAACTGACGATTCTGCAAATGTTAAGTGACGTTCAGACTTGGTTATATATAAAATACAGTCACAAAAAGATGAGCATTATCCTTTTCATCAGTACATACATATTCCAACACAGCTCCACCCCCTAGGATCTACTGATTAGTGACCAAAATGAATATAGTTATACACATGCTAAGTTTTTATGCTGTTTTACCAGCAGATGACTTGGTTGATCTGAAATGGAAATAAATCCACAACCTTCCTCCTTATTTTTCTTCACACCACTTAATTTTGAAGATGCAGAATAAATTAAAGGTCACTCAGTGACTCATAGCTAAAATCCGCATGGTTAATCCTGAACACCTACTTTCTGATAGATCAACCAATTATGCTCTGGGCTACACGATCGTTAAAACGTACTGGAGTCTTGAATCCACTGAAGTGTTTTAAAATTCAGCCAGTATAACCCTTCCTGCAAGTGTTCCATTGCTTTTTCCCAAATGTGTGAGCTCTCAGGGGAGCTGACACAAAGTAGCTGTTCCACACTTCGGAAAGGGAGTAGCAGTTGCCAGACTTGAAATTGCCGCTGGGATTACAACAAATCCCCAAACCACCCCACAGCAGAAACAAACAGCAAGTCTCATATGTTAAAATAGCAAGAGGAGATTGAAAAGACAGAAACCTTTACGCTGCATGCAGAATTCTTCGCAGCAACCTTTGGGTAATGTTGATAAGCCTGAAAATTAAGGGGATTTAGTGGTAATAGTGACTGGAGGGAAAGGTAAGGACTTGTAAGTAGGACAAAGAAAATGAGATGGCTGATAAATCTGTTAAAAAAAAACGCTTTTTAAAATTAACTAGTAGGTTATTCCTTATTACAGTATGTATTACATATTCCCATACGGTTTAGTTATTTCTGCAATGTCTGTGTTCAAAACAGGCTGTAACATGCATAGAGGGCCATTCCTGTGTTTTGTTCATTTTTGGATACCTATAGATCCCAATGATGCTATACATTTGATACGTATTTAAACTAATAAAAATTCAAGTTATCATCTTAAATGTAACAAGGCTAGATTTTAAGTAATATGCCAAATCATAAAGTGACCAGATAGCTAATTTTCAAACTTACAAACTCATATATTTCTGTCATTCTATAGGGACTAATCATTGAGTGTTATTACGGATGAGCCCTTAAAAGGAATTTTTCCCCATCCTCTGCCCTTCAAGCAAGCATTCAGCATTACTTAGGCATTCAGCACTATCTCAAACAAGTGAAAAGCTGTTATTTGTCTAAAGAACTCCAGGGAAGTATAAGGCATAGTCCTCAGTAAATCATGCCATCAGTACCATTACCCTGCATTAAATTTGTATGAATGAACTTATTGACTAATTGGCAATATGTCAATGGGAGAATTTAATCTTAAATATATTACACATGCTATAGACTTTGAAGTTAACATCAAAAGTCAGAAGTCTTCTGGGTATGTTAAAAATTCACTCAAAATTTTAAGAAGTTAATAGGAAATATTCAAGTCTCCCTCTATGGATTACTGGAGGGTTGCTATTATAATGCTTAAAAATCAGGTATAGTGTAGAAAAATTAAACTCTGGTTAAGGTCCATTAATTATAATGCAATGCCTCAGCCAAACAACAGCTTGGCCTTAAATCAATACTCAATTAAATACTTCCTGCAGTTCTAGCCATTAATTGCTCTGCAGCTTTGAAAATAACATTCTAACTGCTTGTAGAAAGGTAATCAAAACTGGTGTGTGAAACTAGAATTTGGTTCCTTTGTGATTAGATTTCCTCAACCAGGAAAATTAACTTCTTCGGTGACTAACCGTTCATACCTTCCAAATGCACTCAAAAGTATTGAAAATTGAATACAATAACAAGCAATCGATTTTTGGTTGTGAAATACTGTATTTAGTTTGCTTTGAAGAATGAACACCACGAAACAGTATTCTCAATCTTCATAATGAAAAGTATCATCACTTCTATGTTAGATCTTTAGGTGGGAACAACAGAACTCCTGCTGCCTATCTATGATTGGAAGGAAAATATTTAAGAGCTAACACTTTGCAGCTGCTGCTGACAAGGGAACAGCCATGTTTCAATAGGAAACACGACCTTGTTGGGCACCTAGGATCCACCTTTCAGGTCAATTCTGGGCACAAAGCAACTCATCCTGCCGAAGGTGATGTACAAGGACCCTCCCACTGACACATCGTCCAGAATGCTGATTGCACAGCAGGACAAATACAGAAACACAGGAGCGAGATGTGCGATTAAGGATGTTCGTTCTGGATAGAGGGCTACAGAACTCAGAAACTCACAGAAACCGCCACCATGGCTAAAGAATGAGGATGAGAGAACATAACTGAGAAACAACGCCAATATAAACACCATGCAGGCAGGGAACGGCAAGTGTTTGCAAACATGAGGACTAAGAGTTTAGAAGGAAAGGTTTTGGAACAAAGTGACTTCTCTGTCCTAAACTGGCTGGGGCAAGAGGGGGGTGGGAGTGAGAACTGCTGCAAAATGAGGCCCGCGCAGACAGAAGAGGAAAAGGAGGAGCCTGGAAAGGAGTCCTGTGCTCTCCCTCACAACACAGTCATGGTTTAGTGAGGATGCTTCGTAAGCGTGTGTGTTGTATGGTGTGCGTGTGCGTAAATCTGATTTACAGCAAGTTTGATATTTATCCATTATCATTCAGATGTGCAGAAACATAACTTTCCGTATTTCTCCCCGCCGCGTTCAACGTGCTCTCTGAGCCTCCTTTTAAAAATGTAAACCAGATTTCCAGTTTCCTGTTCCGCATAGAAGTTTGGAAGTTGCCACTCTGTCCTAACAAGTGAGTAGCAGAACTGAAAAATCAACTCTTTTTAGATTCCCAAAGGGAACTGGGGTCACAGGGCAAACTGCTGTCACCAAATTCACTGGCAGGTGAATATAGAGAAACACAACTTACCGGAGCAGAAACCCAGGGGCTGAAGCGTCTGTAGAACCAGTGCAGGGGTATGAAACCTGCAATGGATGAATTGGTGGTCTGCGTGGACAAGCCTGAGAGATACAAAGTCCAGGGGGACCTCACACTTTTCTGAGCTCTGCCTGCTAGAGTTCTACCAGGTTCTGACAGTAAACAGCTAAGAAAAAAATATCCTCTCTTGCTTTCAGCAGGAGACGAGAAAGAAGCCATCTTGAAATACACCGGAACATTCCGTTCCCCTTTATAACGTCTGCCCTCAGGAGAAACTATTTAACTGCAGCCTCACCTGGTGGTATTTATCCGAGTCTAACTGGCCTGGGGGAAGGGAAGGACCCAATTGCAGCCCAGTCTCGCTCTCCTGCCCCACCTGAGGAGGGTAAAGAGAAGGGGCACGAGGGAGAAGCACCAGTGAAGCTGACAATCCAGAGGCAGAGGCTCAGTAAAAGACTGAGACCTTCTCAAAAGACTATGGAATGCTGCCCTTCCCCCACACACCTCCCCTCTCCCGCACACCTCCCCTCCCCTCCCCACGTTACTAATGGCCTATTTACAGCAGCTCCTTTTACGCTGCACAGTGCATCTGGAAAAAAAAATTTACAAGACATTCTACAAGGCAAAACACACTTTAAAGAGACAAAGTAGGCTTTAGAAGCAGACACATCAGGGATTTTAGAATTATCAGATCAGGAAGTTAAAACGTTATTAAAATGTTAAGGGCTCTAAAGGATAAAGTAGACAGCATGCAAGACACATGGGCAATATAGAGAGATGGCAATCTGAAGAAACAAAAAGAAATTCTAGAGATCAAAAACACTGCAAGTGAATTGAAGAATGCCTTCGAAGAATGCTTATTAGTAGATTGTATGTATCTAAGGAAAGAATTGCCACACTTGGGATATCTCAATAGAAACTTCCAAAATTTTAAAGCAAAAAGAAAAAAACTGTAAAAAGAAAAGCAGAGCAGAATATCCATGAATTGTGGGACAACTAAAAAAGGTGTAACATGCATGGACTTGGAATACTGGAAGGAGAAGAAAGGTAAATGAACAGAAGCAATATTTGAAATGATGACTGAGAATTTAACTAAATTAATATCAGACACCAAACTACAGATCCAGAAAGTTCAGAGAACTCCTTGTAGGATAAAGGCCAAAAAAACCAAACCAAAACCAACCAACCAACAAACAAAAGTATACCCAGGGATGTCATTTTCAAACTATGGAAAATGAAAGATAAAAAATCCTGAGAGAGGGATACCTAGGGTGGCTCAGTCGGTTAAGCATCTGCCTTCAGCTCAGATCATCATCCCAGGGTACTCAGATCTAGTCTCACATCAAGCTCCGTGTTCAGCAGGGAGCCTGCTTCACCCTCTGCCTGCCGCTCCCCTGGCTCGTGCTTTCTCTCTCTCTCTCTCTCTCTGATAAATAAATTAATCAATTCTTTTTTAAAAATCCTGAGAGAAACCAAAAGAATAAACACCTTACCAAGAGAGGAACAAAAAATTACATCTGACTTCTCCGAAACCAGCAAGCAAGAAGAAAGTGGATTGAAATATTTAAACTGTTGAGAGAAAATAAAACACCAACCTCTTAATCTGTACCCTGCAAATTATCCTTCAAAAGTGAAGGACAAATTAAGACTCAAAAAGCCCTCAGGTAATCTATGGGCTCTGGGTAATAATGATGTGTCAATGTAGGTTCATCAACTGTAATGAGTTCCCACTGTGATGAGGGTCCGCACGTGCAGACTCGGGGGCTCTATGGGCCCTCTCTGTAACTTCCGCTTACTTTTGCTATGAACCTAAAACTGCTCTAGAAGCTAAAGTCTATTTTTTAAAAATGTCCCTAGGCTTCTGCAGGTAGCTCAGTCACATCTGGTTGATATGTTCTCTTTGGTTTAATTCTTAATTAATAGAAATATCAGCGATACGTACTTCTCTGTGCACTTGCCTCTTAACCTCCTCCTCCTTGAGAAACCTTTTGAGAGCAAGAATTTGTTGACAGGTCATCACAGCAGAGCGGGTGGGGGAATGCATTTTACAAGGGTACTCCTCACATTCCAATGGTCTATATCACACTCCCTGTTGAACTTTTATGACCACATTTGTTCTCTGTGTCTGCAGCTGATGTAAAGCGTTCCCATCTGGCTTTTGTAGGTGGACAGCGTCCCTGCTCAGGACCAGAGCCCCTAGCGTGGTCTTGATGTCTGTGTACTCTCTTTGTTCCTTACCTCCACCCCGGGCCTCCTATAATATAGTAACCTTCATTGCGATCAGATGCTCTTTATTAGCACATAAAACAATTTCTTGATTTTCCTCCACACCAGGTGTTTCCAAACTTTGGGATATAACAGAAGATGTAATCCAAATGCTCTTTCTGCATGGAAATGAAAAACCTTCATATAAAATCCTCTGGTCATCCCAGTTGGGGAGCATTATAAAGCCCTGCCTCCCATGTAGCAACAAAGAACATACTCCCTCTCTTGAAATTACCAAAGATATGGGAGTAGGCTCCACTTTGAAGCCTGAATGTACACTTCTCTGCTTTCCTCTAGCTGGAGGGACTTTCATCTCATCTCTCTGTTTGGCAGGAAATTTCTCCTAAATCATCCTTCCTATTTCATGGTATGTAGTAAAAACTTCATGCTCGATCCTCCAAGGTTTTGTTCCTTATGTTTAAAGGAAAGATTTTGGAATTTAGAAAATTGCTTTCAAGTGTTTGTCCTTTGCGAATGAAAGCCCGGTTTTAATTATATAATCTACGAAATGGACTTCAAGAACCTATTCTAAAGTGCAAAGGGTTGACTTTGACTCTTTTGTCCTCCACTTCCAGTAATAAGAATCTTAATGTGGTGATGTACAGAGACTGTAGCAGACACCTTGCTAAGTAGTTGTCTATATTATCAATTTTACACTCATAAGGTTCAACAATGACATTCCTGAAGTACAGGGAGATTAAGGAACGCATCCAAGACTGCACAGCTGGTAATGAAACCAGGAACTGGACCACACAGCTGACATCCAAAGGACATACTCTTTTCCCTCTACATTATACCGTCTGAGGGTAATCTATACTGATCCAATAGAGGATCAGACATAAACAAGGAAGTAGAAAAAAATCCCGTATCAAAATATTATGTAAAAATATGTATAATTTCTGTATGTCTAATTGAATCGGTAGTAAAATGTATAGTTCTAATGATTGAGGTTTCAATCACTCTCAAAAAATCTTTCAGTCATCTTCAGAAAATCTTGGCTTATAGAGCTCTTTTATACAAATATCTATTATTTCTCGATGTGGAGAACTTCCCTAGACATAGGAGCACACCATAATGCACAAAACTACATAAGCACATCCTCTTATACCAGCTGTCTTCGACCTCATTCACTCCTGCTGTGTCACAGGTTTCATTGATAAATGTAAGTAAAAGTTAAGCTTTTTTCCTACATCTAAAATTATGTTTTCATTTTTATGTATATTGTTTCCTTCTGTAATTATAACAACTCAGAAGTATACATAGTGAATTATATCACATTCCTTGAAATTCAATGGAGAAATAAGCTATCATAATTTAAACATAATCAGGAAATACTACTTAGTAATAGGTCCATTGTGACAAGTCCTAAAAATATCAAAATATGAAACTTGAATTCTAGTAAAGAAATATTATGAGAGATTTCTACTCTGAAAGTATAATCAGGGGCACCCAGGTGGTTCAGTCAGTTGAGTGTTTGACTCTTGGTTTCTGCTCAGGTTGTGATCTCAGGGTCCTGGGATCGAGCCCCACACTGGGCTCTGTGATCAGCGGAGAGTCTGCTCGAGATTCTCTTTCTCTTCTCCCTCTGCCCCTCCCCCTGCTCACAGGCACGCGCGCTCTCTTTCTCTCTCTCTCTCTCTAAAAAAGGAATAAAATTTTAGAAATAAATAAAAGTATAATCATATTTTCTTCTATGTGCCCCCAAAAATAATTTTAAGGAGAAAGGAAAATGTATTTACTTATCATATGATGCTTATCTTGATTTAAGATATTATTTATACTCCATGTATTAAATTCCAGAAGAACTTACTGTATTTTAATATTGTAAAACACAAACCATAAAATGTAATATTTTTCTTGATTTAATATTCTTATACCTATTTGAGATATATTTTACTATGCAATTTTTCAATTTGCTTACATGGTATGTATTAAATCAGTGAGAGAACTTACTCTAGATATGTAAATTTAAAATAAATACTATTAAATCGGAGTAAAATGTGGAAGACAAGACGGAGGAAAAACGGGTTCAGTTTCTGCAGTATTATACTCCCATCTTATATCATCAATATCATTGTTCAGTCAGGAAAATAGAAACTTCAATTGGTATTTCACCTGGAGGAAATTTAATACAGGAAATAAGGTGCAAAGGGTTTCAGAAGGGCTGGAGTAGCTAGAAAGGGACAAGTTCGTGGACGATTAACATTTGCAGGAAGCCGCCCGCCATCCTAGGCTACAGGAGCGGAGGGGACATGGTGTCACCTGGAGGACGCAGTCGCTGCCCAGCTGCAGCTGCTGGACCACCTCTGTCGCTGGTGCTGTTCAGAAGCGCTGCTGAAGGGCCTTGCAGGAATCCACGGCCCATTCTCCTGGTGCTCGGGCAGCAACCCTGGGCGCAAAGCTCCTCACGCTGTCATGGGGCAAATGGGGGCAGGGCAGGTTAGCCAGGGCTGCTAAAGCACCTGATGCTACTGTTGCTTTGCTACCCGCCCCCCTCCCCCCTCCCGCAGAACCCCTGCCGCAGAACCCCTGCCGCTGGGGGAGGAACCCGGTGCTCCTGCATCACCCTTTGGCACTGCTGCTGAAGGCTCTGCTGAAAGCTCTACTCATCTCCCCAGAAAGGTGTAGGGTTTTGGCTTCTCTCTCCCAGCCACTTTCCAATCACCTGCCAGTGACTTTGCTACACTATCAGAGCCTAAGAGAAGCCAGCTGGCAAAGAAATGTCTGGCAGGTAGTTTTTCCGGCATCCAGCCCTCTGTGATACGGAACAGCACACAGAAGATTAGAAAGAGAGCCCAGGGCAAATGTACGAATGACCCCGTCCCACCTCCTAAGTCATTGCTAATTTTCAGTCTCCTTTCCTTGACAGCAGGCTTTGGTAGTCTTCACATTCCTTACATTGTATTCTGCTCTTGCTCTTCATTTTGAAAGCTGAAAATATATTTCTATTCTTTTAGTAATTTCTGCAAAATTTAAAATCCTTCGTTGTGATATAAAATAAGATTTATAAATGTAAAGTTCTATCCAGCAATCTTGCTAAATGCATGTATTTGTTCTAATAACTTATCTACAGATTTTTTTGGATTTCTATGTATACAATAAAATTATCCATGAGTAATAAATTATCATGGCAATTTGTTTTCTACTTTCCAATATTATTTATGTATGTGTTTGGATATTTACTTTTGCTTTGTTGTGTGGCTAGTGTCTCAAGCAAAATAATGAATAGAAGTAATAGAGGGCATTCTTGTCTTCCCTTCCTCATATGAGAGGAATAGATTTCAATATTTCACCATTAATATGATGCATGCCATAAGATTTTCTCTTTTAGAAAAGTTATACCAGAATAGGGAAATTTTATCCTCGTTTTAGTTTCCCAATTCTTTTTTTTTTAATCACAATCATTGTTTAATTCACTAAATGCCTTTTTTCAATACCTTTTGTGAAGATTGTATGATCTTTCTCTTATTCCGTGAATGCATGAATTGATTGTTCCTTTAGGAAAATCTACAGAGCTTTCTTTTCCCATGAGCTGCCTCTCCTCCTGGACAAACTCTGTGAGCCACTGTTCTGGGCCCTGGACATGGTACCAGCCTCTGGATTTCTGCACTTGCCTCTCCCATCATGGCACCTGTGTCCTGTGAGCGAGCCAGGGTGCAGGCCATCTTGGTGCAAATATTTTCAACCTTCCCTGTATGTAGTAGAGTTTCCGTGCTATGGTTAGGGGCAGAGTAGAAGAGGGTAGCCCCTCAGCCACACTCACCAGGAATGTTACCTCTTCAACTCGTAGCTGGAGGGAATGAGAAATGCTGGTGATTGTCCCTGGAATGTGATAAAGTAAGCTTTGATTGGAGCTGAGGGGTCAAGAAGGCCCATCTTCTTGGCCATGCCCATCCCGGATGAAGCTTCTGTGAATCTGAACTAGAAGGGGGAAGAAAGGGAGGTGTGCTGTGGCTTGGATACCACCAAGGCTCACATACAGCATCTTTCTGCACTTCAGTAGATTTGACTGAATACATGTTTCTGCCTTTGCTTCTTTGCTGTGTACCCTAATGTGTTTTTTCCAGACACTTTAAGTGGTTGGATGATGTCCTATAGTTTTCACTACTTTTGCTTGTTTCACTGGAGATCAGGTCCACAGAACTCTTCACACCGGCATCTTGAAAGTGGAACTCTCCTGAGGAATGGTAAGATAACAAAATGATGATCTGAAACTATTTCAAGTCTTTATATCTGAGACTTTTATTTTTTGTGTCCCATTAATTTACTGGTAAGTCGCTGGCATTGAGGCCATTAGGACTAAGGGTATTGATATTTCTCTGCTACCTATTTGATAAAGAAAAAAAAAGCTTTTACAAATGTGTTTTGCATCAGGACAAACCCTATAGCTTTATGCCCACCTAATCCTCTACGATTACATTTCCAACATAATGACAGAACGAACTGGTATCAGAAGGGAAATAAAAACTTCCAATTGCATAAGGGGCCAACTAAAAGGAAAATTTATGCTGATAAATAGCTGCGTGATCTTGGGTTCACGATGGGGGATTATATGATTTTTAACAGTATCAATCCAGTTCTCTAAACCCAGGTAATTATTTATTTTAGTTAAAATAATCCAGAAGAATTTTTGGACAGGCTTGGGTCATATAATTCTAGAGTTAAAATAATCTTACTGAGCATGCGTACGACCAGTTCATTTATGGCAGCAAACATGGGAAGTCACTTGTTAGTGCCACACTGGAGACCAAACTCACATCTATGATTAAAGATTACTATAATGTCGTCGACCATGCTGCTTTCTCTAACAATCTCAAGTTATTTTCAACTTAATGGCTGTCCTAATGTAACATGGCTAAAAAGTTAATTTTTATAGGGTTATTAATGTGAATAAAGCTGGGTGACTCCTTGCTCCTATGATTTATTTTTGACATATAACCCGAAGAGCCCCATTTAATGTCTATAACTTCCAAGTTGACACAGCCCCTCTTTCTTCATTACTATTTTCTAAATATCTATAATTCTGATGCTGTATGTTATGTGTCTTTTTCAAATATAGTTTTATAATTCTGCCCCCTTTAGGTCATTGTCATTATTGGTTTATTATAATTGGTATTTGCAACATATTTATTAAACTCCTCAAAATCGGTTGGTATGATCTTTTCTATTCTTTATTAAATAAAGGTTATTCAGTAAGGCATATATATTTTCCTTGATTATATTTTCCCCAGTTGGTTGCACAGCCCTCTACCATTACCTTTCAGCTAATAGCAATTCAGTCTCATGCGAGCTAAAGGGCTGCCAAGTAGTATTATACAAATAAAATTTCTTATTAAAAAATACTCAGTTGCATTTTTCTACATGTAAATAATGTGTGCATACTACTACTCTATCTTTCTCTTTTAAAATAATAATATATTGTATGTGATCAGAGCATTGGGACCTCAGTTAAAATGTTTTAATTCATTGCCTACTTCAGGTTACAGCTCATCCCTCTCCCCCAACAATTCCTTATTCCTGCTCTACTTTTTTTTCCCCATTCCCTTGATCACTGTGTAATAAAGTGTATTTTTTCCTTATTTATTGTGATTGTGGTTACTATTTTTCTTTCTTCCTACCCTTCTAATTAAAAGTAAGCTCCATGAGGGCAAGGATTTTCATCTAATCTGTTGACTGAGGTGTTCTATCTGCTTAGGGCACTGCTTAGCTTTGCTGAATGATGGAACAATGTGTATGGACTGCCTGCTACATTTAAGGCACTGGGTCAGGCTGGTAAAAGAAAAAGAGTTACTTACAGCCCTCAAGATATATACATATAAAATATATTTGATAAGCTTAGCCTTTATTTTAGCACTATAACAAGATATCACCATTGGTAGCAGACCCTTTATCTTCAAATTAATTTAAAAGGATCTGTAACAAAACCTGCATCACAAAAACAGCCAATATCTCTTGGTAATTAGATCAAAATTATGTTAACAGGTAGAATAGGGTTATCAAACAGAGGAAATTAATCTCTACAGTGTAGGATATTAGGTTTTTAAAAAAATTTCCTTGGAGGATTAAAAAAAGTCTCACCAAGTTGGATCATCTTCTTGTCACTCCTCTCCCCAAATAAGTGAAGAAATCTGTTACAGCTGGAAACACTTTCAACCCATAGTTTAATTTGGAGTATAAAGTCATTCATTTATCTACTCATTCATTTGACCAATTTCTCTTAATTCTTATCTACATGTTAGAAACTTTTCTAGGTTTCAGGGATATGTCAGTGAACAAAACAGACTAAACTCCTTTTCTGTAATTGATGAGACGCAAGAGTAGACTTGGGACTCAATGGTTTCTAAAAATGGGGCAAATTATTTTGGAAAGACAGAGAGACAGGACCATAGGAGACTTAAAGACCATTAAAAATACATGATAGACAGATAGATAGAAAGATAATAGATGATAGACAGATAACCCAAGAGAGATACTGAGGAAAGAAAGAAGAAGCAGAGTTAAGAAGGAGGTTTTGTTCACATGGCAAACCCCTAGAAGTTTATGTGTCATTCCTATGGGGCTCCCTTAAAGGTCTAGGCCAACAACATGAAATACAGTAGCTACTAGTGACAGGTGGCCAGTGAGCACTTGAAATATGGCTAATATGGCTTAGGTATAGGCAGTGAGGGCCAGGAATACTAATACATGGGTCATCAGATCAATAGCTCATCTCTATTCTGCATAATTCAAATTTATCCCTGGAAGACGAAGCAGATTGCAAAAGCCCACACTTTCATGAGAGAATGAAATACAACAGGGCCTGGAAAACATGGCCAATTCCCTTTTGTCCACTACTGATTACATCTTAAAGAGCATTAAAATCAAAAAAGTCCAAAACAGTACAAGCCAAATTGAAAGGATGCTATAATCATGCAGGCATGCATACCGTGACCTCTGGTTCAACACTCCTGAGAATGTGGACATGCTTATGTTTGTGTATAAGCAGCTGCCAACACACACCTGACATAGGCAAGCACCATAGAATTTCTGTCATCCAGCACCAGCAGGTAGCATTAGATACGTTTTATCCTGAGATAAAGAAGTAACAGCAGAGGAAAATCGGTGTTATAAAGACCACGTTTAAAAAATAATATGGTTATTATTATGGGTTATTATTATGGTTATTAATATGGGTCACCCCATAACTACCACTACCTTGTCACTTTATTTCAGAAGACACCCCAAAATACGATCCCGTGGAACAACAACAACAGAAAAAGAACCTATCAAATCGGTTTAACCTAAAGGAAAACATCTAAACAGGCAAGTTAGTCAAGCTCCTAACCAAAGCAGGCAACTCTCATTATCCTTAACAGGTGGTTACATGACAATTCACGGCCAGTCAGCACAGCTCTGGGTCTCACAAGCAAATCTACTTTTGAAAATTTTGTGTTGATAACATCTTCCTCATGTTGAGCTCCAATTTCTCAACCTGAAGCTTTCACACTTTGCTCCAAATTTTTCTCTCAGTCCTTTTGAAACTGCATCAAATAAATCTAACTTATCTCCTACAGGAAAGTGCTTCAAATATGTCACATGTTGTACACATTCTCCTTACCTTTTCCATATCTACAAGAATCATCATCCCCAAGTGAAATATTCTTCTTCCTGTCAACACTTTTTCATCTGATTTCACTTAGACATGCCTAATGTTCAGCAAACACGTTTGGGTTTATTCGTTTTTGCTTCTGATCCACTCTGAATCCAAAATTGTAGATTTGAATTTGTGTGTGTGTCTAAGTGCTAGGTTCATTTGTCCCTACTGATTTTACTACATTTAGGATAAGAGATTTTCCCCAATTTTTGTGTATTTCATCTTGAATGCTAGTTTTTTTTTTTTTTTAAGATTTTTATTTATTTATTTGACAGAGAGAGACAGCCAGCGAGAGAGGGAACACAAGCAGGGGGAGTGGGAGAGGAAGAAGCAGGCTCCTAACAGAGGAGCCTGATGTGGGGCTTGATCCCAGAACGCCGGATCACGCCCTGAGACGAAGGCAGATGTTTAACGACTGCGCCACCCAGGCGCCCCTTGAATGCTGCTTTTATCATCCAAGAGTTTAGCTACAGCTACAGTTCTTGCAACACCTGTAGATTGTATTCACCTGTCTTCCCTTTATTTCTAAGCTCTTGACAACATGCGAAATAAAATAAGTTGACAATGAAAAACCTAGGTAAGTCATACCACTAGAAATCTTTCATTCTGATTAACAAGAATACATTATTCTCTCCAGATAAGCTGTTAAAATTTGGAAGATAAAACACTGAACAGCTATTTTCTGAATGTTTACTATGTGTCAGGTATGCTTCTAAGACTATGGATGCTGCAATGAATAAAATAGAAATAACAAGATAACATTTACAATATGAAGGAGTTTCTTCATGGTACCATAGGATAGGGGAAAAAATTAAATGTCAGTTTGTAATTAGTGCTATCATCTAGAAATACACAAAACTATATTTCATTTAGGATCTTATTAGGCTGTGGGTAATAAGAGCCCAACTATAAGGAAGAGCCCAATTTAAACAATTAAAGTTTGGTTTTTGTTTTGTTTCATTTTGTTTTACATGTAAGTATAGTTTGGCTGTTAGGCTGCTCCATCATCTTAAGCATAACAGACACCAGGTCTTTGTGAGTCCCTTGCTGTTCCCATAATGGTCACAAGACTGCTAACGTAGCCCCGGCCATTATGTCTGTGTTCAATACCAGCAAGGAATAGCATGGGAAAAGGGAGGATTCCTGTCCACGAAAACAATTTCCCTCATGTTAAAATGTAATTTATGTCTTATTCACAAGAGCCATGTCATATGACCATGACTGGCCAGAAGTATCAAGGAAGAAGGGGATTGAAATGGGGGCTGGCTAAGCTTACTAACAGTACCCGCCAAATTATGGACGTGTGGGCTGTGACAGGCAGAGGTTAGAGAAGACCTCTTAGAGTTATCACACTGAGTCACAAAAAAATGAATGAGAGTTTTTCAGGTGCATGGTACTAAGAAAAGGATAAGATGAGCAAAGATTATCATAGAAGAAAAAGTAACAAAATTTACAAATGCAGAAAGGTATGAGAGACAATGTTTTATTAATATGGGACAATACAACAGGGTAGAAGGACATAAGCCTGTTTTCCTCCTTTCTCATTTTGCATATGACAGAGTCTTTTTAGATTTAATGTCAGTCATGGAGAGTGCAGTGGACTGCCCTTGATCCTAAACTCAGCACATTCTGCATTATGACTAATTCCTCTATCAGATCTTTTCCCAATTGCCATCCAGTGTTCATGACTTCACATTTCTGATATACCCTTTTATTTATTATATCAAGTTTTTATTGAGGCAGAATCCTTCTCAATCCTAATCACATTATTGTCCCGTCCTCTGCCTAAAGCTAACGTTTTAAGTCCTATGAACAAATAAATTAATCACTTTTTAAATTCATTTTCCTGAGATGATTTGAATCAGTCTTCCGGAATTTGCATTCTGTCACTTTAAAAAGATTCTTAATGAATTTAGACTATGGAACTAATCTTCAAGGAATCATACTTTGGGAAATATTGATTATGGTAGGAAGAATTCTAAGATGACCCCCATGATCGCTACCCCTTTGTGTTACATTCTGCAAAATCGCCTAAGTGTATCAAGACCATGGGACTTTCTTCTAGCGAATTTAATCTAGCAAAGGTAATGGGATATCCATCCCTTGGTTAGGTTTCATTATATAGTGAACATAATGGGATGTCACCCTCATCATTACACAATGTCATATGAGATTCCTTAGCAGACTAATAGGAGACATTGCTCTGATGGCCACGAAGCAAGCAGCCACAATGTGAACTACTCTGGAGAGAACCATATGGCAGAGAATTGCAGGCAACCTCTAGAAGCTAAGGACAGCCCGCAGCTGACAATCAGCAAAAAGCCCCGCCTCCATCCTACAGCTACACGGGAATGAATTCTGCCAACAACCTCAATAAAAATAGAAGTGAATTCTTTCCCAGCCAAGCTTCTACATGAGAATTCAACCCAACGATAGCTTGAGTGCAGCCTTATGAAAACAGATTAGGAAAGCCTAAGGTTTCTTCATATATACAAAATTAAGCCCAGAGGCTTTCAACCTCCAGGGAGATAATGTAAAAAGAAAATACACATTTAGTTACTTCATTCTTGTTGTATAAACATACTATTTCTTTTCTGCATAACTAACAATAGTGACAAATCAGCTTTTCCTCAACTGTAGCCACAAATCCCGAAGGCCAAGGTTACTACTGATGATTGCGTTTGTCGGAAGAGTTTGGATTTTGGATCATTAGTACTGAACCTTGGTAGCACCCGATTGACTAGATTCTACCTATCTTCATCCTGTTGACAAGAATTATGTTAACCTTCTACATTTTATCCTGTTTCTTGGCCTTGGCTGGGGGAGTGGTGAAGTCCGGTCCTGCTGGAACAACAAATTCAAAGTTGGGAAAGAATTTGTATGCTGACCCCAGGGTCGTGAAGCCTATCCAAGACCTAGGGAAGTAAATTCTGAGGAAAGGCAAGATTAGGGCATAACATCTGGCCAAGATAGTTCCTTCTCACTGGCCCTCAAATAGCTCTCGTTTGGGAATTGTCAAGGAGAAAGGTCCGGGGATAGGACACCCTGGGGCTTCCTCAAGGTTTATGGGAGAGCAAATGGCAGCACAACCAAACTGTGGAAATAAAAATCATCCATTTAAAGAAACTTTGATTCCTGCCTGGTTAAAATAAAAATATATTACAACAGCTGATGAGAGAAAAAAGGGAGAGAGAGAAAAGAAGAAATTACCACATCCCAAGAACCTTCCCGGAAATAGAGCTGCCTGGAACTAGGAAGTGGAATAAAGATTAGAAGCTGAACTTGGAAGTGCACAGAGTTTCATTGCCCAGTAACTCCACGCACAAATAGTGTGGCCTGGCTACCTGCTCTGTACGTTAACTAATGGAACTAATATGTCTATCTCCCTCGGCAGGTCTAAGAGTGGTTTGGCAGAGCAGAGTATGGCGTGAGGATAACCCAACATCCCCAGCTCTCTCTTGTGCTCTCTCATTTTTATTCTATTTAAATCTATATCTAATAATAACTAAGCCAAATTTCAACCAGGGAAATGGTGTCTCTCATAGGAGAAGAGATCTTTGGTAGCCTCCAAGGTCTAGTGAAGTGGGAAACTAGGTTTTTGCCCACCAGGTTTCCGAAGTATGTCAGAACAGACATCAAGCATTAACTCTGAAACATATTTAATACTGGATTAAATTTTCTCCCTGTCCTACTTCACATTTCCATTTATGCCAGCTGCATGATCCAATATGGCTCACGAGAGAGAGTTACACAGTGAACAGATCTGTGTTAGCCAGATCCATTCTTCCAATTGCAAGTAACCAAACATCATGCCAAATGAAGTTTAAGCAAAGAAAGGAACTTATTGTGTCACTTAATTGAAAAAAAACAAAACCAGATGAAGCACAGCTTCAACTTCAGGGCTTGTTTGCTCTCCATCTTTTAGTTCTTCCACCTTTGTATTGACTTAATTCATAGGCAGGTTCTTTCCATGCCATTGAAAAGATAATCAATATTGTCTCAGTGCACATCTTTCCACCTTACTAATCCTGAAAGACAGATTTTCCATTGTGTAATAATGGTTAGTACTCTGGACTACATGGTAAGGAGGAGAAAAGAAAAACAGACCCAAGGTCCAAGGCATCTCTGCAAGAGAGATAACCTGAAGGCTTATCACATGCTTATCCCTGAAGTAATAATCCCATGACTATGATTGGCCAGGACTCAGAATCGCCTCTGCTCTGGAGTTGGGGAGTAGATGAGCCCCTTCCGGTCACGTGGCCTGAGAATTAGAGAAGGATGTCTCAGAAAAGCAAAACAGGAGCATTTTATTAGTGAAGAGAGAAGGGATACCCAGCTGGACAAAAATAACAAATGTTTCGGGCACACAATCAGCCATTATAATTCCAAATATAAGAATGGAAACATTTTCCCAAATTTGAATATAATGAACAATATTCTATTATCATTCTACTACACAGAAAATAAAATGCTCAGTGAAAATTTGTCTCCTTATAATTTAAAGTAGTAAAATATTAAAGTGCAATATTCCTCCCTTCACAATTTTCTTTTTCGGCTTAGTTTAGCTCCACAGATTTCTTTCAGAAGTCAGGGTAAATCGAAGACTTTTATCTGGCATTATGAAGCTTGAAAAATACATCATCCACTGAAATAAATGTAACTCTTTAACCATTTCCAAAGTTCAAATAATCCGTGATAGTTTCTTGTTTGTCAAGAGACAAGCTGGTATATAATTGTTCCTAACTCTTAATAGTTCTTAAAAAACACAAACAATTCTTAGCTAGCTAGGCACATCACTGCACTGAATAAAATTGGAATTCTGTTACTAAGGAGAAAAGGAGAGTGGATATTGTGGGAAAGAAGCAATCTCTGCCACAGGCCACATATCGATTTTCCTACATGGTCCGGAGGAGAAAAGAAAAACCAACCCAAGGTCCAAGGCATCCCTCTAACTAACAAGAAAACTTACAGTTTTTACATTGGTAGGTTAAATAAAGACAAGACCATGAGGTCATAGCCCATGGGTTAATTATCACAAGGTTAGTGAGAAAATGCAATTACCAGTGACAAATATAGTCTATAAATGTAAGTGAACAAATACAATTTTGTAACATATAAGCTTTGTTTGTGACCATAACTTACAATTCAAAGGATACATTTTGAGGGAGAGCAATAGAACCTTTGTAGCTATCAGCTCAAAGTGAGAGGAGTTTCTGATCTTCTTGATAAAAGATACAGCAATGCAAAATCATAATGACAAATTACAGAATCCATAAGGATTATATCTGAACAAGGCCTTTGTTTTTCTTGGACAACTCTCTAACAACTTTGTGGTCATATTTTGGAGAATATTTACAAACCCACTTTTATTCCAAAATTGTATCATCAACCGTTGTAATATATTTTTATTTTAACCAGGCAGGAATCAAAGTTTCTTTAAATGGATGATTTTTATTTCCACAGTTTGGTTGTGCTGCCATTTGCTCTCCCATAAACCTTGAGGAAGCCCCAGGGTGTCCTATCCCCGGACCTTTCTCCTTGACAATTCCCAAACGAGAGCTATTTGAGGGCCAGTGAGAAGGAACTATCTTGGCCAGATGTTATGCCCTAATCTTGCCTTTCCTCAGAATTTACTTCCCTAGGTCTTGGATAGGCTTCACGACCCTGGGGTCAGCATACAAATTCTTTCCCAACTTTGAATTTGTTGTTCCAGCAGGACCGGACTTCACCACTCCCCCAGCCAAGGCCAAGAAACAGGATAAAATGTAAAAGGTTAACATAATTCTTGTCAACAGGATGAAGATAGGTAGAATCTAGTCAATCGGGTGCTACCAAGTTTCAGTAATAATGATCCAAAATCCAAACTCTTCCGCCAAACGCGATCTATCAGTAGTAATCTTGGCCTCCGAGATTTGCAGCTACAGTTGAGGAAAAGCTGATTTTGTGACAAAAATTTTTGATTCTAACTAAAGCTTTTCCATGGCCATATGGACCTTTAATCTCTAGGAGATGGCCTTGCAGTCTTGGTCTATAAGAGTGCTGCCCCCCTAGAAGGGAATCTCCATCCTTACTCTGTTTGAAGTTACCACCTAGCCTCTCTACAACCAACCCCCAGACCACTGTCTCTGGCAACACCACAGCCACGTATGGTAAAAAACATCCACATTAGCCAAGTCTATAAAATCTACTGGTACATCAACCATCTACTTGCAGAGAATATTGTCCCAGATGATGTCTCTCTTTTTAGAACCTCACCCATCGCACAGAGTCCTAATATCTTAGGGATGATTTATTTGCATCTGTATTAAACCAAACTGTTACCATTACCTAGTAGCATAGAACAAGGAAATGGAAGAGAGGGACATGCTTACACCGCTTTTGGTTAAATAAATCCAATAATTAAATACACTTCTATAACAATGTACCTTCATTTTGGAGTACTTATCATAGTCATATTTTACATTTGTTTGTTTTATTACTTAACTATATGCCTATGTCCCCCACTAGACTCTTTACTCTTTGAGAGCAAGAAATATGTCTGGCTTACTCACCATCGAATTAGCAGGACTTAGTACCATGCTTAGCATATAGTAGACGTTTAATACTTATTTCCTGCATAGAGAAATGAACAGTGCTTCAGTAACATCTGAGCCTGGCCTAGACAGATGAACAACTCATTCTTGTACATAGTGAAGTACATTAGGCCCAAAACAGTAACTTGCAAAAGAGGGCCTTCTCTACAAATATGAAGTCAGTTTGGTTCTTTACATCAATTTTCCAATAGAGAATACTAAATGGACAATGTCACAAAAGATCCCTGAAGAGAATGCACTACAAACTTGATATTAATATTTTATAGCATCTCTAATATAAGCCAGGGGCATGATTTATAATTACCTTAGTTAAATGAGTCTTCTAGAAGTCAAGGCGCTGTGATTGACAAACTCAGATATTTGATGATAGGACTCAATTGAAGCTAAAAACAAATGAACAAATGAAACTTCAATTACAACCTGGAATATCTAAAAGAGATCTAGAAGATATAATAATTATTTCTATAGAGACTTTTGACAGGAGCTGGATTCCAAAGTTACATTCTCTGCCATGGCACTGGATTATAGGCACAGTATTCTGTGGTATAAGAAATGGAGGACTAAATTATTAAATGGCAGTATTGATACACTTTTTTAAAAAATCCACAGCCTAACCACAATTCCATCTTGAATAAATTAATATCTCACTTCTATAATGCAGAGCTAAAAATTTTCCTTTAGGGAGAAATGAATCCTTCCTGAATACATACAATGATTTTGCTATAATATAAAAACAACCTATTGGTCAACTCCCCAAAGATCTACACCATAGATAATAGCCTCCATCAATGTCATTCCAAAAGTGGTGCATGGACTCATGGTGATCTGGAAACTGCTAACAGTCTACAGTGATAGAAGTACAGAAATTGGGTATAAGCACTCAGAGTCTTACATCCCTATTGTCATGCAAGCACACGGTCAGTGAATTCCACGGAAGTATTGGTATATGGTTGTGTGAAAGTTAAACAAGAACAACAATAAAGCAGTCCTTTATTACAGATGCTTCAGAAGCTTTGGACTCAGTGGTTTAGCTTGGAAAGTTAAAATAAAGGCTTACCCGATGCTTAAAACAACCATAGAGAATTTCCAGTAATAAAATTATATAAAATATTGTTTTGAATAAGAAGTTTATTGAAGTATCTTCTAGGATCAATTATTTGCATAACTTGCCCAAAAGTAGCCAGATGAACTGACTTATTTTAGACAACATTATCAAATACAATGATGTTAATTCCAGATCAATTCGTCTTAAGGTATTCTTTTTATAGAAGCTGGAGGACAGGAGGAATTCTCCATTCAAGCCAAGTAAAACAATAAATTAGCATAATATGACCAATAAAATTTATTTGGAGTTAGAAAAATAAAGTTAATTCTTTTACTACTACAATTCTTCTCACATATATGAACTACCTCCTAAGAAACATGAGTACGGTTTTGAGAAATAGAGGAGAGAATTTAGGAAGAGACGTCAAAGCCTGATTTTCTTGTAATGAATTTTGGAAACTGAGTGATTTCTGTTTTCCTCTTTTTTTAAACATTTTTAAAATTTAAATTCAATTAATTAACATATAATATATTATTGGTTTCAGAGGTAAGGCCTGTGATTCATCAGTCTTATATAATACCCAGTGCTCATTACATCACATGCCCTCCTTAACGCCCATCACCCAGTTACCCCATCCATCTACCCCACTTGATTCCAGCAACCCTCAGTTTGTTTCCTATGATTAAGAGTCTCTTATGGTTTGTCTCACTGTCTGGTTTCATCTTGTTTCATTTTTTCCTCTCTTCCCCTATGATCCTCTGTTTTGTTTCTTAAATTCCACATATAAGTGAGATCATATGATAATCATCTTTCTTGGATTGACTTATTTCACATAGCATAATACCCTCTAGTTCCATCTGTGTTGTTGCAAATAGCAAGATTTCATTTTTGTGATGGCTGAGTAGTATTTCATTGTCAATAGATCCCACATCTTCCTTATCCATTCATCTGTCAATGAACATCTGGGCTCTTTCCAATAGTTTGGCTATTGTGGACATTGCTGCACTAAGTACTGGGGTGCAGGTGCCCCTTCAGATCACTACATATTTATCTTTGGGGTAAATAGTTACCAGTGCAATTGCTGGGTCATAGGGTAGCTCTATTTTCAACGTTTTGAGGAACCTCCATACTGTTTTCCACAGTGGCTGCACCAGCTTGCATTCCCACCAACAGTGTGAGAGGGTTCCCCTTTCTCTGCATCCTTGCCAACATCTGCCATTTCCTGACTTGTTAATTTTCGCCATTCTGACTGGTGTGATGTGGTATCTCATTGCGGTTTTGATTTGTATTTCCCTGATGCTGAGTGATGTTGAGTATTTTGTGTGTGCGTGTCTGTTGGCTATTTGTATGCCTTTTTTGGAGAAAAGTCTGTTTGTGTTTTATGTCCACTTCTTGATTGGATTATTTGTTCTTTGGGTATTGAGCCTGACAAGTTCTTTATAGAATCTGGATCCTAGCACTTTATCTGGTAAGGCATTTGCAAATATCTTATCCCATTCTGTCAGTTGTCTTTTGGTTTTGTCAACTGTTTCCTTTGCTGTGCAAAAGCCTTTTATCTTGATGACGTCCCAATAGTTCATTTTGCCTTTGTTTCCCTTGCCTTTGGAAATGTGTCTAGCAAGAAATTGCTGTGGCCAAGGTTGAAGAGGTTGCTGCCTGTGTTCTTCTCAAGGATTTTGATGGATTCCTGTATCACATTTAGTTCTTTCATCCATTTTGAGTCTATTTTTGTGTGTGATGTAAGGAAATGGTTCAGTTTCCTTTTTCTGCATGTGCAATTTTCCCAACACCATTTGTTGAAGAAACTATCTTCTTTCCATTGGATATTCTTTCGTGCTTTGTTGAAGATTAGTTGACCGTAGAGTTGAGGGTCCATTTCTAGGTTTTCTATTCTGTTCCATTGATCTATGTGTCTATTTTTGTGCCAGTACCATACTGTCTTGATGATCAAAGCTTTGTAATAGAGCTTGAAGTCTGGAATTGTGATGCCACAAGCTTGGTTTTCTTTTTCAACATTACTTTGGCTATTCGGGGTCTTTTGTGGTTCCATACAAATTTTAGGATTATTTTTTCCAGCTCTCCGAAAGAAGTTGATGGTGTTTTGATAGGGATTGCATTGAATGTATAGATTGCTCTAGGTAGCATAGACATTTTAACAATATTTGTTCGTCCAATAACTTGGAATATATTTTCCATTTTGTGTGTGTGTGTGTGTGTGTGTGTGTCTTCCCCAATCTCTTTCATGAGTGTTCTATAGTTGATCTGAGTACAGATCTTTTGCCTCTTTGGTTAGGTTTATTTCTAAGTATCTTATGGTTTTGGGTGCAATTGTAAATGGGATCGACACCATAATTTCTCTCTCTTCTGTCTCATTGTTAGTCTATAGGAATGCAACTGATGGCTGCACATTGATTTTATATCCTACCACATTGCTGAATTCCTGTATGGGTTCTAGCAATTTTGGGGTGGAGTCTTTTGGGTTCTCCACGTAGAGTATCATGCCATCTGCAAAGAGTGAGAGTTCTTCTTTGCCATTTTGGGTGCCTTTTATTTCTTTTTGTTGTCTGATTACTGAGGCTAGGATTTCTAGTACTATGTTCAACAGTGGTGATAGTGGACATCCCTGCTGTGTTCCTGGCCTTAGGGGAAAAGCTCTCAGTTTTTCCCTGTTGAGAATATTTGCTGTGGGCTTTTCATATATGGCTTTTATGATTTTGAGGTATGTTCCTACTATCCCTACACTGTGAACAATTTTAATCAAGAAAGGATGCTGTACTTTGCCAGGAGCTTTTTCTGCATCTATTGAGAGGATCATATAGTTCTTGTCCTTTCTTATATTTATGTAGTGGATCACATTGATTGATTTGCAGAGTTGTCGACCAACCTTCAACCCAGGAATAAATCCCACTTGGTCATGGTGAATAATCCTTTTAATGTATCGTTGGATCCTATTGACTAGTATCTTGGTGAGAATTTTTGCATTCATGTTCATTAGGGATATTGGTCTGTAATTCTCCTTTTTGATGGGGTCTCTGTCTGGTTTTGGGATCAAGGTAATGCTGGCCTCGTAGAATGAGTTTGGAAATTTTCCTTCCATTTCTAGAAAAATAGGTATTAATTCTTCTTTAAATGTCTGGTGGAATTCTCCTGGGAAGCCATCTGGCCCTGGGCTCTTGTTTGTTGGGAGATTTTTGATTACTACTTCAATATCCTTGCTGGTTATGAATCTGTTCAGGTTTTCTATTTCTTCCCGGTTCAGTTTTGATAGTTTATATGTCTCTAGGAATGCATCCCTTTCTTCCAGATTGTCTAATTTGTTGGCATATAGTTGCTCATAATATGTTCTTATAATTGTTTGTATTTCTTTGTTGTTGGTTGTGATCTCTCCTCTTTCATTCATGATTGTATTTATTTGTGTCCTTTCTCTTTTCTTTTTGATAAGTCTGGCCTGGGGGTTATCAATCCTATTAATTCTTTCAAAGAACCAGCTCCTAGTTTCATTGATCTGCTCTACTGTTCTTTTGGTTTCTATTTCATTGATTTCTGCTCTAATCTTTATTATTTCTCTTCTCTCTCTGGGTTTAGGCTTTATTTGCTGTTCTTTTTCCAGCTCCTCTAAGTGTAAGTTTCGTTGGTGTATTTGAGACCATTCTTGTTTCTTGATAAATGCATGTATTGCTATATACTTCCCTGTTAGGACTGCCTTTGTTGCACCCCCAAGGTTTTGAACAGTTGTGTTTTCATTTTCACTTGTTTCCATGAATTTTTTAAATTCTTCTTTAATTTCCTGGTTCACCCATTCATTTTTCAGTAGGATGATCTTTAGCCTCTGTGTATTTGAGTTCTTTCCAAATTTCTTCTTGTGATTGAGTTCCAGTTTCAAAGCATTAGTGGTCTGAAAATATGCAGGGTATGATCCTAATCTTTTGGTACTGGTTGAGACTTGATTTGTGATCCAGTATGTAATCTATTCTGGAGAATGTTCCATGGGCACTAGAGAAGAATGTGTATTCTGTTGCTTTATGATGAGTGTTCTGAATATATCTGTGAAGTCGTTCTGGTTCAGTGTGTCATTCAAAGCCCTTATTTCCCTGTTGATCTTCTGCTTAGATGATCCATCCATTGCAGTGAGGGGGGTGTTCAAGGCCCCTACTATTATTGTATTATTATTGATGCACTTCTTTGATTTTATTATCAATTGGCTTATATATTTGGTTGCTCCCATGTTGGGGGCATAAATATTTACAATTCTTAGATCTTCTTGTTGGATAGATCCTTTAATTATGATATAGTGTCCTTCCTCATCTCTTATTACAGTCTTTGGTTTAAAATATAATTTGTCTGATACAAGGTTTGCCAACCCAGCTTTCTTTTGATGTCCACTAGCATGATAAATGGTTTTTCACCCCCTCACTTGAAATCTGGAGGTGTCTTTGGGTCTAAAATGAGTCTCTTGCAGACAGCATATTGATGGGTCTTGGTATTTTGTTTTTTTGTTTTTTTATTTTTAATCCAATCTGATACCCTGTGTCTTCCAATTGGGGCATTTAACGCATTTACATTCAGAGAAACTACTGAAACATACGAATTTAGTGCCAATGTATTACCTGTAACGTGACTGTTACCATATATTGTCTCTGTTCCTTTTTGGTCTATGTTACTTTTGGGCTCTCTTTGCTTAGAGGATCCCTTTTATTTTTTTTATTTTTTTATTTTTATTTTTTTAAAGATTTTATTTATTTATTTGACAGAGAGAGAGACAATACAGGCAGGGGGGGTGGGAGAGGAAGAAGCAGGCTCCCAGTGAAGGAGCCTGACGTGGGGCTCGATCCCAGGACTCCGGGATCACGCCCTGAGCCCAAGGCAGACGCTTAACGACTGAGCCACCCAGGGGCCCCTAGAGGATCCCTTTTAATCTTTCTTGTAGGGCTGATTTGGTGATCACAAATTCTTTAATTTTCTGTTCGTCCTGGAAGTTTTTTTTCTCACTCCTTCTATTTTGAATGACATCCTAACTGGATAAAGTATTCTTGGCTGCATATATTTCTCATTTAGCACGCTGAACATATTATCATGCCAGTCCTTTCTGGCCTGCCATGTCTCTGTGGATAGGTGTGCTGCCAATCTAATATTTCTACCCTTGTAGATTACCAACATTTTGTTCTCGGCTGCTTTCAGGATTTTCTCTTTGTCTCTGAGCTTTATAAGTTTCACTATTATATGTTGGGGTGTTGACCTATTTTTACTGATATTGGGGGGGTTCTCTGTGCCTCCTAGATTTTGATGCCTGTTTCCTTCCCCAAATTAGGGAAGTTCCCCACTGTAATTTGCTCCAATATATCTTCTTCCCCCCTCTCTCTTTCCTCTTCTTCTGAGGTCCCAATTATTCTGATATTGTGTCACGTTATGGTATCACTTCATCTCAAATTCTCCCTTCGTAATCCAGTAGTTATCTCTCTTTTTCTCAGTGGAAGCTGAATGCTTTCTTTATTTTGATAAAATCTATGCCTTTCAATAATGACTTGTAGAATGAAAAGGAAAAGGATGACAGTGGTTGGGAATGTAAGGTAGTACTGAACTTGCTTTCAAGGTTGACCAAGTCCAAAACACAAATAATAACAGAAAAAAGCAATTCTGAAAATGGAGCCAGTTACATCAAATTTACATATAAGAGGATATTTGTCAGATTCTTCTAGAAGTATGCGAAAAGTGAGGTGAGAAGTTCAGTAAGTCTTGAAATATAACTTAAAATGAGATAGAATCAAACATCTCAAAACTATTATTTAGTTTATCCTGAGTACATTTCTACAGGCCTAACTCTTCCAGCCATTCTGGCTGGTCGTTGGTAGAAGAAACAGTGACTAGTAGCTCATACTGAGTTCTTAGAAGACAACCAACACAAAGTCCCCAACCATGGAGTCTAGGTGTAACCCAAAGAGTCATATCATGTTCTTGTCCTAAGCTCTCCAGAAAGTGATAGAGTAATGAGGGTCAATAGGTTCAGTAATCCAAAAATACCTTACTCTTCATGTAACATAATGATCAAAGATCCTCATTCTTATAATTTGTAGAAGACAGTCACAAAGTTTAGATGCAATACTTAAAAAATCAATGAAGAGTCAGAAAAGTTTATATGAACATAAAATGTGAAAGGGACTCATGGAGGGTTTAAACCATACTGTTCTCAGGATTATATTTGTTAAGTCCTTCAGTAAACAGGTAACTGAAGGTCCAAGTCCTTGAGTTATCTAATTAATTACATTTTAAAAGTTTAATTTATTTGAGAGAGAGAGAGAGAGAGAGAGAGCAAGAGCATGAGTGGGGGGAGGGGCAGAAAGAAAATCTCAAGCAGACTCTCCACTGAGCATGGAGCCTGACCTGGGGCTCCATCCAAGGACCCTGAGATCCTGACCTGAGCCAAAGTTGGGTATTTAACCGACTGAGCCACCCAGGTACCCCCAATTAATTATAATTTTTTATTCAACTACGCTATATGAAGAAGTTGAAGAGTTCTAACCAAAGATGGATCTAAAATGTACAAAATTTTGACTGTTTCCTGTCTTATCATGATAGAAAGTAATCAAATTAAATGTAGCTCAACACTAGTTTGAGAAGATAAAGCCAGAATATGCCCCCTGAGCTTACAGTATTTTAAGTATTTGGTAGAAAATTTATGTATTTGGTAGCTTAATATATTTTAAGTATTTGGTAGCCAAAAGATCAAATAGGATAATAACTTGAGCCCTTTTCATCTCACTAACCTTGTTGACTTTCTTTGCTGCTGTTGTTTTTTCCTCTTTTTCACACAGCACTAACAAACCAGGAACTTAAAATTCAAGATCCATGTCTTTCCAATCATTGAAGAAATAAGATTTTATCAATCATCTGTTGATAAGAGAAGAAGGGTCTTCTGCAAAAGATTCACGGCATGTTTTCCTGTGAAACATCCTAGAAAATAGAATAGAATAAAAGTGTTCCTTATTCTTTCTCATTCTCTACAAAATTGTCATCTCACTAATCTACATGAGGATATAGCCAGGCTCAAGAACACCTACAATCATGTTAAATAAACCAGGATATTTAATCAAAGCCTGGAACAAAGCAAATAATGAGTTCATTATAATATAATCAGTAACACTGTCTCAGGGGTTAAAATACATGTGAATTTTTCCTAACTGTAAGTGATTTATCTTCCAAATTTGCCCCATAGGCTGCCATTTAATGACACAAAATTTTATGTGTAAATGCATTGAGAACTAAGTGCTCCATTAAATTGACACAGCTCTTTGTCAAGAAATGTACCATCTTAAGACAATTTTCCCTAGAGCTGCTTTTTTTCTTTTATAGCTTTTCTTGTACCCACAAAAGTCTTGACAAGTTAATTATCTCAGTTATATACAAATATAATAATATATTATAATGTATAATATATAATTAAATTAAGAGGTTATGACAATTTAATTAAAAATCTAAACAGGCACTCTCTGCCTTGGTGGGAGGGATAGAAGCTTAAAATAAATCATATAGAAAACCAAATTAGGGAGGAGAAAACTTTTTCCAGGAGCTTTGGATCGGAGAGTTTAAGAGCTTTATCTTTGCCATTTTGCCCCCTTTATAGTTGAAGAGGAAAAGGCTTAAAACTTAGCATTTGAGGAAAGCTATTTGATAAAATTTCAGTTTGTCTCTACACCTGTAGTATTAAAATCCACCCCAAATCAAAGAATCTACACACGAAGGCTCTACATTGGCTGTCCTGCCAAGCTGCAATTCTGGAGACAAATCTTGGAATTTGGAAGGCAATCTCCATAGAATCTGCCAAATATGAAAATATAAACCATTATCTTTGTGCAGCTTGAAGTTAGATCTGCTGGCAGCAAATGGGTGATGTAACTCACTGCAGCTAAAGACAAGGAATCTAGTAGGGGTTTCGAGGAAAGGGAGATTGCTTTCCTTCTGGAACAGGTCACATGCACAGGTCCTGGGCAAGCTGGGAAGGAAGGCAAACAAGTGTTATTTCAAACTATTTCTGAGAAGAATGGAACAGGGTATTGACTGGGGATGGCCTCTGGGTCCAATTACCTACTATTTTATATCATTTTAATTAATTGGTGTTAATCAGTTTGGTTTAAAAAAAAACCATAAGCTTCTAAGAGAGTTGTAATTTACGTTCTTCTCATTTTTCTAAATGTCAGACTCTGCTTAGCATGGTTCTGGTTTGGGAGCACACCCTGTTGAACTGTGCTTAGGATGAACAGTACACATCCTAACCTCGGAGAGACGCAGTTCTTGTAATTATAAGCATCGATTAAGCCAAAGACTATTAAATCTAGTAGATCACTTTACATAATAGGGCTTCTAAGTCAAACTTCTATTTTGGGAACTGTCATTAATATTCTTCTACAGTCCCTCTTCTCCTAAGACATTCTTCAGTTTATATTGGAGCCCAGTCAGTTTATGTAGCTTATATTGGAACCTGGTCAAATTCTTCCCCACTCTTCCTGCATTTCTTTGTATAATGACCCCCATTCCCCAAACTCAATCTCTGTTGTTAATTTCCCGAGGATTGTATAGAATGCTGCCTAAATGAGAAACATCAGTTCTAAGGATGTAGGCAATGCTTTAATTGATCAGATAAACATGGTCCATTTAGTTTTGCTTTAACTCAGACTTCAAAGTACCAAGCTGTATGTTTGCTTCATTTTGGCAGAAGCAAAAAGCCTGAAACTCTTCAGGAGGTAAGGAAGCAGTGGAAATTAGGCATCTGCCCAAAATCTAGGACGAAGAATAAACACTTAAAACCTATTTTAATTTCTACTTTGAACTGAAAAGAAAAGGACTCAGGAGAACATTTGAAGACAGGAAAAGGACAATTTTCAAGACCATGAACTTGAACCCATTCGACAGCAGAGGATGTGGTTTCAGGGCCACAGAATATTGGTCTTTCTTCATTAAAGTCTCATCAGCCCTATCAAGATGAAACACAGGTTCTAAAATTCCCTTCAGTCTTCCCCCTGCCGGGTGTTAGCCCTAGGTACGGACCTGCCTGGGGAGGATTTATACATGCACTTTTGAACTTCTAATAGAGTCTCTCTTTTGAGTAACCATTTAAAAGAAGATTAAATTTAATTAGACTGTATCTTTTTCCTGTGACATGCCGCCTTCAAAGTGCACTTTATTACAGTCTTCTACCCCAGCAGCGTCCTAATGCTGGCTGGTACAGGACAACTTCAGATGCAGGAAGAAGGAAAAACAGAGGTAGAGACTCAATCCCTTGGGAGCATTTTGGGCACGGTCGACATCTGACATCCACGCCTGCCCAGCAACACACCTGAGCAAATGTTGCTCAAGGATCCATTGGGAGACATGTGACAACTTTCAGAGTAACCTGAGCCCTCCCCCCACCTGCCTAGCTAGGACCTCACAGTCACCGTGGGTTCTATCAACTTAAACCCTATTTCCTTCTCTTTTTTTTGATGTTTTCTCATTCTCTGAATTTACTGATAATAACCACCCATTGATCGTAGTTGGTACCAACTCATTTATGAAGAAATACTTGTCTTATCCTGAAACCTAGGTGTGATTTAATTAATGAACATTTCAGTCTAATTTGCTCTTAAGACTATATTAACACATGCGCTATGATTTCTTCAAAGACAATCAGTGTCAATGACACTAAAGGGATTTAATGAGAAGCCAGGACATCAAGCCCCTGTTCAACAATGAGATCGTGTGGGAAATCTCTAGATGTGAGATTCAAGTCATTTTAATTTTTAGTGGTAGACTTTGAGAGAAGGGAAAGAAATGCAACCAAGAGAAGCAGACAGTAAAAAAAAGAAAAAGAAAAAAAAAGAAAGTAAAGAAAAAGAAAGAAAGCATTTTCAACCTGTACTGAAGCCTCATTCCTTTTCAAATGGGAAAGGAAAGCCACCACCTCCCGCGCCTTTGGTTGTACCAACGTTGCTGGGACACGAGTGTGGATTTATCCCTTCATCATTGTGTCGTTGCTTTCGCCAGGATGCTGCGGCATTTTTTTTTTTGACAAGATAAAGAAGAAAGAAAAAAAAAACCGGTTTTGAGGCACGTGGGTGTGTTTCTCAGCAATGCCGGGGAGTCCCCGTGGTCCTGGCTGCAGGCTCGCTGCTCCCTTCCCCGGCCTCCGACGCTTCCCCACCGCTTGGACAGGGGGAGGCAGAAGGGCTGTTTGCGATTTTTCAGTTTTTGCTCTTTTCCCCGGCATGACAGCGCACAGCGGTCGAGTCTATTCTTTCATTTTTCACTGGTGTGAAGGTGTGCAGTCACTTAGCGAAAGAAACCCCTGGCGGCAAGGGAGCAAAGAGGGAAAAAAGAAACAGGCCAGCCTGGCCTTTCTTTGGGGCCTGAAACTGCCTAAGGTTAATTGCTCGCATAAGAAGAATAACTGGTGGTGCCTAATTGAATTTTTATGGAAATAAACAGGTGGCAGATTTACTGTAGCTGTGGGGATAGCAGGGGGTGAAATGCTGTAGCCACATTAACCTGTTTAATTTAATAGCTTGGGTACTCGTAGAAAAAAAGGCAAAGTTGCTCGTTGAGTCAGTTGGATGCCAAATGTAAATAACTACAATTACCTTGGCAAGCCCATGTGGTTGAGCAAAAAGGGCATTGTGCCAGCTTTGACTTGGTTTTCATGTTTATTAATTAAGCTCCTAGAAGTTTCAAAATAAAAGTGCTGACCCACAAAGTACCCTGGAAAAAGGGACAGAGGAGAGAATTTGACAAAGGGCAAACGACTGATGGACACACAGACAAAGGCTCTGCTTACACTAAAGGCATAGCACGTCTTCCGACCCACAGGCTTTACAGAGTCTACACCGGGCACCAGGATGAACTAAATGCTAATTTTGCACTATGCTTCCCCCCAGTGGCCAAGTTTGAGAAGTGCATTTTTATATTATGGAAAGAAAAACTGGGACCATCTGGTGAAACTTGCAGAGAGCTCTGGTAGCTTATTAATATGCCCATTTACCTTTAAGCCAAACAATAAAAATGAGAGTTTCTGTTTAAAGTTTTGCCAGGTTGGGGCGCCTGGGTGGCTCAGTTGGTTAAGTGCCTGACTCTCAATCTCAGCTCAGGTCTTGATCTCAGGGTCGTGAGTTCAAGTCCCATATTGGGCTCCATGCCCAGCTTATTAAAAATAAACAAAGTTTTTCCAATTTGTCTTCCAGTATATACACACTTTTTTTTAATATCGGAAATTGAAACATACTTTAAAGAAAAAAAATGTTTATAAGAGACAGAAGCACTTACTATCAGGAGACACCACACCATCACTGTGAACATAAAGGTGAGTGAAACATGGGCACCGTCTGCCAAACTTCCCAGGCTGGAAGGATGGACAGATTCCCAGATAGGTACTTTCAACATAAAGCAGAATTGGCTAAGTACTGAAAAAATAGAGTACTAGGAAGTCATTTTACAAATGAGAAATCGTTTACACCTTATTTGAATCGCCAGACCAAACACCTAAAAGCCAACATTATCAGAACCAAAGGAGTCTAGCCAAACATCGCCATCCAACTTGGAACATTTTCTGTTTGTACTCGCTATTTTAGAGTAAGCTAGTAAAAGGCGAGAGGGACTGAAAGGGTGCTCTCCTTCTCTATCAGTTTTGGTTTGTTTGTTTTTAAGCCCATAAACCTCTGGTGAATTCTTGCTAAGTGCAGCGAGCTGAACAGACTGCACTCCAGGGCGTCAGCGTACCTTAGCTGCTGAGTCCTGCAGTGCATGGTCTCAGACTCCTCTTCTCTCCTTGCAATTTCTCCACAGCTCTGGCCTCTCTTCCTATCCATGGACCAGTGACCCCCGTGTTTATTATGTATTTCATCAACAAATCCGTTCTCATTCCTCACCCTCATGACTGTTTTCACTCAACATCTTCACATAAATGTGTCAGGGCCCTCAATCTCTACAGGTCCAAGAATGAACTTAAGATCATTGTCCCAAATTTATCCCCCCTCTCTTTCTCCATGCAAATGAGCCAAGAATCAGACTCATTCCAGCCAGTTCAGATTGTGAATATGTCTATATATATACACACATATATATACATACTACTGTTCTGTGTGTGTATACACACACACACACACACACACATATATACATACTACTATACAAGCCAGAAATTTTAGGTGGAGAGATGATAGATAGATGGATCGATAATCTCCTGTATATAAGCCAGAACTATGAGAGTATTGCTTTACATTTTCCGCTTTCATGTACTCAATATTCAATTCATTATCAATAGTCCATCGCCAATCCTATTAATATCATCTCCTAGATATCTCATAAATTTACCTATTTCTCTGTCCATACAACAAACTCCCACTTGGATTGTTGCAATAGATCAATACTACATCTTGTCACTCTCTGATTAAACCCATAGTGCAGTCAGAGAAGTCGTTTAAATATCTGAACATGACATTTCCCTACTTAAAACCATGCACTTGATTTCACATTGTTCTTAAGATAGGAGCAAATCCTGCCAGTTTAGCCCGTTTACTGCTTGAGCTTCCTTTCTGCCCACTTTGCCCCCAGAGCCACCATTCCAAGTGCACGGTCTTTCATTTGGATCCTTAGCTGCTCTCTTCTCTCCTGCTGTGGGTGCCGTTGGCCCTTCCCCTTTGCTTAGCTAACACCCACCTTCGCCACCAGTGCCACTTGCTGGAGGAAGACTTCCCTTATCTTTTCTGCTTTCCCTTCCAAACCTTTCCTGCACACACTTACACATAAACACCAGGACAACGCAGATTTCCTTGCAACACAAGCTCATGGAATTCTCTCGAACAATGCCCGTTTTCTCCACCAAAACATCTGTGACACAAAAGCAAAGACTATGTCAAGATTTGCTCATAATTGCACCCATGACATCTAGCAAAGTCTGAATCTTGGTGGGTACTGAATAAATATTTATGAAAGGGACAACTGGGTATAATTTATAATCACTCAATGGACCTCTGAGTCTTCTACGTAGGCCTAAATGGAGACCTGAAAAGAATCATCAACCCTACATCGTTCATGCTTTTGGTGATGTTTTTTAACTTTTGTGATTCTCCTACGGATTCAATACTACTCTGGATTTTAGCACTTTAGTAGGTAAGGTCAACTCCAGAAGCCTGGCAATTCTAATAGTCCTGTTCTTGGTACAGGGACCCAGTGCGGGATTCTGTCAATTGCTTATGAGACTTATTCCACTTATATACTGAGAAAAATAACCACAAGACTGGACCACCTCGGGGGAAACTCAGATCAAAACTCAATTTATAATCTGAAGTACAATTTGTCATTCTGATCAGTAGACCACAATGGTACTCTCCATCTCCAGGAATTAGGTAGCTCAGAATCAGTGTCTAACCATATCCAAAGCTCCAGTTATTTCTCTTTCCCAGAGTGGGTTTACTATATGTATTTTTACTATATGGAATTTTATACCTTCTTTGTATTCTATTCACACACAGATAATACCTGGCATGAAATGTCTGTGTAGCCAGATTCTAGGATGTGTTTGTATCAGTGTGACCTGAAATGCAGTCTATTTTTGTCACAAAGTCGAAACAATAACATGTGGTACCTGATAATGTCTATGTGAACACTGACCCCTAAAAGCACATTATCCTTACAGTGTAATGCTGCTATTCTTGACGGTTGCTAGATCATTGGTATGAGAGAGCAAGAGTCTTTTGGAATTCTTTCTGCAAAAGGACAGAATTTCCCAGCCATTCTGAATGAACCAGGAGCATAGAACAGACTAACCAGATTAACAGCAATTTATCCGCAATACATAGCACATGGCCACCAAATAGCCTTCGGTGAAGGCGAGGAAGGAGATTAATTGCACATACAAGTGATATTGCTGAGTCCATCATTAAGAAATCCTGGATTATGGAACTGACTCAAATCTGAGAATCGGGCTAGATTGAGCAACTCCCTGCAGGGGTGGCCCATATCAGACCTGTGCTTCCCGGTCGTGGAGTGTTTTCATAACACAAATCAAGAAGGACTAATGTGCTATCACATATTTCAGTCAAGGGACCCCATGATCAGCCAACCAGTACGAAAGATTCCTGTAATTCAGAACATTCTGACTGATGAGCTTGACCTACTATGGTAACCACAACAATTTTGTCTTTTACTTTTTGAATGCTGCCACTTGGCCTCTACTGCCCTACACTAGTTTCCTCCTCATTGCAATCAGGGAAACCATTTCAATGGACACATTCTGCCCCTAACATCCTCAGCCTAGAAAAACAGTAATACGAACTCCCCAAAACTGTTGCCAGTCCCCTCGCCAACACATTTCTTAAGACCTTAGTAATGATCCACACTTCTTGGGGGACAAACAAGGGTAAGGATTCTTTGTAAATTATAATTTCACCCCAGAGTACTTGCTCCCCTTCTCTGTGTTATTTAAGGGATTTCTAGAATCTCAAGTTCACTATCCTAAACCTCCACTGATGTGAGATTATAGTCAAGCAAATGAGGCAGGAAACAGACCCACGCCTGCTAACTCAGAATGATACAGTCATCACTTTGAAAAATTATGCTTTGCCTGTCCAAGATCAGTCACTGTTACTAGTCCTTATCATTCTTATATACAGTACCAAGTTTTGTCATCCTAAAATAAAAGGAAAAAACTTCATCCAGGTTTCACAATGCAATTGACAACTCTGGGACACGTTGGCATCTGCCCAGTAGTTAGAAGTTTGGAGATGATGGGAGGTTTGTAGGTTCTGAAGAAGACCAGAAAATGCCACCCCAAAATATGCCACTTTGGCATACTGATTATTTTGAATTAAAGTTACTTGAGACACAGCCAGTATAAGAAGGACACTCTGACCCTCATTTGTCACCCTGAATCTTTCACATGAAAGTACCCTCTTGATGTCAGGAGAATAGAAGACATGCTTATAGCCAGGGATAGGAAATTCAGGGCTATGAGGCTATAAAAACAAGCCTTGTTACTTCTTTGCCAATTAGCTACCCCAAGCCCAAAGAACTTTGTCTTGTCAATTTTTCACAAGTTTACTGTTTTCTTATCTAAAAGGTATAAGAGCTTTGGCCACATCTTTGAGTCTCATATTTTTATGGGTTTCCATACATATGAAATTAAATTTGTTTTTCTTCTGTCACTGTGTCTTATGTCAATTTAATTATCAGACCAATCAAAGAACTTAGAAGTGAAGAAGGAAAAAGTTCCCCTTCACTGCAGTTCCAAAGGGTGAATTGGCTCTCTCTTGCTAAGATAGCCCCTAACTGAGGGGCTCCAGGCAAGAAGAGACAGCCCCATCAAACAAGAAGGAAATACTTCAGAAATCCCAAGAACAGTGATGTGCTCCAGCAAGAAGGGGAGGGGGAATCCTGATCTGCAGCATTTAAAATACTTCTGTGGCTGACTTTGAGGGGTCAACATGATATCACTGAACACAGTGAAGAGATAAAGGCAGTCACCCTCATGAGCCATAAACAGCTGGGTCCAGTGCACCACCACAGAGGGCGGGGTGGACCTGGGGGTAAGGGAGGTTAGGAGTTCAAGGACTTGCAAGTCTTTGGAATCAGCTCACATGGTCTAATTCTGATGCTTAGGATTCTACGTTTTTCTGATCGGTGCTCTCACTTTCACATAAGAAGGCAGCAAGACTGTAAAGTTAATTTTTATTATAATTCAGCAACCATATCAAACCCTGAGTTTCATTTTCAAGTACATGGAAGTTGAAAGAAGCTGAGAGAATGCAGAGACTGTTTCATTGTCAGAGTTTCTGAGATTCAGTCTTTGCCATAATCAAGAATCTAAGGAGAGAAACTTATCATTTACCTTTGTCATCTATTCAATGCTCTCAAAACATTCCTGTATCCCGATAGCCTTTTATTTTATCTGTTTAATGACAGTGGCAACTTGGTTCTCCCAAAGCCTTACCTTGAATAGGCATTTGATTCCAAGGGAGTCTTTCATTCCAGAGACCAGAGGCTACGTTTAATTAGCTCTTTCACCACTGCATGTAATGAGCTGCCAACGTCCCCAAAGATGAATGGGATTTCACTGCTTTCGGCCCCAGTCTGAAAACCAGCCACCTCGTCACTCCTAACCCCACTTTCCCTAAGGCTCCATTACATTAAACCCATTCCCAAGTACCTTTCTGTGTATCAGCAAGGTCTTTACCCCAAAAGAACATACACCAAATATGGCAAAATTAAGGGAGGAAGAGGAGTCTATGGCAAAGGTTTTAGTTAGCATCCAGAGTGATGTGAAACTTGAAAAATCAGGCTCAGAAAACAGGAAGGAACCAAGAGAGATAATCAACAGGAAACACTGAAGGAGAAAGTCTGGTTTCGAACACCACAGGCTCTGCAGCTAACACCATCACCTCTGTCCCAGGCTCTGCTCTGCCCCTCTGGGGATAGATCCCCTCCATCCTCAAAGCGGGACCCTCTGACTGCCAAACCAAGACCAGGTGCCTCTGTCCTCGCTTCCGGGGTGCGCAAAGAGCGTCTGATCTCCTTATTCTTGAACACGAAACTCTGCTTTCTGCCAGGAAGTAGAAACCCAAGGATTTACACCCAGCAGAAAGAGCACTCAGCCGCGGAAGAGTAAAAAACTATGACGACTGTACTGAATAGATAGGAAACGCGCACTTTTATAGAACAGTTTCAGAGAATGGGCGAGCAGAAAATGGGAGTAGAGTAAATGAAGAAAATTGATGACAGGAACTGTAGACTAATCTTCCAAGAAGTTTTGTAGGAATAGAAATGATAGTAACTTGAAGGGCAACAGTCTTGAAAATAATGTTTTTTTCTTTTCCTTTATAAGGGATAAAGACAAGTCAATTGGATAATGCATTTAAGTGAAAAAGGCTGAATATTTCAGTAATTAAGGGATTAATTGAAATGAATGGGATTGGGTAAAATTAAGAATACATGTGTTTGGATTAACTTCATGAGGAGGAGGGTAATTTTCTACCTAAAATCGGAGAAGAGGAAAGAACTAAGACCGGGATACTGTAAGTTGGAGGAAGGAAGGAACGTTGCAGTTGTTTTTATAAAAAGAGTTCTCTCCCATAGTCTTGATCTTTTCACTTAAACAGAAGCTAAGAGCAGTGCTCAATGTGGAGGGAATGAGCCAGAGTTAGGAACCTTGGGCGAGTGGAAAACCTTTAGTAAACTTATGATGAAAAGCAATAGTGAACGATGCATGAATAAATGATACACTAGTGGAATTGAGGACCACTTCCTATCTCACTGCCTAAAAAGCTGTTTCTTAATAGTCACTGAAGTTGGGCTGATAGATTTTTTCCATTAGGGAAAAAAAAAAAGTATATACTAAATCCAGCTTCCCCAGCCCTAGTAACAGCCTTCAGCATGATTATACAAACAACAGATGCAGAAGGAGATTTTAGCCACACACCCACACACGTAAAATGCACAAATACCTTCTTGTAGTTTTAGTAAGTAGGATAAAATATTGCAAGAGGATGAAATGATTGTGGCAGATGGTAAATGAGTCCCAAATTTCGGTGTCTGGGGCAGCTTTATCTTTGGTTCTGCGGTGTCTTTGATGGCTATTTAAAGGAACTAGAATTTAACCACCCATTAAGAGTACAGATCAGGCCTTAGATTCACCTTGGTCTTCCGAGGTTTGTCCCTCCTGCAGAATCTTCCAGATGCATTCTGTAATGACACTGTCTCAAGCCACTGAGATCAACTGCTAAAGCCCAATCTGCTACAGGAATCTTCCTAGAAGAAAAGGATGTTTCATCAGAGGCATTCATTCATCCTAGCCCACACCTCGCCTGCTTCTGATCTTCCGCTGTTAGAAACATAACACACTGGAGGAAGATTGTGCTATATTTCATGAGTGCTCTGTGCCGCCACCAAGGGACAGTTCCATCTGTTATTTGCTCTCAGCTTTGCTTACTGATAAAACAGGAAGGACAGCTTGCTGATGGGCTCTTTGAAGCAAATGGCTCCTCTCTTTCCTGCAATTAATGTTTATAAATTATTTCTACAGTAGATGGTATGTATGGTACCATGATTTCAAAATTAGTTTCAATAAATTAAGGGCCTGCATTCATTACAAGAGTAGCTTGATTACAATGCAACTCGTGGAGTCTAGTATGCGCTCTACCTTTTGTGAAAATTACTGCATGAAACCAAACGCTGCCATTAATCCTGTTCGTTATCAACCCCCCGTAAGAAGATCTTCAGATCGAATGTTCAGTTGTTAAAATTTCATTTTGTCTAGTACATGAGGATTTCAGTTGTTTACAGAAAACAGAATTCAGGGTACTTTAAAATTTCAAATTCTAGGTTAATAACTTTTTGCTGTAGCAAAGGGAGCTGGCTTATGAGGGGAAAGCACAAATATCACTAAAGCAATTTGGTTTCTTCCCCCAAATTAGTCTGTCATTCCAATCATACACCATTCTTTAGGTAGAGAATCATTATATATTTTCTGGCCTCTGCACTATTTTAAAAGGGATTTCCATAGACCTAGACTATAAATTGCTTTTTCTAAATTGGAAAACATTCTTTTACCTCAACTTGTCATGTTTTCTTTATTTCTTTGGTTCAATATCCATGACCAAATTGCCTGTGTTTTCTTTGTAAACTAATTATATTCCCTCATTATATTGATATATTTTCTACAAAACAGCGACTATGAAATTTCTATTAGGCTTGTCACTTTCAAGTTTTAGACTAGGAATTTCAACTTTCCAAGCAACACCTACTAGTTAAAAGGACAAACAAGAAAAAAGTGGAATCGGGATTTCTAAAGACTAGAGGTTGGGGAGAGAAGCCTTTGAGCAATGTAAGAGTCATTAAGAGACTCTGAAAAGCCCTGGGAGGCAACCATCTCTTCATCCTTGTATGAGATCGGCTGAGAAACTGAACTTTGGCAAGGAGGGAGGACCAACAGGAGATGAGAATACCAAGATTGCTGCTTTAAGAAAAGAATACAGCATACCTGGAAAGTGTGACCCTTTAGAATATATTAATAATGAATGAGCAAAATGAAAGAACTGCTAGAACATGAAGGAAGAAAAATAGGTATGAAGCACCCCCCTACTATCAACAGGGTGTATTTAGGAGAAGCAATTTTATTTAAAGAACAAATAGGCCAGTGGTACTGCACAGTTTATGACCATTTCATTTTATTTCACAATGACTCATAGAAGACATGACCTGTGTTGCTTGTGCTCATGGCACTGTGAGAGTAAATTAGAAAGCATGGCAGAGATCTGAAGCCTAAAAGTAATTGCACAAAATAAAATCTATTACATTTTTAAAAGATTAACCTGAGTGGAATTTGAATTACAACATTCTTTGTCAACTCCATCATTCAGTGAGAGGTAAGATAAAGCCCCTTTGAGATGGGACCATACACATTAATAAAGAACAGAAAAAAAAAAAAAAGAAAAGAAAATGTTCAGGGAAGTTTTACTTATCATTAAATCTGTTTCACCCTTTTTCCCCCCTAATCTTCCAAGTACCCAGCCGTTCTTAGCAGACTGGAGTGGTATTCAAAAGGGTACCGATTAAATGAAGAAGTGATGAGAAACTAACAGAACACAGTTATGAAGAGACTGGGTAGAGTACAATTCATGTTTTTAAGTGCCTTTTGGTGAGATTAAAAGAAATAGTTACCAACAAGGTAATACTGTCGTTAAAAAGAGCAAGAACATTATTAGCCTATATGCGATGAGTAGGAGCAGTGAAATAATTCCCTATTCCGTACAGTCATCTCTCTTTGGGGCAATGTAGATAAATCCAGGTGCCAAGCCACTGGAATGACCGGACATTTGACACAACAGTCTGGTCATTTTATATTCCTCAAGTAATCAGGGAAATAGAAACAGTCACAGAGGTTAGAGGAGAGAACACATTGAGGCATATGAGATATTTTCTAAAAGGAATAGCACGCACTGAACCCAGAGAATAGTCTACCATGTAACAGACTTCGGCAAGAAGTGATAACTGTTTTTCATGGTTCCTAAGAACACACACACACACACACACACACACACACACACACATAAAATTGAGAATATAATATGAAATATTGAAGTTTAATCTAGGAAAATGTACACGGGGACTGAAAGCAGCCTTTCTTCTGAGTCTTTAATAAATGCATATACTGTCATGTTTCAAAGAGTTGAAGGCCATCCTTCTTATGGGCCTGTTTATTATGATCAGTCCCATTATTATTCCCTATGATGCAGTTTAGAAAATAAATTTGTGCACTTAGTAAATGGACCAGATCATAAGCGACTGCCTTTTGCTGCACAGTTGGTTGCTTTCATGACTCGTACACTTAACTAGTCAACTTTAGGGGGAAAAATGTTCATTTTCCTTTGAAGGAAATTAAGTACCTATTTTTAGAAAATTAAAAACAATCAGGCATCCATTGTTTTGTTTTCCTATGAAAACTGACTGATGCTTAAGTGTGACTAGGACGACATAATGACTGGCTACTAGTAACAAGTTCTTTTGATATGGAATTGAAATGAGTGTTTAATGAGCTATTGCAGAATTTTCAGTTTTCTAAATAAAGCGACATAGGGAAAATGGGCAGCACAAGGCTGGTATTCAGGAGAAAGACGAGATTCGTAAATAAAAACAGCACGGTGAAGAAACAAAATTGTTTAGGCATTAAAACTACCTATCAGTTAGATGCATATTTCTCTTCAAAGTAACCTATGCAAAAGCTATTATCCCCATAACAACTTTGTTCTAAGTATTTTTAAAGCTCCATTTTTGGAATGGACACTGTGCATAATTCCAGTCATATACGAAATCAGGCACTATAACTTCCCTTATCCTATGGAATAGCTTGAATTCTGCTGCCTCTCTTCATATGTCAAAATAAGTACTCTCTACTCAGAAATATTTGCTGCCTCCTCATTTTATGGACCGAGCCATACAATTAAATTGAAGAATGAAAAAAAAAAAAACAACAAAAAAAACTCTTAGAACTACCAATTTAAATGCAGATTCATGGTTCTTAAATTTTTGCACCATGAAATGCTAGATAGACTGTGTGAGTGGTCACGAACCCATTCAGTAATCCACCGTGACTTTACTATTGATTCGGTTACATGAGGCTACATGGTATCACCAGATAAACAATTAGGAAGAAAAGTTGCCTACACAGTCCAGCCTCAATGTCACAAGTTAGTTAATACATTTTGGTCCTCAATTGCCACTTGAAGCCAGTTCAATACTGGTGCAAATTCTGCAGCTAGCTTGGGACTATTACCATGCCTGGCCTAGTTTACAATCCTAAGAATGGCCACGTACCTCCATTTTAGGAAGACAAGAGTCTGAGGATCAAAACCTCTTGAATTATAATCTCCAATCTAAACAAGGCCCGTCCTGTCTCATCATTATGAAAAGAATTATTGTTTCTTAAAAATTGTTAAAATATTGACTGATGGCGGAAAGCGGCATGGCAGATTTTTTTAAGGAAAAGATAGCAAATACCAACAATAGGCAGTGACATATAAGGATGTGATTCCTGTTTTACAAAAAACTTATAAAATAAAATAGCAATATTTAGTATCATCATCCCTCTCCAAAATTATCACTGCATTCCTGCCACTACTGTGTTCAATAAAATCTCTTGCCGTGGAAAGGATGGTGGCAAATGTGACTTTAAAAAGTCTGTGGGTTAATTGCATATATTACACGTCTACTGTGTGCTCTATTAACGTAAAAATAAGTAACCGTTTCTAAAGAACTTACTGTGATCCAGACACTATTCTTAGAGGTTATATAATCCTCATTTCAGGCCTGTAAAGGGACCATTGCCAGCCCTTATTTTAAAGATAAGTAAATCAAAGTTCAGAGAGGTTAATAACTTGCTCTTGGTTTCATCTCTAAGAAGTGATAGAGCCAAAATTTAAACCCATGTCTAACTCCGAAGTTTACACTTTTATTAACTATTTCTGAGAGTTATATTTGAGTTATCCTTGCTGTTGAAGTTTTAGTAGGAAAAAAATCTCAGTCTCTGGGACTGAATGAAATATATAAACTGTTGTATATGAAAATATCTGTCGGCTGAAGAAACACAATTTAAACAATGTTTAAACCTGACACTAAATTCTACATCCTATTTCTCATTTCAAAAATGATTAAACAAATTTCCTTCCCTGCTGGAATATCACCATATTGGCATGTGATCTATCTGGAATCTACCATCCAATCCCAAATGGCCAGAGGACAGAAGCTGCTTTCACGTCATTTCTAAGCAAAAGCTGAAAGGCTAAAAATCACTGCAGAAATTTGTTCTGGTGAGATTTTTCAGTTCAATTTTAAACTCCCTTGAGGTTTAAACAAACTTCAGATAATCATCTTGAACTTGGTGGTGAACCAAACTCAGATTCAGACTATGGCTTCTCAGAGGGTCAGCCCTTCCATTTAGAACAAGGCACAGCTTAAAGTGATGAGCCAAGTGGGTCAGATGTTCAATACTTGGCAGCAGACTCAGCTGTCGTGTTGAAACAATGTCGACAAGATGGCAGGCTTTAAAATAAATCCCCCGTGGAGGCTATCGATATCATTCTTTCTTTCCCTTCTGTCTCTTACCCAGTCTGGCTACTTTCTGAAGCACGTGTCAGTCACGCAGAGTACTTACTAGGAACTACAAGGACTGCAAGACATTCCGATATTTATTCCAGCAACAGGAGCCAATCGTGGGCATATATACAAGGGGACTTCCTTAACTCCCCTGCACAAAGTCAAGCATGCTGCTGACACACACCTGCCCAAGCTGTCAGAGGGCAGCCAAAGCCACCACATTCCTCATTCACCAGCTCTTAACCCTTTCCAGTCAACTCTCTTGAATAAAGTGGGCACAGAGCACCTCGAGTTTTTCTCCTACAGGATCCATTTTGGCAAATGCTCTGAGAACATTGATTAATTTCAGTTAGGTAGCCATCCATCGATCTTTCTGGTAAGCAAGATGCTGGCTTACTAACTTTGAGTTATGCATCACATAAGGGTTAGAAATGTGGATTAATTAACTATTTGTGTGATACCATTTCTCTATAATAAACTGACTTGGACTCCTTCAGTATAGCCTACAAGTCTAGCCCAATTCATGACAACATTTAAGCTTTTGATTTCATGAACTTTCACATGTGTGCCCTGATCAATTATAAATAGAAATCTAGCCCCACTGTGAGAAAAGTAACTTTTGATAGTTCTCTGTTCTAAAGTAACTGATCATCTGGTAGATATGAGATTAATAGGAGAATAATATAATATAGGAGAAAAATACAATGCCAGTAAATATAATCTGGTATTAAGATTGTTTTAAATGGCTCACATTGTCTTTGCCTTTAGGGTCTATACAATAAATTATCGCCAATCTGCGTATCTTTCAGTTATGTGATTTTGAAATTGGTATATAGGTATTTTGGTAAAGTCACTGGGCTAACCTTAACCACCAGAATACCCAGGTGAATGGCTTTATTACAATGAAAAGTTGAGATACTAAACTGTTGGAGGGGAACACTGAGAAAAGCTCTCTTGTATTAGCCCCACCCCCACCCTCAGCCCCACCCCAGGCTCTTCATCTTTTTAGTGCTCCCAGAATACTGAAGCCACGGACAATTAAAAACCTCGCACTTGAAGAGGGCCGTGAGATGATCTGATGCGGTCATTCACAAAAGGGTTGCAACGCCTCCTTCTGAAGCTACCTCAAAATTACTAAGGAGAGAAAGCGGCTGCCCACACCTGCTCCATTCAGAGCCGCTCCCACCATTCTCCTCCACGGTCTTCTTAAGCAGGGTTCTCTTGGAAAAATAAAATGGCATTGCTAAGGGAAAAATTAAGAACCATTCATCTTGTCTGGGATACTCCTCATTTTATAAGTGAGTCAACTGAAGCTGCAAGAAGCGACATGATGAGGCCCATGTCACCCACCTAGTTAATGACCAGGTCAGAAGAGCAGCAGCTCTTCCTCCGTCTGACGCTAGAACCCATCAGGCCCTTGCCGAAGACCAGGGCTTTGCTCATGTTCTTGTTTCCTCTGTCTACACTTTCCAATACCCTCATTCTCCCTGATAGGCTCTCCTCATCTTTCCAGCAGAAAATCATGGAGCCTTTTTGGAACCCCAGCCAATTTTATTCATTTAACCACAGAGCTAAGCACTTATCTGGGGGGAACTGGATTTAGGTGTAAAGGAAAACCCAAGGCTAAAGTGAAAATTTCACTTCATTTCAGGATCATTACTGCTATTATGATCACCATGACCGTGTCACCAACACCTCCGTCATCATCCGTTACATTTAGACTGCCCTCTAGAATGGTTTATTCACATGCATGTTGCTTCATTTGATGACAGCCAACAAATACTTTTAAGTATCTTAACAAACCGAGTGCTAGGAAGATCCAGAATTTATCTGTACTACTTTGTACTTAATGCTTTGTAACCAACCATAATTTGTTTAGCATATGCAATTGCTCTCACCAAATAGATGTTTTAATCTTTTAAGTCCTCTGTGATGGCCCCTGTTATTTTTTTTATTACACAGGTGTCTAATAAAGAGACCTTTTTATAGAAAACAATGTGTAGATTACTCATTAGCAAAACTAGACATAAAACCAACACCCTTAACCGCAGAGTCCAATGGCAAAAAGTTAAGAGCTGAAAGTGGAATTAGTGGCAGGCGCACTGCGGGAGTGCTGTAGCCTTGAGTGACCTCTCGGCGGCTCTTGATGCTAATGATCATGCCCTTCTTCCTGAACCTTCCATTCCCTTTGTTTTATATATCACTGCTCTCTTCTTAGCTCTTTGAAGCTGCCTTCCAAAGGCCATTTGATGGCTTTCCTGACCCTCCACATATTTTCATACTTTTGAGTATCTGCTCATGACATTCGTTCCTTTCTTCCTCTCTGCTTGAACTTCTCATCTTCCAAGATTCATCTCCAATACCACTTCCTTTTCTAAGGCCTTTCCTGACCATCTAGACTGGAATTATTTGTTCCTTCCTCTTTTCTTTTTTAAAAACTATATCTGGTTTTTCAAACAGCTAATTCATTCACATGATTCAAAAGCTGAAAATATAAATAGGCATGCGCTGAAGAGCCTGTACCATTTCCTGTCATCCAGTTTTCCTTCCCATCACTTGATTTTTGCATTTCCAAAGATACTTATGCATAAATAAGCAAAGATAAGCATAATTTTCCTCTGGTTGTACACAAGTGGTGGCGTCCTATACAGTATGTTCTGCACACTGCTTTTTTCTCACTTAATGAGAAATGTTTTGGAGAGAGGTATTTTTATATTAATACATAGAGTACCTATTAATATCCATTCTACAGCTATATGATATTTTATGACAGAGGTATAGCATACTGTATTTAACCAGTCTCCCATCGATGGAACTGAGAGCAATAGTCTCATAGCTATTAGTAGTCTCATAATACGTCATTTTGCAAATACGTACGATTACACCTACAGAATAAATTGGAATTGTTCTGAGAGCATTCAATTTTCATAAACATTTTCCATCGTCCTGGGTGTATATGTGCAGCAATTTACACTTTCTCAAGCAATATGTGTTTATTTGACCCATATTTTTGATAACACAGTATTATCAAACTTATGCATCTTTATCAATCTTAATAGGTAAGAGGCGTTATTTCAGTGTAATATTAATTTGCACTTCTTTTATTATGATTAAGGCTGAGAACCTTTTTCACAGTTCTAATGATCATGTGTACCACCTTTTTAATTATTTGTTTATATTATTTCTATATTCTTCTCCTAGGTAATCTCATTCATTTATAGATGCTCTTTACATATTAGGGAAATTATATTTTTTTCTGTTACATGAGCTGCAATTTTTAAAATTTGTGTTGTTTGCTTTTGACTCTGTTTATAGTAACCCTCTTCATTCTCTAGCTGCCTATTAGCCATTCCTTTATTATTGAGCTCATTATATTATGTCATAAATGTTTCTATATTTGCTGTTATATAAAAACAAATATTGTTGCTCTTAGATTTTTAAGATCTCAAGAACAGATATCATTTCTCATTCAACTTTCCACACCTTTGTATGTTAGCACAACACTAGGCACCGAGAAGTCAGCAATAAATTTTCTGTGAATGGATCATTAATGTTTGCTTACTTTTTTCTTCTGAGCTTAAATTGCTGCTAAACTGGAATGATTAAATTGGTGGTAGCGACAGGTAACAACATTTATAGCACTGCTTCGTTGTGGCTCTACTTCTCCTTTCCCTATTCTATGCGACTTAACTAAACAATAACAAGCAGCAATTATTTAGCAGATTGGTTTTTATCCGGAGTACAGTTCAAAAAAATGTCATGGGTGTGTGTGTATGTTCATGTGCGTACGGGGTGGAGATGGAAAAGGCAAACTCATACCCATTTACGGTCCTAAGTTTCTTTTTTAGCTCATAAAATAAATAAGTACCAGAGTAAAGCTTCCTAGAACATACTGAAGATTTTGGGCCAAGATCCCTAGTCCCAGAAACCTATTTAGAAATGATACGTTTGAAGTAAATCAATAGGAAATTCAAGGAAACAAGTGACCTGCCCTTCAATGAATCCTACATTAACTAGTACTACATCTATTCTTCCTTTATTTTCCTCCTTGCATATCCTAGACATAAATTTTAGGATTTCTTTTTATAGAAAAAAAGTGAAAATTTAATTTTCTAGTATCAACCACTCCTCATGTTATTGCTTCTCAAGGGTTTCCGTAGTTGAATGAAAACACAGTGACTCCTCAGGCTGTCTTTAAAACAAAGTTTGTTATATACTTGGTCAGCAGGGGTGGAAAGAAGGTATGGAATTCCATACACATGTTCATCCATAATTTTCTCTTTGGTTCAGACCTTGATGAGGAGCTGAGATGTCCCTTGCTTTATTTGGTTTTTAGGTCTCCGAGCTAGCATGCAATGGCATAAGAGCATTCACCCTGACTCACCTTCCCTTTGTGTTCCTTTCTTTTTTTTTCCTCTCTCTCTCTCTCTCTCTTTTTTTTTTTTTTTGTCAATGATGACTGCACAAAAAAATAAACAGTTTTCCTATGGTGCTTGACAGCACTCAAATGTGCCAGGGCAAGGACCCCTTTTCTAGAAAATGAAATAAAACATATGGGAGGAAACTAAGAACTCTTGTCAAAATTATTCCACTGTGAAATTAGTTACATTCCACAAGAAAATATAATCATGCCAAGGGTTTCTTTCTTCAGTGACTCTCGCATAAACTGCAGCAGAAAAAAAAATCTGGTGTTCAGCTTCATAAGCTGTCAGTGCCGTTGGCTACCTAAAGCCATTCATATTTGATTATTTTCAGTCCACTGCAATCTCTATACAGCCCTGGTGGATATTTCTTTGGTTCATTGAATAAAACATTCACATCAGTCTATGATTGTGTTGCCGTTGTCCTTGCTATAATTAACACAGCAACAGATTAAAAAATACTACTTAAAATAACTGGTGTACAATTCACTTCCAAACAGAATACACATAAAAAAGATTATCCAACAGAGAGCTGCCAAATGTACTGTAAACTGGAAGGGTTTCAATATCCTTTAAACACTCGGCTAGAAGCTAACTGAACCACGTCTCTGCTGTCAGTAGAGCATGAAACTCTGAGATTTGTTTCAGTTTCCATCCAGTCTCTGCCAGTGAAAACTAAAGACTTCCACAGAGCGAATACATATTTCCATTTTTACTGGCATTGTCTACTTTCTCTTTTATAAGCAATACATTTCCCTTTCAAGGATGCTTGCACCTTTTATGAAGATGACGTTCTGAAAAGCACCGTGGTGTAACAAACTTCCCCAACTTTCATCACCATCCTCATCTCCACAGAATCGCGCTTGCGTGCACACGGTTGTGAATGGCACTGTGAAGAAAATCTAATAGACCCCATCCTTTCTCCTACAAAAACGTATCACGGCAATCTCAGGGTCGTGAGATTGAACCCTGCGTAGGGCTCCACGCTGGGTGCGGGGCCTGCTAAGGATTCTCTCTCCCTCTGCCGCTGCTCTGGCTCACGTGTATGTTCTCTCTAAATAAAGGAATGTAGCATGGAAAACACACACACACACACACACACACACACACACACACACATACCCACTCTCTCTCTCTCTAGAGAGAGAGAGAGAAAAATGAATATAAACAGTAGACTCTGCTCAGAATCCTCTATTGGACTCCCATTTCTTATCAAATCAAATACAATTTTCTCAGCCTGTCATTCAAAGACTTCTACAATATGGGTCTAGATTATCTTTGCAGCCTGTGTTTCACCAATCTCCTGAGTGTATCTCCTATTCCCAGTAAACCAGATAACTTGCAGTTCCTATATCATTGGCTGTTCCCATTATCCGGTCCTGCCTCCCAGATAAGCAGAGAATCAGAGCCCCAGAATCAACTCATGTGAAGTACTGGTGTTGGATGCCTGCTACAATGGAAGACAGGGAGCAGCACAAGGAGGAAGAGGTGCTCCCCGTAGTCGTATGGATAGGCAGCTGGCGTGCCACTAAGGGCATGATCTGAGTCACATCATCTCTCAGAGCTGCCGATAAGAAAAATCATGCAGACATCTAAATAAGTTATTGGTTTATTTTTAAAAAGATTTTATTTACTCATTTGAGAGAGAGAGACAGAGAAAGCATAAGCAGGGGGAGGGGCAGAGGGAGAGGGAGAAGCAGACTCCCCACTGAGCTGGGAGTCTGACTTGGGGCTCAATTCCAGGACCTGGAGATCACAACCTAAGGCAAAGGCAGATGCTTACCTGACTGAGCTACCCAGGTGCCCCTAAAGTGATGCACTATTATTTATTTTGACATCCTGTGTAACATCCTGCTATAGAGAAGTATAATATTATTAAATAAAAAAAAAAGAAATTTCCCCTTTTAGGTACATTTTCTTGAAAGTAGAATGATTTCAAAACTAGCTGGAGGGTTCAGGAAAAAAAATCTGTTGGTCTCCTAATTTGCTCCTAAGATTGAGGGAAGCCATTTATTAATTTTATCTCTTATTTTCTCCTCTAACAGGTAAGATAAATAAAACTCTCAACTGCCCATCTACCTTACTTTTATAATTCACACATAAAGTACATATAACGGTGAGAAATGTTGACTTTCAAAGTACTTAGTAATATTTACAGAGCTGAAAGCCTGTAAGAAATGCAGAGTGGTCATATTCATTACAGACTTTGCTTTCCAAGGCTACAGGAGTGCATCAAGAAAATAAACCATAAATATGATACATTTTTGGCTATGCAGCACTTAAAAGACCCTTTAAAATATGTACTTCTTCCACTAAAATAAGAAGAAAACTTAGGATTTGAAGCTGCTTAACAGTTCCATTACTGCAAGTGCAATGACATTTTGTCATAACTTTTCTTTCTGTTTCCACAACTTTCACATTCCTAGTAATGTTATGACATGTTTTGCTTTTATTTGCTCAAGTTTAATGGCTAATTCATTTCCAATCAAAATGTTCAAAAAATTAATATTTTGACTAAAAATAGTCATTGAAAGGCCAGTGCTAACTATGAAGTCTCACAGACCCAGTCTATCCTTTTTTAATGTGTGTAAACAAACTCTCTAGGAGTCTGTTTATGAACTGGTTATTTCAATGTGTGGAAGTGAGCAAATGTTCTATCACTGCTGACTCTGAGGAAGGCACTGGCTGTGTGGGCAGAGAATGTCGAAGCCATCTGTGAAGGGAAGGGTATGTCACCTGAATTAATGTAGTAGACCTGCCCCGTAAGTCATCTCTGCCATTCTGCCCTACCACACTGCTGGGAAGAGTAGGGGTCAATATTCCACGCCTTTAGAACATACAGAGCCTATTTATTTACTGTGGGATTCATAACCCTTCATGGAGTCAGGATACAATAAGACTCAGATTGAAAACATTTTTAAGAAACCAATTATTCAAAGCAATGACTTAGCCATTAAACTTGAACAGATATTTCAAAATCCCCCTTGTTACTGAACGCCCCGACTCGCCTACCTGTAGAGAGGCAGCGGTCGCCTACGGGCTCAGACTTCAGTGCCCTTGAATACGCTCCTCCCCCAATGCAATCAGTTGTTTCCTTCTTCATGTTCATTGAAGTGCCTGATTTTTTTTTCATTTTTCCCCAAAATCCTTTAGAAAGGAACATGAAATTCCTTGGTTCAGTTAGACTTACGAAGCAAACTCCTTCTGTGCGGAAGGAGCGCTGTTGTGGCCATCTCACAGAAGCAGACAGTGGGGGTGGTAAGTAGCAAATATCAGAGGAAAAGAGATCATGAAATGTCAAAAACAAACTTCAAGTGGTCAGTGTTTTGTTCCTGGTTGCTTTTTGCTGAGGGAACAAGGGACCTAGGATAAGGACCAGCGAATTTTTTGTTGAATATTTAGATTGGTAATTGCTACTTATAGGACATAATTATGACTGGTCATAAAAATAACTGAATATCGAACAAATGGATGCTTTCTGGCCCTGTGGGCCAGTTTCCAACAATGAACATATTCTTCATACTATTTTGTACCCATAGAAGCACAAAGGGTTGCTGCTTCAGACTTCTTGCCCAGGGAATCAGCTCATTCAGCACATCCATATGGTGCCCCAGATTCTATTGAAAAGTCCATGAATCATGTGGGTAAACGGCCGTAGACCACTTCTATGTCCTCATTTTCGTTCCCATTAGCTGGGGGTTTTAAACTCCGCCTTGAGTTCATTTTGATTGCTAATTATTAGGTTTCTGTAGTTCGTTGGAATTGTGCAGAAGGAGCTGAGAAGATGGTGGGGAAAAAACCAAAAAGCTGGGAAAAAACAAGGCTGGTGCAGGGATGTGAGCAGCCGGGTGGCTTGCTTCCTAGCACCCCGCAGAGATCTAGGTGCACGAAATCTTTTCTGCAAAAGTCTTTGCTTCAGAGTCAAACTGCTCCTCTAACAACTTCTTTCAGATGATTAAAAAAAACAAAACAAAACAAAAAACCTCACTGAGCACCAATTATACAGGAAGCACTGTGATAGTTTTTCAATTATAAAAATATTTAAGAATATGATTGCTATCTTCACGGAGCTCAAGGTCCCTGTGAAAGTCACCACGAAAACAATGCAGTTGAATATAAACTACTGTAAGACTGTGGCAGCTTACGAGTGCAGTAGAAGAGACTCGGGGGTGTAGATGCAAGGGTCGACTGGCGGGAGAAACAAAAGGGACCAGAGAAAAGGTAGCATCGGTGGGGGTGTCTTAAAATGTTATTGAGAAATATAGTTTAATAATATAATTACAATATATACATAATGATGTGATTCTGACATGTGGGAACGAGGAAATCACTTCTAGTGCCTTGCTAACTGAGGGTACAATCACACAATTCGGGGTTTAGCTTTCCATCCTATGTACTTTTAGCGGCTCTGTGTTTCTATTTACACAGCTTTAGCTCGTTGGCTGGAATCTTCGCTGCCACGCATTCATCATCCCTGCTCTTCTTTTATTTCTTTCTGATAAATGATTCAATTTCTGTAAACATATTTTCTCATAGGGCTCTATTTCCCTCTAATTTTATCATCTTTAGGCTCTTCCCTGACCATCTGTAAGCTCTTTAAATTTAGTGTAATGATGCTTTCAAAAGGGCAGAGGTATCAGACCCGGGGCAAATCAAAATTGGTTTTTCTTCTCCCCTATAAAGTATGGTTAAAATAAACATCACAAAAATCTATGAGGAAATGAAACAGAGGAGATCTCACAAAGCCAACTGAAATGAAGCAGAGAGGAAGCCCTGTTTCTTCAGCTTGTCGAGCGAACACTGTTATAGTGGGAGTCTCTCCCACCTTTGTGCCTTGGGCTTTTCATGTTATATAAAGCAGCCACCCCTTGGCGCCCACCTCAGGCCTGAATTCAAGTTGCATTCACATGTTTGTCAAAGCTCTCCGTTCAGATGGAACAGAGGGGACTAATTTACTTGGCGCAGCAGATAGGAAAGCCAGCGGAATAGAAGTGGAGTTGCAGGGTAGACAAGAGCACATGGGTGTGTGGAGAGCTTCCAGCAACAGGTTGCAGAAGAAATCAGGCAGAGCAGGCACATCACAATCTGGAGCAGAAACGTCTCTGCACGTTCAGCGCACATTCACCACCCTTCCCTTCTGGCTCACTTATTCTTCAATAAGTTCACCCCAGGAACTGGTGCTGTATCACTTCCACTAGTTATATTTTCATCTACCCAAATAGAGTTTTGCTCTCAACCCTCTCTTGGCATAAGAAACAGGATAGTAAAATGGCCACTATTCTCCTGAAAAATTGATTCCATCTGCAGTAGCTTATTGAAAAGGCTGACAATAACTCATTCCTACCAACCACTTCCAGAAAGTCAGAGAAGGAACAGCCCACACCCTGAAGGAGAAAGAAAGGTATTTTCTCTGTGATTTTTAAAGGTATGAAAAGAAAAATCTCTATTGCAACATTGACTGTAAACCGCACAAACAATACATTGTTTTGAAGATTGATTAAGCTTTCAAGTGTCACTATGACTATTATTAATCGATGGCGTTCGCAACTTACTACTTTACATGACATCAACTGAGCAATAGTGAGAAACTGACAAACAACGAAATTCAGTTATAAATTGTTCAGGTAATAAGAATTCTCGTGAAAATGGAAGACAAAATGGATATTAAATGGTACAGAAATCTAGGCATTCCAATTTTCACGACTACTGCACCAGCAGAGTTTGATTTTAAATTGTAAAATTTTAGGGTAGACTGGTTCATAATGTGTTCCAATTTTCAAAGAGGTCAAGTTTTCTTATGCCAAACTATAGTCCGCAATTACTGGCACCTTTTTTCCTATCTTTATGTATCTTTGATTTAAAAAATACTTTACTTAACTAACCCCTTTCTACATCCTTAGTTTTTTTTGTTGTTGTTGTTGCTACCGGAATAAATTTGAGCTGAATTTTTAATCCATTCACTTCAGCAAGTATTTTCAATCATTAAAAAGCTAAGGTGAAGGTAGCTGAATGTGACGTAAGAGAACAGAATGGAATAGTAGAAATACCTGAAACCTCTGTCATCTGAAAGCAAAAGGGTCATCTCTGATGCTCTTTGCACCTCTTCATATTGCCTATGGTATAAGGTGTATGATAGATTTCCAGAATTTCTGGGTGAAATTGGTTAAAGATAAATATTCTTATGTCATAAAGATACGATAAATTACAATTTGTCACCCACCTCTTTCAATATGGTCTCTAAGGAAGCAAGAGATCATCCTGCCCCTCAAGACTAAGCCTTGAAAAGTGGATTCGCTAAGGTGAATGCCAATAAGGCCAGTTACAGGGTCAAAGGGTTTAAAGTATGAGACCTGACCAGCAGTTGAGTCAAAATGTCTCTTTGAGGAGAAATAAGGCAGAGCAGAGAAAGAAGGTGTTCACGGATGAAACTCTGTCCTGTCATATTGAGTGAATCTTTAAATTTTCCAGGTCTCAGGGGCGCCTGGGTGGCACAGAGGTTGAGCGTCTGCCTTCGGCTCAGGGCGTGATCCCGGCGTTATGGGATCGAGCCCCACATCAGGCTCCTCTGCTATGAGCCTGCTTCTTCCTCTCCCACTCCCCCTGCTTGTGTTCCCTCTCCCGCTGGCTGTCTCTGTCTCTGTCAAATAAATAAAATCTTTAAAAAATTTTTTTCCAGGTCTCAGTTTACTCATCTGTAAAATGAAGCAAAAGGTAGACCCCAAAGTCTATATATGCCAGGGTGAAATTTCCCAACTAGCCTATTACCTTTCGTCTGGTAAACCAACAAACATAAGAAATCTTTTAACAGAGGTCTTTAAGATTCACCTCTAATAATTATTTAGTACTGTCAATAATTGAAATAAAAATATAGTACAAATGGCTCTCTTAATTTTACTCTTTGCCCATGGCCTTGTCTTTCTTCATCATTTTTTCTTCCTTTTTTGTTTTTTCACTGTCAGAATTTATGGGAGTGTGTGTGCACACCTGGTCCCAATTTGGCCACCAGGAGGGGTTACTTTCTTGGACGTACCCCAAGATTCAGTTTGTCTCCTTATACCAGGACTTTCACGCTTTATTTAGTGACTACTTCTCTAATTTTCCAACATCCCCCTCCGGAACATCACTCCCTCCACAAGCCCCCATAGTTTTCTATAGTCTAATTTCTTCTACAAATTCTATTAAATCCTTTCTTCCTAATTGGAAACTGTTGGGTACAATGGTATTACATAGCATGTTGGCCTCCAGTTACAATCTCTGACCTTTTTGCATCATGTTTAGTCTCTACCTTTATATCTCTGTGTTCTCAGTTTACTTTGAACTTTCCTGATGATGTAATACTTGCAGAATCACTGCAAGGCTACACATCTGTTCTTTATATTGGGTGGAAGACTGTTTCCTGCTAAAAGGAGTTCCTCGCCCATTCTACGAATAAGAGAATAGAATTAGGCATGAAACTGGAATGTTTCTGGGCAGTTCTCTTCTAGGATCACTCCTAAAACTATTCGGAAGGAAGGAAGGAAGGAAGGAAGGAAGGAAGGAAGGAAGGAAGGAAGGAAGGTCCCTAAGATCTCCACACATTTTAAAATCCATTCTTTCTCTTCTAAAAAAAAAAATTAGAATGAAATGCAGAAAATGACAGGATACTGAAAAATAGGTATGAAGGAAATATGTAGTTAATGAAAGTCAGTGTAGGAAAATGTAAAACACATTTAAGAATAAAACTAAACCTATATTTTGATTGGCAAAGATCTCAAATTTTAAATGACACAGGAAATAATCACTAGTGGAAGTGAGGGAAGGGATAACTAATTACTTTGCAAGGCACTCTTTGACTCCTTCGTCCTGTTGTTTTTCTAGTCCATTTCTAAATGGCAATACCCTATCAAATGCTCAAATGCAAAAACTTGAGTTCAAATAATTGTCAACACTCATCTGGACTCTTTTTTATTTCACCTTACATTTCTAAATCACATTTATTTCATAATGCTGAACTCAAGCCAGATGAAATCCCTTGACAAAAGAATCGAACAAGTCCAAATTGATCTCTTAAGTGGATCAATAGAAACTTAACTGAAATGGATTGGGGATTTTATCAAACTTGATGTAGTAGGACACTAATAAGATCACTTCCGATTCACGCATATAGAACCAAATTTTCAGCACAAATTGATCTGATTACTAAGGATGAATGGTCACCTTTAATAATGGATTAAGGTGGTAAAGGATTCTCTTTTTATATGAAAATGTTCGTTTTTTAAACTCTTGGAGATTGCTTTAACTTTTCTTGTTACACCACATTTTACTCACTTCTGACATGGTCAGGTTTGACCTTTGAATGGTTTTAACTTTAGTAATTTCACCGGACTTTTTTTTTTTTTTGTCAGCAATAGCTTCTAAAGTGTTTTCAAAAGGAAATTTTGTAACAGCCAGAGAAACCATGATGATACAAATGTATTACTCTGGTAAAACCATAACATCCCTAAAAGCAGTTTGTGAAATAATGCAAGTGATAGTAACACTGTCACTATGACAGAGGATTATATGTTTGAAGGGTTAACTTTGTCCATTTTATTATCACTAATTTGATAATTCAGATACATGTTCTTTAGAAGATCTGTTACATGTTAGGATTTTAATATCATTCATAAAATGTATCCTTGAAAATTTGATGATAAATCTTCCATTTGGTTGAGGTAAAGACATAACATTGTGATGAATAAAAGCCAAAGATTGTATCGCTAAGAAAAAACACCCTAATCTACCTCCAGCCCATTTGAAATAGTGGAAGATTCATCCATTTTAATATCTGTCTCTTCATTTCAACATTCAGTGCCTAGCTTCTGCAATTGTGTAAGTGTTGGTTCCAGAATGCTCTGAACAAGTTTCTTCACCTTACTTCAAGAAANAGTGTTGCTATGAAATGCTCAGACCCTTGGATATTTTATTGGACATTTTGTTAGTGGGTATAACTTCTCTAGACTTTTGTTTCTGGGACCATGAAACAATGTCCCATGACCTAAACCCCTTGAGAAAATCAATCTTTCTCTTTCAGTCTCTGTCTCTGTCTCTCTCCTGCTTCCTGCCCCCTCTTCTATGTATCTCTCCTTGGGTCCCTGACTCTACTGACTCTATATCTCTCTATGTTACCTCTGTTAGGTACATAGATACAAAAATGGAAAGCTTCTCTGTGCCTAAGAAAACATTCAAACAAAGAGTCAAGACTTGGTATCTTGTTTCCTAAACCCTCTTCTGCTTACTGGTGGGTGTGCTTTAAATTATAAATTCTTAAGCATATTTGTGCTTCAAGAAGCAAATAAGTAGACAAGACATGGTGTACTTTACTTCTAGGTTCTAGAATCTGCATGGTTTAGATGGACAAACTACACCTAAAATGTTCTCCAACTGTTTGGTTCAGGGTAACTCACACAAATTTTATGTTGGAATGAGTCCAAAGCCCCAGAATCTCCAGTAGAATCTTCTTCCTTGTGGTAGCTTCTCTGTTGATCTTGCCACAGAAGTGCAAAAAAATGGCTGACTTGTCTAGTGTAGAGTATTGGTGTGTCCCTAGGACTAATGCCACCATAAGATCATGCTAACATCTTTCAACACTGGGAATTATGAGAAATATAAAAATGAACAAGGTATTACATATACTCAAAACTGACCTGGAATTATTTCTGATTTCCCTAATGCCAGTTTCTCCTACTAGTACATTTTATTTTCTCTTATGTTGTTTTTTAAAAAAAAATTACTGTATTTTTATTGCACATTTTATTGCATTTTTTTTCTACATGTGAAAGTAATGATGTACTTATTGAAAAGTAAAAATTTGAAAAATTTGAAAAACCACAAAAATAAAAGAAATAAAAGCTCACATATAGTCTCACAGGCCAGAGACAATCAAAACATTTTAGAGAGAACCTACTACTTGTTGAAGTCTAAAAGTTCTGCAGCTAAACTAAAGTGTTAAATAGGAAATTTCTTTCTACTTCTAGACCAAAGCACAAATAATGGTCACATGTTTTGCATATTCAATGCAAGGAAAAGCCACCACTTCAAAAACAAGCAGAAAGAAGAATATTCAAGATATTCAAGAGACAAAGAATATTTACCTCAAATTTTTTTTTAAGACTAATTTGTCCTATCCCCATTCCACTTACCCATTCTACATGGTTATGTGGGAAAAAATCCAAAGGGAGAGAGAGGGTAAATATAAATGGTCCAACCATCTATAAGGATGCTTCAGGCCACCCACATTACCAAACCACTCTAGCTCAGCATAAAGAAATCCCCCAACCATTTTCAAGTGGATGATAATGCATCTCTGGCTTCGAGCGACACATCCTCTAGGGGCTCATTAAGTGAAGTATTTCCATCTCTTCTTGAATCAGAAGTCAGGAGGTTGTATGGGGAAAGAGGATCTGAGCTCCTTTGAGAGGCTGAAACCAACGCACAGGATGTGACTTGAGTATGGATAATTAAAACTGGAGTAGTGGCCAGAATGATTTAATGTGTGATACTGGAAGAAATGAGAGACAAGGGTCACTGTTTACTGTGAGATCAAATGTTATTATTTCTCTTCGTTCACTGTCCCTTTTGAAGGGATGCTTCCACATTCTCGCTCTGCTAAACTTGGACATGTTTTGGCCAATTAAGTGTGCGTGAAGTGGTGTGAGCGGATGAGGTGCAGAGCCTCTAAGAACCCGAGTGTGGTCTGCCTTGTCTCTTTTCTCTCTGTAGTGACAGCTTTCCAGAGAGAGATGACTCCATCACCCCAAGTTCTAGAGGAAATACAAGAGTACTAGAGCTAAAGAGTGTGGGACATTAGCATAAGAGAAATAAACATTTCTCATTATCAGTTAACAAGACTTTTGTGTTGTTGATCACTACAGTGCCAAATAACCTATTCTGATGGATATAGGTCAGGTGCCAAAGCTCTCAGAACTAATAAGGGATGTAATAGAGAACACCAACAGTAAGGGGTACAGCAAAACGGCTGTAAGAACTGAGCTGCAAAAAAGATTTGTTTTTTTACATACGAGTAGAAGATACATTTTTGGAAGCTGTGTAGATTCGGTTTTTGCACTATGTATTTGATTTTGATTCATACATTATCTTTATTCAACATAATATTGTGAGAAGTTTTCATGTTTAAATACTTTTGGAAAGCAACATTTTTAATGGTCATGTTCGCTCTCACTGATTTATTTATTGTGCTATTGACATTTAGGTTGTCTCCTGTTGTTTATCATCACCAATGACACTATAATAAATATCTTCATTTTGATACTCAAATTTTCAATATAATTTACAGTTTTAGTTGACTATGGATTTTACTTATTTAAAATATCTTTTTGTGTTGTCCTTTGCATTAGATTGTAGCTCCTTATATGCACAGTTTATGTTCATTATTTTCTCTTAATTTCCCTTGATACTTATTCCAGTAATTTACACAGAGCTAATGCATATAATAATTATAACTAGCCAACTAACCAAATAGTACTATAAACACGTTTTTCTCTGACTCATAGGGACAACTGAAAGGATGGTGGAACGTTTCCTTACCAGTAGCTGCTATGTGGGTGACCTAACTGTATAAACATTTACATGTATTTATAGGAAGGCTAATTCCAGTATGTGAACTGAGTTTTATTCTATATTTGGCATAGATGGCCACCAGGCTCTCATCAGAATTCTTTGGAAGACAATTTAAGGAAAATAGTAAAAGGCAATATTTTAGTATATCCAAATTCCTATTTCCCTCTTTTTTCAATAACTAAACACAATGTGATTTTACAAAGTCAAGATCATGATTAATTCAATTATGAAACAGTAAAGTAATGCAAATAAAAGAAAACCTAAAGTCCCTAGAATTAATATTCTGTAAATGGTACACATTTATGCAATCTAGATCATTGTAAAGGGGGTGAAGGGAGAGAATTTAGCTTCACTCAAATTATCTTGTATGCCATTCACCGAATGTAATATATGAGACAGAATTGAGAATGATAGCCAAATTTCTGATGTGAGGAACAAGATAAATGGTGATATCATTCTCTAAGAGAGGGAAACCCAAGGCAAGGGGATTCAGTGAAGGGGAAAAAGTCTTGTGTAGTTAAGGACGTGCATAAAAATGTGAGAATGGGGTGTTTGCAAATGGATAAACATATGCATACACCACGGCGTGGTGGTAATTTCGTATACTTATTAACCTAGTTAGTATAGGGTCTAATTCCGTTCATTAGCTAGTTACATCCTGTGATTTAATTTTCTAAGAGAACAGAAAAAGAAAGTGGAGAAATAGGAAAATGTCTTACCAAGGCAGTAAAGTAGTGAAAATAAATGCTTACACAATAATATGCTTTAACTCATTTGGAGTAAGTGCTGGCCATTAAATATAGTTAAAACAGATACCATGCTGTGAATTACAGGGTCTTAAACATCCCTTTAACTGATATTTGACTTGTTAGAATGTAATGGTGGGTGGAGAGGGGACTATCACAATAAATAATAGAAGATAAATTCTAGGCCTGTCAGCAATGATTTCCTATGTGTTATTTTCACTTAAACACTGAAGGAAATGACAAAGGCATAAATAGAATGAAAGCCAACTTAATGAAGTCTTTTTTATACAGTTTAGTAACACTGAGTCTACACCAGCTTCCAGACAAGACAATTTCAGCCCTTAAATCAGACCTCAGGACTGGTTTGCTGGGATCAAAACTGAGATGCACTTCTAGAATTGTCTTTCTTAGAACAAGTCAAAAGGGTCAATGTCTTCATATCATCTACTTTTTTGCATTTTTCAACTTGGTGTCTGCAAAGTCATTTTCCATTTCTAAGGTTTATTCTGTAGTTTAAGAAGATGTGCTGCACATTGGTGCATACTTAGTTACTTCATTCTTTCGAAGGTAGCAGTAAATCTAACATAAAGATACACTATGGATTTGTAAAGGTGAAGGGGCCACCAGTACAAGCTAGTCTACCTTTCAGCTTCTAAAAGTAATTCTGTCCGAACTACCATTGATCTAAATTTATGTTGTCATTGCAAAATCAAAGCAAGTCAAAGATCAGGCTGTGTTATCCATCCATACACTAATAGTTGTCTACAAACAAAAGTTGCTTCAAGAAAGTCAATTGTACTGGCTTAATCCATTTATTCAACCATTTTGTTGAGGATTTATTTAATGCCAGACATTGTGTCATGTACTAATATAACCAAAATACTAAATATATCTTCCTTGTCCCTCTTAGAAACTTAGATACACGGCTTGAATCACAAATGCTAAAATACTAGGAAACCCAAGTCTTTCTCACAATTGCTGAGATTCCAGAGTCCTACTTGTCTTGGCACCATCTACTTCCAGACCTATCCATACCTGAAACTTAGTTGCTTTAACAGGAAATACACACACACACACACACACACACACACACATTTTTGCCTATTTTCAAGTTCAATAATGCTATTAAATATTTGGTACCCACAAGTATAGAATGACATGGCAGAACATACACAGCCTCTCCCAGCTCTCTTGTTCCCTTCCTCTCTCCCCATTTGAACATTCACCTTTCCTGCACTTTCATCTCTCAAAACCAAAACAAATTATTTTCCTTTTTGCATGCTTGACATCTCTGCCTTATTTCATTGGAATGTTCGAACTCAAAGCAAAGTCTCTCTCTAGCTTGTGACACTCTATTTTCCAATTGTTTCTCTAATTTATGGAGCAGTGCTGTTCAACAGAACCTTCTGCAATGATGAAAATGTTGGATATTCATCTTGTCCATAGAATAGCCACTAGTCATATGTGCCTATTGAACATTTTAGATACAGCTAGTGCAAGTAAAGACCTGAATTCTTATTTAATTAATTAAAATTTGAATAGCCATATGTGGCTAGTGACTAGCATGTAGAGCAGCACCGCTACGAAAGCTCCGCCAAGCAGCCAAGTGCTTGCTTAATAATCAAGGCTACATTAACAACCAAATTATTAGGCTTATCTTCGTAAACGTCATTTCCTTCATATTAAATATTCTACCCTCTTAATAAAAAAAAAATACGAAGGACTGAACTATCAAACCAGACTCACATGAATCAGAATTTCAAGTTTTAGTAAGAATTTTGAGTTTTACAATAACCCATGGCACAGGCAAAGAGAAGTCTAAGATCCCTAGCGTGGTTTCGGGTGCTTTCTCATCATATCAGAATACCTTCTGGCCCTGAGTTTATATGAGATCACTAATAATGGATGTAACTACACTCCTTACACAGAAGGAATCTCTTTTCATTATGAAATGTATGCATTTTATGCCAAATAGATTTTATGACATTTCTTAGAAAGCCATGCCCACACACCCATAGATTCCATTCTCCAAAACTCCCCAGACTGCCATCAGCAATCATTGAGAGCCCAGCTGCAAAGATGATAAAAGCACCACCCAAGATGCAGTTCCATAACTGGTTTCAGTTCAACAATCCCAGAGGAGTTCTGAAAATGAAATCTTAATATTGGCTGCAGGTTATCTACACTGTGGAGATGCAGAGTTTTGATGTCCAATATGGAAGCCACTAACCACATGTGGCTATCGAGCCCTTGAAATGTGGCTAGTTCAAACTGAAATGTACAGCAAGTATAAAATGCACACCAGACGTTGAAGACTTAGTATCAAAACAAGTAAAATATTTCGTTGATAATTTTTATAGTGATTGAATGCTTACATGAAAATACGTTGGATATATTTTGTTAAATAAAATTTATTATTGAAATGAGTTCCACTATTTATTGTTACTTTTTCAGTGTGACTATAAAGACATTTAAAACTACACGTGTGGCTTGCTTTTTGTAACTCACATAATATTTTTATTGGGCAGCACTGGCCTAAAATATCCTATTTCAAATACCCTTCACTTATTATAGTACAAAGCCTCATCATGATGTCTTCAAATTCTCAGTATATTACATTTTCATGACACTTTTGTCAAATACCTCCTCTGCACACACTGTTTCTGTTTTGCTCTATATTAGCTAAGGCAAAAATTCATAGCTTCTATCAGTTATTAATTTAAAGAGGATTTATAAGCATAGAAACATTTTTGACAATTTATGGGCCAGAGTTGCATCATCAGATCTGCCTTCTCTTTTCGATCTTGCTTTTTCCCTTTATTCTTTGTTCATTCTTCTCTTCCCTCTCCTTTTGCCTCAGGAACAAAACATTTCTCTCTCTTTGTCCTGCATAACGGTTTAGGAAGCATCATATTATGTTTGAGCATACTTGTGGGGTCTGTCTCTCTATCTGAAGACAGGCGGTTTTCTCCTTAAGATGAGGTCTAGTGAACACATATTTCTCAACATTTTACACTTGCAGTACAAAGATGAAAGTCACTGGGGTGATTTTTAGTGTATTTACAGTCTACAGGGGGAGACAGAGAAATCAAACCAAAACTGAAAATCAGAGTGGGAAAGGGGCCATGAGAGAGCTGTAGCCAAGATCTCTGAGAACGCAGGGAACCAACGGCACTCACCATCAATTACATAGATACATACAAGTAACCAGGAGTTGCACCGTTCTGGCCACATTCACACTATGCTCTAGCCGATCAACCATGTGACATTAACCATTCACTCTACCTCAAACTCTCTAGAGGTTTCCCAAATGCAAATGCAGTTTTATCACAAAACGCCTTACTTAAGTTAAACCCCATGGAAAAATGTAAACTAATTACCCAAGTAAAAGCAGCTACTCTAATTGGGGTGAGAGCTGTGGAGTCCCATCTATTCCCCCCCTTCTCTATTGTGAAGGGCAGTGACACCTAGTGGGGCTTTGGGGAGCACAGAGTAAACACCATTGCTCTGCTCCCATGGCTCATGAAACATTCTCTTTTCCCAATTTTCCATTTCTGACAAGTCCTTCCCAGACAATGTTGAGAGCTGACCATTTTGCAAACAGCCCTAAATGCTAGCTTCCTCTCGTGCTTCCTATTCTCAATCTCTTCCTTTGTATTTTCATCCAACACGGATTCAACTCTACACTCTAGAGACTGAGAATGTGCAAATCTAAACCTTCAGTGCAGACTTCCTCGAGGCTTCGGGTTCAGATAGCAACATACCTGCTAGACAGCTTCTGTTGGCTTGAGGTTCCACAGGCATCCCCACCTCCACATGCTCCACACCTCATAACTGAATGAGTTTTCCTCCAGTATTCTGCATTTCAGTTGGTAACATTTCTGAAAGTCAGATAAGTTAAATACCTGGGAGTTTTTACTCTGTCTTGCACTCATCCTGCACCATCTTCATAAATGACCAGTCCTCCCAAATACTTTTGTAATGTGTCCCCTTCAGTGGACAAAGATGCTTGCATCCCCATCGCTCATGCCTGTGAATACATTACCATACCTAGCAAAAGGGACTTTGGGGATTAAGGATTCTGAGAGGAGGAGATTATCCAGTATTATGTGGGTGAGCCGAATCCAGTGTGATCATAGTCATTACAAGACAGAAGCAGGGGGATCACAGTTGGAGGAGATGTGACAACAGAAACAGAGGTCATAGTGGTGCAAAGAAGAGAAAATGAGCCAAGGAATGCAGGAGAGCTGCAAAAGGCAAAGAAACAGATCCTCCCGTAAAGCAACCAGAAAGGACACAGCTCTGTTGTCACTTTGATTTTAGCTCTAGAAGACCCATTTCAGACTTCGGAGTGCCACAATTGTAAGATAACAGGTTTGTATTGTTTGGAGCCACTAAGTATACAGTAACTGATTATAGTAGCAAGAGGAAACCAGTACATCCCCTTACCTCAATCTCTATGTCCACAGCCCTAGTTTTGTTCTCCTCACATCTGGAACACTGTCATTACCTCTTCCTTGTAACATTTCTTACATGTTGACTCCCTCGAATCCAGCCTCCACTCAACGTAGGGTTTTCCGAAAGCTTTGCCTTGCTTACCATCCGAAGGAATCACGTAAACAATGCTCACCATGGCCTATGTGCTCCTATATGACGTGGCCCTTGCCTGCTTCTCTCCAGCCTTATGCCTTTCCTTCTGCCTCAAACTCAGCTTGAGGTCCCTGTGCACTGTACACAATTCCTTCCCCCCTCCTTGGCAGTACACATGCTGAAATGCTTTCCATAGTCCCAACCCTCCCATAACCCTTTTTCCTCCTAGCCATGAATGCTCAGTTTATGAATCATCCCTCCAAGATTTCATCTCTATTCTCCTTAGGTGAGATTAGGTTTTACTATTACGTGCTTCCATAATGCCCATGCATGCCTCTACCAGACCCTTAAAATACTATATCTATTTATGGGTCTCTTTCATTGTCAGACTCTCAATCACTTGAGAAAAACTGGGCTTTACCTTCAAGTGCACAACACTCAACCTGGCACATAGTAGTGGCTTATTATTTGTTGAATGAATTAAATTTTTGAATTAAACTACATCATATTGCATATCCCTCATTTTCTAGCAAAGGGAAGGGGCTTATTTAACAGCAAATTGGAACAATATTGAGGAACAGTGATAGAAACATATGTCACCAGTAAAAGAAATTTGAATGCATGTTATAAAACATCACAACTCATTCAGTTATTTACAACCTGGAAAATTCATCTACGACAGGAGATGTTGTATAAAGCAAACCAGGGTTGCAATAGTACATTTCCAGTTTAAAAGCATAAATTAGCTTTGCACTTGTATGATGGAGACAAGACTCAAGTTTGGTAAATGAAGGAAAAAGATTTTGTAGAAGAAAGCAGTAATTTAAAATCCATATTCATACTGGAACTCAAATGAAAGTCTGAAATGACTTTCCATTGCCACATTTGTCTTATTATAGAGCTAAAATTTTAACAAACCCATCTCAAGACTTCTCTTTGTTTCTTCCTTTACGATAGAATTAAAGGTAAATTGTGGAGAATATCTTATGATTCATATGAGATTAGTACTTAAAAATTATGCTACAGAGAAACTTCTAATCATCAGGTCAGAGATTCTGCCAGGAAAACTGAGAAGCGAGAAAGTTTGTTCTACACTTGGTTTTTCCCTGAAATCTGGAAACAATAGTGAATGCTCTGGACAGCGAAATAGCGGATGGCACTGATCTAAAGGTAAGATAGAGTAACCATCCTTATTCTCCTTTATTTTTTCCTTTCTCCTTTTTTCATCTCAGAATTTCACTCCATGACTTGACAACGATCTCATCGATACATGCATTTGTATCATTGCATCTCAGCATCATTTTTCTTTTTTTTTAAGATTTTATTTATTTATTTATTTATTTATTTATTTATTTATGAGTGCAAGTGGTAGGGAGGGGCAGAGGGGGAGGAGAGAGAGAGAATCTCAAGCAGACTCCTCCCTGAGTGCTGAGCCCAAAGTGGACTACATCTCACGACCCTGAGATCATGACCTGAGCTGAAACCAAGAGTTGGATGCTTAACCAACTGAGGCACCCAGGTGCCCCTTAATTTCTTATTAAATAACTCACCTTCTTCTCTGAAAACTGATTTTAATGGAACACATTATTATTTCATTATTACAGGTAATTTGCTCGAAACTCTTATCTTTTAAAAATACTCTTAGCTAGTTCTTCGGTTCATAATCCCTCATCTCGATCAGTGGGCACAGTCAGTCTCCTGGTTTTATCACTGTTGTTATGCTGTGCTGTTCTTATGATTTTCTACTGCACCCACCTCTACATTCCTCTTGCCTCCCAAATTTCCCCCTTAGAGTGCTTTAGCTGTAGTCCAAGAATGTTGGCTTGTTTTCTTCATTATTATCCCGTCCCAAGTATTTTGTAAATTTCTTCTACCTGGGAATTTCCTGGAAGTCTATTTTTAAGATACACAAACTTTGTAAAGCTATCATTTTATGATTGATTTCCAATTTTGCTATATATTGTCATAGTCTCCAAGATATTGATTCCTTGAGATTTAGTTGGTTTTCATTGAGTCCCAGTAGAAAATTGGTTTTTGTGATTGGTCCATGAATGCTCAAAAATAATATTTGCCTACTGGGTATTACTTACACACACACATATATATGTGTGTGTGTGTGTGTGTGTGTGTGTGTACATAATGCTATATAAAAATATATAACTATACACAATTATATGTAAATACATGATTACATATATAATTAATTGTGATTTTCAAACATTCTATATCTTCATGTCTTGTGAGTTTGAACCAAACAATTTCTGAGGAAGTGTTAAAATCTCCAACCAAAATTGGTAATTCATCCTAATCTCCCTGTTGTTCTGTCCACAGGTCACCTGCATCCTACCAAAAACAAAACAAGACAAAAACAAAAACACTCTGGAAGCAAGAAACTAAGAGGAATGTGGAATTTTTAATTAGAAGTGAATTCATTTTTACCAGCTATGGCTTCATGGTAGGATGTGGAAATGATGCCTGTAATTTGTCTTGAATTGCCTTACTCTTTGCAGGATTTTTCAGTGGTGAGAGAATGCCCCAAATTACACTTTCACTCCTAACATCTCCCCAGTTAAGTAAGGCATTGTCCAAATAAACACTAGTATGTCTCGTGACCTATGGATATCCTAAAGAATCAGTAATATTCATCAACATACTCTTGTTGATAGAAGTTTCTTTTCCCTTTGCCCAGTAAGCAAAGAAATTTCAATACTTACAAACAGACAGAAAATAAAACATTTGGTGGTTGGAGAATAGGAATAATTTTAAATGCTTCTAAAATGTGCCAAACGCTTCCTATGTGATGGTGAACAAATTATTTGACTCCAAGTTACCTCGGTTTCTTCCTAATAGGGTGGACCTCACAGGGTGCCTGGGTGGCAAAGTGAAATAAGTGTCTGACTCTTGGTTTCAGCTCAGGTCCCGATCTCAGGATCATGAGATGGAGCTCTGCAGCAGACTCTGAGCTCAGCATAGAGCTCGTTTTCCCTCTCTCTCTCTCTCTCTCTCTCTCTCAAAAATCAATCAATCAATCAATCTTTGGGGCACCTGGGTGGCTCAGTCATTTAAGCATCTGCCTTCAGCTCAGTCCGTCATCTCAGGGTCCCGGGACCAAGCTCCATGCCAGGCTCCCTGCTCAACGGGGAGTCTGATCCTCCCTCTCCCCCTGCCCCCCAAATAAATGGATAAAAATCTTTTAAAAAACTAGTGTAGACCTCATAAAGTTGTCATGAGAATTAAATGAGTTCGTTTTTACTTAGTGCTCAGAAGAGTGCTAAAGGCACATAGCACACATTTGTTAAACATTAATTTTTCTTATCTTGTCTCTGGCTGTATCTCACGCTTCCTATTCTTTCCTTTATTTATTCATGCTTTATATGCTTGCACATCTGTGTTTGGCACGGGGCGGGGGGAGGGGAGAGTATACATGTGTCTAGAGAAAACCTTTTACAGTTAGTACGGTGACTGGGAATTCTGCTTCCTCAAAACCATTCACCCATTCACTTGTGCAGGGACCTGAGGGCCATTATTGAATTCTGCCTGGTGTTAAAATCTGTTACCTGTAATTATAACGAAAAGATCTGTAACTTCTCAAAGTACCAGCCAGACAGAAGATTTGAGTTTTGTGGTTGGGCGGAGCTGGAAGCTACATCCAGCAGTTAAATGGAACTGCTGACCCTCTTACCATCTGGATGGGGTCATAGAATGGGCTCTGCACTGGGACAGACTGATGGCTTTGGCTCCAGACTGGGAGAACTGCCAACCAAGCTCCATGGCCAGACAGGGCCACTGGATTGGGTCTGCATGTGGGTGGGTACCTCAGCCAACAGGAGTGCTGTCTGCCAAGATCCATGCACTTGTTACTGGAGCCTTGCTCCCCCATTCTGTCTCTAGCAGATTTCCCCGGTGATCCCTGTGAGGTAATACTTAAGTGGGGCTCAGAGGAAAATTCCCAGAATGATGGGGAAGCTGGGTGTCTACCTTGGGCTTTCCTTTGCCCTCTAGAGAAATCATAGGCCAGGGGACCACCCTACGTGTGGTGTTGTACTGGCCCGAGGGAAGGTAGATGAGGTCAAAACGAAATCAGTCCTCTTACCGTTCTAATGTGATTTTTCTTTTCTTTTCTTTTTTTCATCCAAGGGGGTGCTTCAGCCTCATCCTCAGGTTCCAGGATCTTCACAAAGGCATCTTATCTATGGGTAGTTGCCAGTTGTTCCTTCTGCAAAGAGAACTTAAGTTGGGAACCATCTTTTTTACCATCTTGCTCTAACACAGCTTTTTCATACCCAGGTTTGCCTTACCTGAAGTTCCATTACCAGGTGTTTCTCTACGCACTTATAGTGATATATTGATTTCCTTAAAAGAATAATTTGGTATCATCCAGGTGTGCCTAATGATAAGAAAAGGTTAATGTAGGAAGTCTATGATTATTAGTAAAATACTTTCTCAAATTAAAGCTCTCAGATTTCAGTGAGAGAATATTGAATCAAAAAACTGAAAGGGCAGAAGAAATTGAACAATGGTTCAATTTTGTAATAGATGTTATTTATCATTTTTATTAAACCTTGTATTAGCCATGTGCTTTGCATTGACCGGGATACTCCTCACCACTCTTTATGAATAAGACAGATGACAAGTCTTACTTCCATTTTCGGATTAAGAAAATGCATCCAGAATAGCTAAAATGACTTCCCTGGAGCAATAGAGAAAGTCAAAGGGGTCAGAGTAGAAATTTTGATTATCAAGTCACTCTTAAATTTCAGATTATTAAATCAAAACATTTCTTAGGTGAAGACAATTACTTTGTTTTATTTGTAAGTTAATTAGCCATTAAATATTTATTTTGTATCTGCTATATAATAATACATTTTATGATATAGAAAATATACAATAATTCTTCAGCCCTAGGAACTCGTAGTAGTTCAGCTTGGATAAAGAAGAATCTGTAATAAGCCACAGAAACACACAATTTAATGCAGCATGGGATTAACTGTAAAACTGTGGGTTACCCTCTAAATGCACTAAAGCATAAGAGTAGTGGGCTTTGCATTGGTCCTTAAACATTTGGAGGAGATGCTCAGGAGAATAGAAGTTTACTTTCAATGATGTGTGTATGTGGTTTCAATTTGAGAAAAGACATGTATACCAAGTATATCATGCTTTTGTTTCTAAAAGAGTTAAGTCTGAGTAAATTCAAGGCTAGTCAATACAGAGGAGTTGATTGTATCATATCTGCTTATGTCAAAACCTTTAGACCAGGAAAGCGAGTTTGATCGGAAGATGGAAGACACGAAGACATTTCTAAAGGGAATATTGGTCAAAGCATCTACTGAGCAAGGTTATATTGTCAGCTCTGCCAGAGAGTTTATGAGGAGAAATCTGAGATCAGCCAAATCTAGCTGCTGAGTTTTACAATACATAGGCATAGAGACAAGAGATAAAAGGGTAGATGAATTAGAAATTCTGGAGAAAAAAATAACAAGTGTTTGTGGTGGATTTATTATAGAGGATGAAGAGAAGGAGGAGTCCAAGGAGACTCCTAGGTTTCAAGCCTGAATGAGCTGATGAATAAAGAAGCATATGACTGAATTAGGCATGTTTTGTGGTAACCTTCTGATTTCTTATGAAGTAATTGGAAATTTGAGCACATTTCCATTTATGAAGTGCTGAATTTGAGGTACTGAAAATTCCATCTGGATACAGCTCCTAATTATTAGGTTACAGGCAAGAGCTCAGGAGAGAAGAGAGGATTCAAGATACACATTGTTAATATTCTTGGGGAGGCTGATAAATATCACTTCTCTTCCCCCGCTTGAATTATAAATCAAGAAGACATAAGTCAAAATTGTAAGGCAAATAGGAGCATAAAAACATCACGTTTATTGCTGATACAGCTAATGTAGAAGAATGTGATTCATAGTAAGTGCAAGTGAGCTTTCTAATATTGAGCTCCAGGATTAGAAAGATTTGGCCATCCACTGCAAACATTGTACCATTTCAGGCCTCTTCCCAAGGGTTTCTGACTCTGGAAAGGTATGGAGCAACATGGCAGATTTTTTTTTTTTTCTTTCCAAACTCACCAATATAATTAGGACACTTCTTTTCTAGAATGAGGCTAAGAGCATTTCCCTAACATGGCTTCTTCCACATGGAAGTATATATCAGGTATAAGAAAGAACTATCTCCTCTTCTCCCCCACCCCATCACATTTAGGAGTACTCTGCATAGAAATGCACTTTGAGTTCAGAAAACATGTCTTTTGCACTTTGTACCCATAATCTAACTCAAGCATGGTGCCTAGAAAATGTCAGTTACTCAACAAATACTTTCTGATTACATGAATAAATAAAATTGGCAGTTAAAGATGATGTGAATTGATGGCTTTCCACTAAAGAGAGTGTAAAAGAGAAGGTCATAGTCCCCATGGAGTAAGCTTGCATGATCTGGGGAAGAATGGAAGGAACAGAGTACTAAAAGGGAAAAGAGCAGTGGGAATCTACTAAGACTTTGGATGTAAGGTGAAAGTCTGTTTGGGATGACACAATATACAGAATCTTATTGATGTCATCTCTATTTTTCATATTTTGTTCAAGTTGGCAGCTATCCTGGACTTTGTGGTTTCAGGTATGTGGTAAGTGAAAATATGTCCAATGATAATTACTGTATTGTATTGTCTTCTGCTATCAGAAGCAGTCGAAAACATACTTTTAGCCTGAATAAGTTCATTGTGATGTCTTATATCACATTATCTAAAACTCTTTTGGATGTAAGTAACAGAGACCAGTTCACGTAATTAAAGCAAAAGCAAGAATATGATAAGGAAATAGCCATGTCTTAAAGAACCATTAACAGTTCAGAAAGGGCCCCAAATCTTGAACTGCAAAGCTACAGGAAACCAGGCAACACTCTTTCTCCATTTCTTAATCTCTGTGCTTTATGTGACTCTTAAAACTTCTATTTTTCCAGGTACTGGCCTCTGCTATACAACTCCTGAGTTTATACATCTCCTCCAATCAAGAGAAAAACTCAGACAAAGACTCAAATCTTTTATCTAGGTACCAAGAGAAAACCACCAAGCACACCCTAGAGTCTCCTGGGCAAGGAAGAAAGTCAATGCCCTATCCAATTGCTTAGTATAGTCTCTAGTCCTGCCTCACCAGTAAGCCTGGCCAGAGATTCTGGGCAGCTGTGGAGTCCATTCTGTAGCCCTCCTTAGACTGAGTCAAGTCAGCAGGCTGGCCCAACTGTAGAGCATAACCTCCGGCGCTATCTGCAAGGGAGCCCAAACAGTGACCCCAGGCAGAGTTGGACCTGAGCCAACAGTACTTCTGTTGGTCTCGTCTAGGCACAGACCCCAGCCAGCAACCCCACCCAATTGTGGAGCATAGCCAACAGCCCCACCCAACCATAAGGCACAGCTGGTAGCCCTGCTTGACTAGGGACCCCAGCCAGAAGCCTTGCCAGAGAGTGGAGCATAGCCAGCAGACTGACCAATCATGAAGCCAGCCTGCAGCCCAGCCTGAAAACAGTCTAGCCAGTGGCACCCTACATCTGGCTGGGGAGCCGAGTCAGATGAACATAGATTCAAAAATTCTCAACAAAATGCTAGCAAACCAAATTCAGCAGCACATTGAAAGGGTCATATACAATGACCAAGTGGGATTTATTCTTGGGATGCAAAGATGGTATAACATATGTAAATCAATAAATGTCATATACCACGTTAATAAAACAAAAGGTAAAAATCACATGATCTCAATAAGTGCAGAAAAAGCATTTGACAATAGAACATCCTTTGATGATAAAAACTTTCAACAAATTGAGTATAGAAGAAACATCTTGACATAATAAAGGCTACTATATGACAAACCATAGTTGTCACTTCAATGGCGAAAGGTTGAAAGTTTTTCTAAGACCAGCAACAACTCTCACCACTCTTACTCAACTTGGTACTGGGGGTCCTAGTCAGAGTAATCAGGCAAGAAAAAGAAATAAAGGGAATCCAAATCATAAAAGAAGAACTAAACTTGTCTTTGTTTGAAGATGACAAGATCATACATTCACTAAACTCAAAATACTCTATCAAAAAACTATCAAACCTGACAAACAAATTCAGTGAGGTAGCAGGATACAAAATCAACACATAAAAATCTGTTGCATTTCTGTACACTAACAACAGATTATCTGAAAGAGAAATAAAGAAAATAATCCTATTCACAAAATTATTGAAAACACTAAAATACTTAAGGGTAAGTTTAACCAAGGAGATGAAAAATTTGTACATTGAAAATTATAAGACAATGATTAAAGAAACTGAAGAAGACACAAATAAATGGAAAGATATGCCATGTTAACGGATCAGAAGAATTAACATTGTCAAATGTCCCTACAACCCAAAGCAATCTATAGATTCAATGCAATTCATACCAAAATTCCAACGGCATTTTTCACAGAATTAGAAAAAAAAATTCTAAAATTTGTATGGAACCCACAATAGATCCCAAATATCCGAAGCAATCTTGAGAAAGAAGAAGGAAACTGGAGGCACCACCCTTCTTGATTTCACACTTTATTATGTAGCTGGAGTAATCAAATAGTATGGCACTGGGATAAAAGTGGACACATAGGACAATGGAATAGAATCAAGAGCCCAGAAATACATCCATGCATATACAGTCTACTAGTATTTGACAAGGAAACCCAGGATGCTCAATAGGAAAAGATAATCTTCCATAAATGGTGCTAGGAAATCTGGATAATCACATGCAAAATAATGCAATTTAACCCCTATCTGAAACCACTCACAAAAATTAACTCAAAGAAAAGGGTACCTGGGTGACCCAGTTGGTTAAGCATCTGCGTTCAGCTTGGGTCATGATTTCAGGGTCCTGGGGTCAAGCTGCATGTCCAGCTCCCTGCTCAGCAGGGAGTCTGCTTCTCCCTCTCCTTCTGCCCCTCCCCTCCCCTCTGCTCTGTTCTCTCTCTCTCCCAAATAAATAAAATCTTTTAAAAAAATTAACTCAAGATAGATTAAAGACTTACATGTAAATCTTGAAGCCATAAAACTCCTAAAGAAAACAACAACAAAAATGTTCTTGATATTGTTCTTGGTGATAATTTTATGAAGATGACATCAAAAGCAGGAGTAACAAAATATATTAAACAAGTGGAGCTACAATAAAATAAAAAGCTTCTGCACAGCAAAAGCAATAATCAACAAAATGTCAAGGCAACCTGGGAAATAAGAGAAAATGTTTGTAAACCATATATTGGATAAGGGGTTAATGTCTAAAATATACGAGGAACTCCTATAACTCAATAGCAAAAAAACCCAAAAAACAAAACAAAACAAAATTTTAAAATCCATATTAAAATGAGCAGAGGAGGGGCACCTGGGTGGCTAAGTCAGTTGGGTGTCTAACTCCTGATTGGGTCAGGTCATGATCTCAGGGTCATGAGATGGAACCCTGTGACAGACTCCATATGGGCTCAGCAGAGTCTGCTTGAGATTCTCTCTCTCTCTCTGCTCCTCTCTCCACTAATGCTCTCTCTGTGTCTCTCTAAATAAATAAATAAATAAATAAATAAATAAAATAATAAAAAAATAAAATGGGCAGAAGACCTGAATAGACATTTTCCAAAAAGATATACAAATAGCCAATAGATACACGCAAATGTGTTTAACATCACTAATCATCAGGGAAATGCAAATCAAAACCACAAAGTGATACCACCTCATACCTGTTAGAATGACTAGAATCAAAAAGACAAGAAATAACAAGTACTGATGAGAATGTGGAGAAAGGGTGTCCTTGCACACTGTTGGTAGGGATGTGCATTGGTATGGTCACCATGGAAAATAGTTTGGAGATTCCTCAAAAAAAAAAAAAATAGAATTACAATATGATCCAGCAATCCCACTTCTGGATATATCCAAAGGAGATGAAATCAGAATCTCAAAGACATGTCCACACAACCTTGTTCCTTACACCATTATTTACAATTGCTAAAGTATAAAAACAACCTAAGTGTCTGATGGCAGATGAATGGATGATGAAAACGTAAACTTGAAATTTGCTAAGCGAGTAAATCTTGAATGTTGTTGCCACAAAAAATGTGGTAACTATGTGAGGTGATGAAAGTGATAACTAACCTTAATGTGGTAATCAGTTTCACGATATGTACATATATCAAATCATTACATTATATAAACTTACACAATATTATTTGTCAATTATATCTTAATAAAGCTAGGGTGGGGGGAAGTATATCAGATAATTCCCTGTTTTCCAAGTAAGTGTTCCTTAAGTAATCTCAAATAATTTTTCTTTACTTCTCTAATTCCTTAAGCAAACGTTATCTTGCTGAAGAGTCACTTTTCATCCACTGTGAATTATGAGGAGTGGAAATAACTACAAATTCATTCTACTTCTACAAAACCAGAAAAAATTCAAATAATTTTACTGTACTCACATTTTTCATATTAAAACATTATAGTCAAATGAAGATTTTCTTTTCTTCTAAGATAATAACTGTTTAATAATATGTCATGCAAAGTAGTTTTGTTTAATGTTTTCATTTGGGGAAAAAAACACATTTTAGAAATTATGATTAGGTTAAAAAATTATAGCAACATAAAAATATTTCTCAAAAAAAATAAATTACAAATTGGCCTTGAGATGAACATTGGTGAGCACTCAACAGTGTAGGTCAGATGTAACCTAACTTGAAAAAGAGGAGGGAAAACATGCTAAGCAGAGACAACAATGACATTTCTGGAAAAAAAAAAAAAGATTTCCATTTGTTGATTATGTAATTCCTTCAGTTACTTTCCTTTTCAAAATATATGTCTTGAGCTTATTTCAGTTTACAAACACTTTGGCAGTGTAAACTAATTAGATAAAATATAACAATAATAAAAAAAGAAGTAAAATGGAAATTATTTTTTACTATTTTAAATGATTCTATTCAGAGATTTTAGCAGAGGGTAAGATTCAAAATTTTAATAAAGTTCAATGTGCATATTATGTGTGAATTCCATTTGTCTAAGCCAGCTCCATAACCCTGGGTAAAAACAAATGTCTTGAACATTGACTGGTAAGTCCCCTACAATTGCTCCTCTCTAGGGTTACATTGTATGTTGTCCCCATGCACTGGTTCCACTGGTCCTGCATTTATTTCCTTAAATAAGCCCTGCTTTTTCTGGCTCATGGCCTTTATCACACAGCTTGCTTTGCCTATAACACTCCTCATCCAGGCTCCACTTTACCTGGTTAATGTGCACTCATCCTTCAATATCACTTCATACTCACCTCTAGTAAAGCCTTCCCCAACATTCTAGGACTAGATCACATCTAGGTATATAGTTTTATAGCACCTGAGACCCTAATTTTATCAATACATTTGAATAACTAGGAGAAAAAATATCTCCCCCCCCCCCCCCCCGGATTCACAAAGCAGAGGCAATACAGACTGTTAATTGTTTTGTATCTCTAGCACCCATGATATAGCTTAGCACCGGGGAGGTGCTTAAAACTTTGACTTTACTTCCTTAAGCAACAAATTCTGAAAGGAACATAACAATGGGAGAATAAGAAGTAAACATAAGTTTAAGGCAGAATTCAGAACATGAAAGAAATTTTTATGGCGTCTTTAGATTTTAGGAAATGGAAGGCTTGATGATAAAAGAACATGCAGTTATATAATCACAATGTTAATTACTATGACAAAAGTAAGATTAGTTTCTCTTATTTTTAAGAAAAAAGAAAATAACTAGCTTGCTCACATTTTTCTTAGGGTTATCCTCATTTATACTTCGTTATTTTATTATAGCTGGAAGGTATTTCAATTTTTGTAGTATTTAATCTGAATTAACAACTTTGAAACCCTGTTTCACATTTCAGAGATTAATAAATCTTCAAAGCTAAAGTTTGAAGAGGTATTGAATCCTAATTACATTTTTATTTCTGAATTCTTTCAAACATCAAACACTTTTTAAAAGAATCAGCCCATGCCTGCTGGTGACCAGGTGTTCTTAAGCTTAAGACTATAAAAACAATAAGATGGCTATAAAGACCTGACCTTCAAAGTCAGATCTCCAGGAAATCTGCAAATGTAATTTTTAGGGCATGTGGAGGCAAAAGCAACAGTAGGTATCCACAGCCCACCCACCCCATCCCAGCACATATAATGACCTCAAATCTTTATAAATTAGACATAGCCTAAGAATTCAAGTAGAAAATTGTTAGAGGTATTTCAGCAGCAAAAGTCTTTATAAACCTAAAGCAGCATGTTTAAGAGTCTAGCAATAGTTTAAAAGCAGATTATTAGGCATTATGTATCATCTAAGTTTTTCTGTATATTTTTATTAAACACATTTCCAGTCACATTAACTTTAAAATAAGTATATCTACATATGACATGGTTTATATTTCTTTTCAACATAGTTTAAATTTAACAGGTGCCAAAGTTATTAGTTTACTTTTTTATTGTTCTCCCAAAGCATTTCACCAGGAAAAGGTGCTACTCAATCTCCTGTATCTACGTCAAAGAGAGTTTTGGTCATCAAAACTTTAGGTTCCTTCTGCTCTACATTTCTGAGCATTTTTTCAAATTATTATGAAGACAATACCTTATTGAAAATATAAAAACCTAAATGTCTTTTCACAAGAAAAGTTCATTGTAGGTCATTTGTTCATTTCTCCATCAGGACCCACTTACTGACATGAACTGGGGATGGAGCAGTGGAAGGGAAAGAAAAAGAGAGAATGGGAGGGGAGAGGGTGGGAGGGCAGAGACTGAAACTCCTCAGTTTTCTTACATGCTGAAGTTAAGATATTCCACGGAAATATTCATTCCATAGAATCCAATGGATTGCTTAAATTTAGAGGTAATAAAACTGCACCTAAGAAAATCTTATCATGAAACCTAACGAATATAAACCATTCATTCATTCATTGAATAGATTAATTTCATAAACATTTGAGTACCTACTATGCTTTAGTCAGTGAAAGACACACACACACGCACACACACACACACACACACACACACAGAGGCAGAGAAAGAAGTCAAGTCTGCAATTTCAGTGGTGTGATGGGTTCTACAGAAAAGGTACATCTAAGATGGTGAAGGTATTCAGGGGTCAGTCTTGGGGAAGTTTTCTGGAAGAGGTGACTTTTGAACTTGGTCTTGAATATTGGGTAGAAATTTGCTACTTGGAAAGTAGAAGATAGGAATGGGTGAGGAAAATATAATCCCTGTAATCCACAGTGTGTCAAATGAAATAATAGAATCTTTTTGTTGTTGTTGTTAAACTACTGAAAAAAAAAACACAAAACCATTTTATATGGCTGCAGAGAATGTGGAAGTGGTCATTTGTAGCTGGAGAAAGAAGGGCAGCAGATTATACAAAGCACTGTGTTATGCAGAGGAGTTTGGATTTATCCATCCAGAAAAATTAAATAAGTAAATGTAAAGTCATGGAAGACTGTTACTGTATTTGTGTTTTGTAAAGAACATTCTGCGGAAACATGTGAAGGCTGAAATAGAGATAGACAAGACATGAGACTTTTGTTAAGAGGCAAGAAATAAGACAGGGGACTATAGAAGAGAGAAGTTGGTAGATATTTCAGACCAGAGCACAGATGGACATAAGCCATGAGAAAGAAGAGTGTCTATGGTCTTGACTCTAGTGTTTGCCCCACTTTCAGTTTTTAGTATGGGGAATTAATGCCAAGAGGAATGTGTCAACAAATTCACAGAATCAATGATAGATAAATTCAATCATCAAAACCAAAGCCTTCGATTTGTTGGGATGTACACTGCTTTTAAAAAAAGCAAAACATGACTTTTCTTATGTAAACTATCAAGCGTTTATTTCATTTCCATTGAAAATATTTTCAAGTAAAAAAATGGACAAAAATACATATACAAAGGTTGAAGCAACTAAAAGCATGACAGTTATGCAGATACATAAATACAAATGAAATTAAATTCACTGCAAAACTGAGTGACATCATATTGCACCAAAAATTATTCCATACAAAAACACACGTCAAGACTTTCCATCAGATGAAAGCACTCTTATACCATAGTATCTTACCACTCACACAACTAGCCCACAAACACCATCTGGCAGTGTGATTGTTGCACCAGAACTCTCCCCAGAGGGAAATCATTAAACTGTAGAAAAATCCATTTTATTTCACATATCACATGATGGTGTAAGTATCAGTGCCAGAGAACCTTAAGAAACACAACACAATCACACATGAAAGTCCCTTTGCGCCATTTATATTTTCATAGTTAAATATCTAAATAAATCAGTACACCTAATGTGGTTGGAATGTAGACACAGAAAAGGAATTTTGCTATTTAGAAATTTATTCAATATAAGACATTGTGTAAAATTTGTACAAAATACAAACAGACCCCTTTACCAAGTTTTATCATCATACTGTCAGAGTGAAGAAACCCCACCACAGATGAGGACCATTTAGGATACTGAGGCTCATTCTTCCTCAGACAGATTTCTCTGTTCCTGTATTTGAGATGACCAGGCCAAACGCTGTTCCTCCTGCCCCTCAGTTAGGGGAATGGTTCAAGGTCATGACAAATGCATTCCAGATTCATGTTAGGGGTTGGAGCTGTCTATAAATTACAATTGAAACATAGATCAAAGAGATGGCTGCCAGCACAACCCTCCAGAGGATTTTGACTACCATTTTTTCCAGTCGTCTAACCTGATCCTGTGGGTGCAAATTACTGGTGCTTGCCGTATAGAATGTCAGAAGCATTTAAACACATTCATATACAGTACCTAATAATATGCTAATATGAACATACCAGCACACATTTTCTATCCCTTGATAATTGAAAAAGAAGTCACTGTTACTAGGCAGATTTAACACAAAGCTCACTAAATCCATTTTTATATAAAGTAAATACAGATATACATACAATAAAAAGACACAAAAAATTCATCATGAAATGAATTCTGAGTCAATAACTAAACACCATCTCTACCAGTGCATCACTACCATCTAATCCACTCTACAATAAGTAAAAAAACAAAAAACAAAACTCTATGAAATCTGGAGTCAAATATTTGTCAGAAAAGTAGGACAAATTAAGTTCGTCAAGAATTCAATACAAGAGGCCATTTGTCGTGCCTTTTTCTAACTTGTGTTTATTATAAAAACACAGGTAGCCAACATTTAGCATTAGTAGAACACAACTCCATGTCCATTCACCAATTTGGCACAGAGAGAAGACTATATTTCATGGTACTAAGCAATGAACTCTTAACACATCTAATGCTTATGTTTGCAAAGTTCTCAAAATGTTGAGGGGTACCACTGAAGACTCATTACTATTACACTGCAACACACCTACAAAGAAATAGAAACTTGAGGCTCATGCTTGTGTTCAAAATAACATTGACCCCAAATATCCTAAAAGAGTAAAGTCATATATCACTCTCTGCACATGGAGAATGTCAAAAGAAGAATTCAGTTTTCAAGATGTAAGCATCAACAGTTTCGTTCCAGATTTATAGTACTGGTAATACTATTCACAAGGGAAAACAATGAAGTAAAAAATTTCTCCAGGGAAGGGATCAAAAAAAAACAAAATCCAAGACTACTTAAAATTTTCGGAGGATTCTTGTGGTTTATGTGATAACCACAGGTATATATTGGGGTCTTTTTCTTTTTTTTTTTTTGGCATCCAGAGCAATTAAAAAGTGCTATATGGTAGTGTTTGAAATTATTAAAACAACAGTAGTTTAATGTAGTTCACTCCTATTCTGTTAAAAGCATACATTCATTTGAAACAATCTGTTTTAGTTCCCCAAAGTATTATTTTACTTTAAGATAATTTTCTTTATATTACATTAGTCAGTAAACGGAAATTTGGAATGAAGGAGAAATGCTAGGGAGAAAATAATTCAGAAATCTTTTGAAATAAGACAGTTCAAACCTAGAACCAAGAACCACATTGCATTGCCTCCAGGTGTGATACAAATGAGCTTCTGAGCATGTGCTGAAGACTGTTAACTGGTAGGAGTAAGTGAGGTCTATCTTCACAATCATCATTTAAGTCAAATCCCTCCCAACCCAACCAATTATCCAGATGGAACATCCAAAGGCCTATTATGTTTTCCCATAAGATTCTGTGCAAAGTACACGGTCACCCAAGGTGCTCAAAATACAGTCACTTCTGCAAAAGACATAACTGTGATTCAGTCTTTTTTGTTTGTTTCTCTAGCTTTCAGCATGACCTTTAAAGACTTCAAGAGGTAATAAGGAAGGACTCAGCAAACAAGTCTTCTAACCAATAAATTAATTCGCTTGAAAGTTATACTTTTAAAAAAAATGTCAGTAGTGTATGTGTGGAAGGAAAAACAAGTATGTTCACTTTCAAACCAGTGCATCCATCTGCATAGCTCTCAGATGCCTACTGCTCCACAGTTTTCTCGAGAGAACTTTTATCTATAAAACTGTTAAGGCTGTTACTGATAACATAAATGTACCCTTGACCCAAGTAGTTGAAATATACACATGTAATAGATAACTACGTGAGATAACCATCTCCCAGTGATATTTTAAGGCCAACGGTAACAAAGAGAAGAGAAGTGAGGACTCCCAAAGAAGTAAACCAAGTGGCAGTTTCACACTAAGGATATTTAGGGTCATTGTATAAATTCAGATTAAGACTAACTCCCATCTTGAGGCTATCATGTCAAGATATGACAAATAAAACAAAGGAATTCATTGATTCATTTAAAAGAAAAAACAGAAATGGTTCAAAAAGATCGAGTTAATATCCTTAGGAGGTTGTAAAAAAGGACAACATCTCACAACATGGAACACTGGTAAACTTTCTGTGAGACCAAGATTTACACCTTTGTGAATTTGTAGTGAATCTAAAAACAGGCCAAGCATTTATTTTTAGATACCAACTAATTTGAAAATGCAACAAAAAGAAGTAAGGATTATCTTCAAAACTTGGCTGTTAAAGTAACTTTTTAAGAACAGTACTAAAACCACCCAGAAGTTACACTTTTAGGTATTATATATATTGAGATACATTTAAAATACTGTTTATGAGAAAATTAACCTAAAATACACTTATAGGTAGTAACTTTTTACCTTACCTATAAATTACGTAAACAGAAGCTGTCAAGATGTCTCATTATCTACTCTAATTTATATCCACCACGAGTTTCTTGCCAGTTACACAATGCCATGCTTTAATACCTGACTTTGAATTGTTAACAAAGTAAAATGTGACTCTGTAAACATTATCAGCACCAACATACACCATGTTGGGTAAAATGAAGCAAGATTACATTTAAGTAAAATCAATCTTTTACTCATCTGCCTTCAAATCCCAAATCTCACTCTATTTCTTTCCTAAGAAAAAGAATTACAATTAAAACCCTAGTTTTTGTTTTTCTATCATTCAGAACTGAATCATAAAATATGTCAAAAATGAACTCTCTCCTTATATATCGCAAAATATATATTATGAGAAAGTCAGTTATAATTATATATAGACACTTCAATTAACTCAAAACTGTATTATTTAAAAATATATCTGTAACTGGCCTGTGTTTATTTTTACTAGAAAAAGTAATGGAAGTTATTTTACCATACTCACAGTGACAGATGCAGATTTTGTAATGCCAGAAATGTATACGATTTTTCTGATCTTCTTCAAGAAAATTAATACAAATTTCCTAATGCAACATTAGCTACAGGACCTTGGAAGGGGCATGTCTAAGTGTGGGCACTGAAGCTACATTCCATTAGCTACTTAGGATATCCACTTATGCACAACAGACGATTAATTTTTAATATTTCTTTGACTATGCTGCATAATAAGTTACATCAAAATATCATTACTTCCAGTCACATGCTATCTTTCATTTCCTGCTACTCTGACCTTCAGTATTCTATCTTTTCATAACCTATACCTCAATTATAAGAAATCCACTATAGGTCAAAGATGACTTCTTTCTTGTACGGCATTACATTCATCTACAAATAGAGATAAAATAATGAGTTTCCTGAAGACTAATTACAGTCCATAAAAAATTATGTTGAGTTAAGTAATTATACTCAGGTTAACTATCTGTTAATATATCAAATAGCAACTGGGGAAACAATTTTACCAGACACGTAAAATAATCCAGAAATTTGTTTCAACATACATGTTTTAGTGTTAGAGAAACTGTTATTCATTGCTAATGTAACCTAATAATCTAGCCTACTTTTGTGCCAGCAGAGATGGGGGAAAACAGTATAAGCACGTATGTATATTTGTGGGTGCACACACCTAACATTTATGTTGGGTACTGGAGTCCGCCATCTTTTCTAGGACAAATCTTTAATCTCCTGGAGAAAGATAAGAACAAGGTCTACTTCCAGCTGACCTAAACATTCATAACAGTCCAGTTTTCCTCAACTGATGAAAGAAAAATCTCAGGAAAATAACCTAACATTTTAAAAAATGAGTCAAAAATATTTACTGAAATATTCATAATTGCATAAAGAGAATCAGTCCATTTTTAAATCAAATTGTTTTAGTTTTGGAAGTCTTTGCTAAATCTGTTTAATTCTCAATTAAATATTTGAGACTCCAAGTTACCCAAAAAGTAGTACATTCGAAAATAGCATATTAGTTGTCTTAAACTGTATTGGCCACTTTTACTTTTTGTGTTATAATAAACTTGTAATATGTATATAAACATTTGAATATCCACACTGGTGCAAGTATATTGTAACTGGTGCAAGTAAGTGTAATGTAATTGTAATTCTCTCTATATATAATTCTAAATATATGAGAAAAAATTTTACTTAGTATAAATAAAAATATACATATTAGTGTATGGGAGAGTTTTCAAATAGAATTGGCTTGATGTGATACCATCTGAATAGAAATTATGAATATTGATTCCCCGATTATAGAAACCCTGCATCTTGTTGAGATGTATAAGTTGAAGTACAACTTAATCTTTATTACTTAAAAAAAAAATTACTGACTGACTGACTCTCTGGTTAAAAATGGTATTACAGTGGCATCAGAAATTTAGCAATGCAAAAATCATTTTTGAAAATGATGTAAAAAATAATGAGAACGTATCCTAGTTAGCTTTTACAATGTTATATTTAAAAAGAAATTAAAAGAAAAAATAAAGGAATAAAATGAGACCTATCTGCCGCTGTAGTTACAAGCACATTGCTCTCAGAAATAATCAAGAACTATGTAAAGAACTATGTAAACCTCTCCATGAGATTTTACCATTTTTTTCATTAGACAAAACAAACAAACAAACAAAAAATAAACCTCACAAAAAACGTAAATAAGAGTTTTCTGGTTTATATTACATGGGCCTAGACTGTAAAAAAAAAAAAAAAAAAGGAATATAAAGACAATCTATTTTTTTCCCTCAGCAACAATAGAGTGGCAAGAGATATAGACAAATAGAAGAAGCAGAGACTACAGATCAAATTTGAAAACCAGATGGTACGAGAAAAAGGAAGGAATTTTTATGAATTCACTTAGAGATCCAAACACCAGGTTTGGCTGAAAATAATGTCAATCTTGGATGTGTATTAAATGTTATCAAGAGCAAAAACTGAAATTGGTGAATTGGAATTGCCTCAAATTATAAATCATCATTTCTACTTTGGTCAATTTCCTATAAACTCTCTATCAGCTCTTAATGATTTTAATCAGTACAGTTCTTTCAAAAATTGTTACTTTTAAAATTAGAGGATGAAACATACTCTGGTATGACTATTTCATCTTGGATATATGTAAATAATAGTTTACACATTCCATCGTTATGTTACACTATGAAAACTCCACAATATTTTCTAAACCTAGTATAAAAACACCTGTCTGAATACACACACACATTTTCTCCTTCTTTCAGTGAATTTGTTATCAGTTATCTCTTTTGCAAGTTGAATGATAATTAAGGTGAGGAAATTACTGACAAAGCTGAGATAAAGAAGTAGAAAATTTTTAGAAACATCAGTTGTAAATCTTATTTAGCAGTGACATTTCTTTCTCAATTTTTATGTAAATATATGCCTTTTCCTAATTAATCTGGACAGTTTCATCTGAAGAGATATTTTAACGGAATATAAAATACATAAAGGAAATGTACAAACTGTCAAAATTTATCACCATGTAAAAATAGCTATGAGATTAAAAAATTGTTCATAATTACTAACACTGCATATAGATATGATTATAGGGTTGGGCATAATATTTTGGGTATTCTCTTTCTTGTTGATTTATGTCTTATATGGACATTGCAATTTGAAGATTTAAAAGTGCATATATTTAGCTATATTATCAAGGGGTAAATTATTAGTGAAACAAATGATTGTGCTTAAGAGGCTTTAATACCAAACTGACTATTGCTTTGCTCTAAGAAAGATGTTACATCCTTTCCTGATCAAGTGGGCTGCCATGAAAACAGAGTGGCCCATAGCCGTGGAGCTTCCTGATAATGAGTGAAAAAAAAATCTTAAGATAATCAGTTATCAAGAATTTTTAGACATAATTCCTGGATTTTTCTCATAACAGCCCCTGGAAACTCTTCTTTAATGTATTCATTAAAATTAGGCATATCCCCTCTGTCCTTTGTTCAAAATGCTCTGGGTAGAATGCATTAAAAGATGAGTGATATCTAAGTTGGTATCTAAGGGGAGGCAATGCAATGCCAACATAAAATAAATTTCTTTCTTTCTTCGGTCCATAATGATGACATATGCTTTTTCCCCCCCAGAAGAGTAGAAAACACTTTTCACAGTATGGTCATCTACAGTATATAAAAATTGTTTCTATAAAAGCCATATATACAGAAAACATCTCGGTGTTCATGATAAGATATGTTATAAAGACCACTAAAGTAATTGTTCATTCGGTATTTTTCCTCTAATTTCCTGTAGGTATCAGGAATTCCAAAATCATGTGAACTCATGGAATACTTGCATAGCATATCTGCTTTCAATAACTACGTGGAGTTATAACTAAATTTCTTAGAAACCAGTTTGAACACACTAAAAGATATGAATAGCAATAACTGATTCCTTTAGTCCACACCAAAGTTGCAATCCTCTGGATTTTCATAAAATGAAGTGAAGATCCACATTTTGTTTCAGCCCTTTGGGCAGAAACAAGGCCAAGCATAGATTGCCAAGATTTCAAATGCATTAATTCATAATTTATGACAATCTTCTTCTGGTACAACTTCCAGTATTATTTGTAATGTTCTGGTTATTCTGTCTACAAAGAAATAAAGAAGAGAAATTAAAAATGCACAGAACTCAGAAACGCATAAGAACAGCAAAATGTGAATTATTTGGGGTTGAATACTGAAAACACACAACCACCTATTTCATAGAGCACTTTCAAGAATTATTTACTTCATTAGAATCCCATCATGCTCAATTAATTTATTTGTCACTTCTGTAACTTCCCATGATGGCTTCTCAGCAAGAATACATTAATATTTTGTATTCAAATAGGAACTTTTATTCATAAACCAGGAGGCTGAAAATATTTTGAGGCAATAGAACCAAGATATAAATAAATGTTCAAAAATACACTTCATATTCGGTTTAAAGATGGCTTGTTGTTTTAGTACCTATGAGATTACAACCAATTCGTCAGGAAAATGAAAGACACATACTATAATGTCCAGTCTTAAATTTGTAGCATGTTACTGAGTAGAACATGTTGTACCCCAGGGCCTTATTACCTCATCTGCAGAATGAGGGACTTAGGAGTGCCATCAGCAAAAGGGAAGCCTAGGAGGTCCCAACACTTGCCCCCCCCCAAAAAAACAAACAAACAACAACATCAACAACAAAAAAACAAAACAAGGAAACCAAAAAATACCCCAAGAACAATAAATAAACAGCTATAAACTAAAGAAAACAGATCAGGGAAATTTTTAAACCACAAAGAAAAGAGGGCAAAGGTCTGGCAGAGCTAAAAAACTGAGGACGTCTGCCTAGAAAAGTAAACAAAGAATTTTGCCTGCATCATCCTATCCCCTAGTCAGATGCTGGAGGACCCCAGCCAGCCTCGGTGTTTCGGATGCATGCAGCTTTTGCTACAGAGGTCTTCCACGGTCCTCCTCAATGACACTGGTCCCAGCTGATGGAGCAGCCTGGAGTGCCCCCACTCCGCATCTGCTCCCAGAGGCAGGGGTTACTGCTGAGCTGAGATTTGCCCTTGGGGGGTCTTGGTTGTTGATGAGCCCACGCTCAAGGACTGGGTGCCACAGTACGTCACCATACACAAGACTGGAGCTGCCACTGTTCTTTGTCCACTCCAGCCCCAGACTGGGGCTTTGTCCCATAATTACTGAGGCAACGTCTCCTCACTTGAGCCCTGCCCTTAGGGTCCCAAGTTACTCTTTGGCTGTCATTTTTGGAACTGGGCTACTATTGTCCTGACCCCTCCTCTGACAACTTTTCCAGGTCAAGACTCTGAATTATAATTGCTGAGACAGTCTCTTACTGTCCTGAGTCCTACCCCTGCATTCTAGGTACTGGCTCATACTCATCATTGCCAGGGGCATTGCCACTACCCCAAGTGTTACTCACTTCCTGTGTCCTGAGTCACACTTTGGCTACCATTACCGGAGCTGTGCAGCTACTGCTCTGAGAACCCCCATTCCAGGTCAAGACTCTGAGCTGTCATTGCTGAGATGGGCTCCTGATCCCTGTCCTGTGAGTTCCAGGTCACAGTTCTAACCCATCATTGTTAGGGACACTGACACTACCATGGGCCCCACCCCTCAGGTTTCAAGCTGGGGTTCTAACCTAACATTGCTGGGACAAGGCTACTGCTGCCCTTAACCCTACCCCCAGGTTCTGGGTTGCAGCTCTGAAATGTCATTGCCAGGGCAGTGCTGCCACTGCTCTGTGCCCAGATCCCTGGGTCCCTACACCTTTAATAGACCACTACAGATTTGTGCTGTTGCTATCTTGTAAGTGTACTGGTGCCAGAATTGATATTTTCACCCACATCCTCAGGCTGTGCTACCATCACATTTTGTTATTCCAGGACCGTTGCCACTGCTGCATTCCCTCCTACCAGCACAAGTCACATTGGTGAGTCTTTGAGACCCAGGTACCAGTTACACGGGATATCTGCATATGCCCACACTCTACACATTAGTGCCACAGCCACAACAAGCATATCTATGCCCCAGGATCTAGGCACTGTGATAGTTCCATATGCACCTGATCCTAGGATGCCAGCTCCAATAATGCTCTGAGGGCTCTGAGTGTCAGCATGACTGACCAGGTGCCAAGGAAGGACTCCTTAACTAGAGCTTCCTCCCGTGGGCAAAAAAATCCCAGTAAGGCTATCAGCAGATTTCTCCGCAGAAAACTTGCAGGCCAGGAGAGAATGGGATTATATATTCAAAGGGCTCAAAGAAAAAAACAAAAAAACAAAAACAAAAACAAAACTTCCATCAACCAAGAATACTTTATCCAGAAAAGCTGAGGTAAAGACTTTCCTAGACAAACAAAAGCTGAGGGAATTTATAGCCAATAGACCTGCCTACAGAAGTGCTAAAGAGAATTCTTCAAGATAAAGAAAATATATATATAGTAACATGAAAACATATGAAAGTAGAAAATTCACTGATGAGGGTGAATATATAGTCAAATTCAAAATATTCCATGTTGATCAGAGCAGAAATAAATGAAATAGAGACAGAAAAACAACAGAAAAAATCAATGAAATTAAGAAAAGATAAACTTTTATCTAGATTAACTAAGAAGAGGACTCAAAAAATGAAATCAAAAAGAAAAAGGAAGGGTGTTTGGGTGGCTCATTCGGCTAAGCATCTGACTCTTGATTTCAGCTCAGGTCATGATTTCAGGGCTATGAGATGGAGCCCTGCATTAGACTTCACACTGGGCATGCAACCTTCTTAAGATTCTCTCTCTCCCTCTCCTTCTGCCCTCCACCACCCTTCCTCCCTCTGTCCCCCTTTCAAAAAAAAAAAAAAAAAAAAGAGGAGACATTACAACTGATATCACAGAAATACAAAGGATTATGAGAGACTTCTATGAACGCTTATATGCCAACAAACCAAATAACCTAGAATAAATGGATAAATCCGAGAAATATATGCTCTCCCAAGATTAAATCAGGAAGTAGAAAATCTAAATAAACCAATATCAAGTAAGGAGATTCAATCAGTAATAAAAAATACTCCCAACACAGAAAAGCCTAAGAATAGATGGCTTGCACTGGTAAATTCTAGCAAACCTTCAAGGAAGTATTAACACTAATCCTCAAACTGTGCCAAAAAAATTCTAAAGGAAGGAACACTCTCAAACTCATTTTATGAGGCCAGCATTATGCTGATACCAAAGACAAAGACATTATAAGAAAAGGATATCATAGACCAACATTCCTGATGAATTCAGACGCAAAAATTCTCAAAAATATTAGCAAGTAAAATTCAACACAATAAAAGGATCATTTACCTATGGCCAAGTGGGATTTATCTCTGGGATGCAAGGATGCATTGAACATATATTGGGAGTCCCAGCCAGAGCAATTAAGCAAGAAAAAGAAATAAATAGCACCCATATCAGAAAGAAAGAAGTAAAATGATCTCTGTTCACAGATGGGTGATCTCATATAAGAAAACCCTAAAAATTCAACTAAAAAAACTTAAAACTATTACATGAATTCAATAAAATTGCAGGATGCAAAATCAACATATAGAAATCAGTTACATTTCTATAGAGAGAGAACAAATTACCTGCAAAAGAAATTAAGAAAGCAATTCCATTTACAATAGTATCAAAAACAATAAAATATTTAGGGCGCCTGGGTAGCGCAGTCGTTAAGCGTCTGCCTTCGGCTCAGGGCGTCATCCCGGCGTTCCGGGATCGAGTCCCACATTGGGCTCCTCCACTATGAGCCTGCTTCTTCCTCCCTCACTCCCCCTGCTTGTGTTCCCTCTCTCGCTGGCTGTCTCTCTGTCACATAAATAAATAAAATCTTAAAAAAAAAAAAACAATAAAATATTTAGGAATTTAACCAAGGAGGTGAAAGTCCTGTATTCTGACAATTATAAGACATTCATGAAAGAGACTGAAGAAAATATAAATAAATGGAAAGATATCTCATGTCCCTAAATTGGAAGAATTAATATTGTGAAAATGTCCATATGACCCAACTGGTCTACAGACTCAATGCAGTCCCAATCAAAATTCCAATGACATCTTTCACAGAAATAGGAAAAACTATCCTAAAATTAGTTTGGAACCCCAAAGACTCTGAATAGCCAAAGCAATCCTGAGAAAGAACTAAGCTGGAGGCATTGCAATACTGGATTTCAATTCATATTACAAAACTAATCAAAACAGTATGGTACTGGCATAAAAAGAGGCGCACAGAGGAATGGAATAGAGAGCCTATATATATAAATCCACATGCAAAAGAATGAAACCTTAGCTTGGACCCCTACCTTACATCATTCACAAAAATTAACTCAAAATGGATCGAAGATTTAAATATAAGGCCTGAGATCATAAAATTCCTAGAAGAAAACATAGGGGAAAAGATCCCTGACATTGGTCTAGGCAATGATTTCTTGGATAAGTCACCAAACGCACGGGCAACAAAAGCCAAAATAAACAAGTGTGACTATATTAAACTAGACAGCTCTGCACACCAAAGGAATCAATCAACAAATTGAAAAAAACAACCTACTGAACGGGAGAAAACATTCACAAATCATGTCTGATAAGGGACTCTTATTCAAAATACATAAAGAACTCACACAACTTAATAACAAAAAGAGCAAAACCTGAATAGACATTTTTTCAAAGAAGATATACAAATGTCCAACAGGTATATGAAAAGGTGTTCAACATCGAAATCACCAGGGAAATGCAAATCAAAACCATAATGTGATATTGCCTTACACCTGTTAGGATGACTTTTATCTAAAAGACAAGAGATAACAAATATTGGTGGGGATGTGAAGGAAAGGGAACCCTTACACACTATTGGTGGGAATGTGAATTGGTATAGCCATTATGGAAAACATAATGGCAGTTCCTCAAAAAAGTAAAAACTGAACTACCTACGACCCAGCAATCCTATTCCTGGTTGTGTGTACAAAGAAGTTGGAAGTCAGTATCTCAAAGGAATATCTTCACACCTATTTTAATTGCAACCATTATTCATAATAGCCAAGATATGGAAACAACCTAAGTGTTCATCAACAGAAAAGTGGATAAAGAAGATGTGATTATGGAATATATTCAGCCATGGGAAAGAAGGAAATGCTGCCATTTGCAACAACATTATGCTAAGTGAGATGAGTCAGACAGAGATGGACAAATACTGTATAATATCACTTACATTACGGAATCTAAAAAAATGAACTTGTTAAAATAGAGAGTAAAATGATGATTACCAGGGACCAGAGGGTTAGGAAATTGGGGAGGTGTTGTTTAAGGGGACAAACTGAGTTATGGAGCTCTAATGCACAACATAGTGATTAAAGTCAATGATACAATAAATTACAAAAATTGCTAAGGGACTAAATCTGAACCATTCTCAACACCAAAAAGAAATGATAAAGACATGACATTATAAAAGGTGTTAACTAATGCTAGGGTAACCGTCATATTGCAATATACAACTATATCAAACTAACACATTGTACCATCTGAAACTTATATAATGTCATAATGTAAATTATACCTCAATAAAAAAGGTAACTAAAAAAAGAAGAAGGAACTTGGACTAGAAAGTAGTTCTCAAAGTATTATCGCTGGACTGGAAACATTAGCATAGCCTGAATTATCAGAAATTCAACTTTTCCAAGTGCTATCCCAGACCTACTAAATTGGAAACTGAAGGCGGGGCCCAGAAATCTGTGATTCTGCTAGACACTAAAATATAGAAACCAGTGGGCTAGATGATTTCTAAGGTCATTTTATCTTGGCAGTCCTAGAACTCTGAGATGCTAGTTTCCCAGGGTGTTCGTTCTTGTTCATCTCTCATCTTTGTAATCTATCCCCACAGAATCTCTTTAAACTGCTACTGATCCTGGAACCTCCGGAGCCTATCTTCTTGATAGGTTCAGACCCATATCATCTCTCATCCAGACATGCAATGTTTCTCTTCTTTCATGACTTGTCACCTGTAATAGTCCCTTTCAAGCAGTATTTCACGTCACTAAAAAAGATAAATTTTTCATCCATTGCTTTGTAACAGTGTTCCCCAAAGTTGTTTTTCTCCACACACTAATTTTTTATAATATACGTTAATTATCAAGAGCTCAGCACAGTTCTGGCAAATGATAAACTCCATGTAAATCTTTCTTGAATAAATTATATTGTTACAGCCCACTCTACACTGAGATATATGTGGAACACAAGGGAGTGCTCAAGATTAATAAAAGTCCATGTTTACAGAAAAGGGAAGTGATAAAATTAACTGAGAAAAATAGATTGTGGAAAAAGAAGTATCAATCAATAGTATGGGATATATGGCTTTTGTAAGATTGCAAAGCATTGGGATTAAATATACATCCTCTCCATCTCTTCCTCCCTGAACCAATGCCTAGAATGACTGATTTTCGAGTGTGTGTGTGTGTGTGTGTGTGTGTGTGTGTGTGTGTCTATTCGTGCATGTATCTACTGAACAAAAGCCTTTTCCAAAAGTCTGTTTCTGTATTCTGGGGCCCCCAGCCCTTTGCTTTCTTATACGTCTTACCCATGTCACAACACTGCATCAGTTCCAGAGAAAAGGAGAACAATTTAGAGATCTCGATGCTTTAGTAGTGTGACATTCTCCTTTCTGAGCTCAATTTAGATCTTCTATTCAGCAGCACATATGGGGCCAAAGAATCTGTTTTCCAGTTCTGCACACCCATTCTCTTCTTCCATGTTCAATCAGTCCTATTACATTCTCTCCTGTGACTCTCCTATGTTGTCTCTTGGGATCCCAAGATTTGAATAATTCTCATCATAATGGAGGTTTGGCCAGAGTGACTGATTTTGGCCCTGAGTAAGCTGTTGGAAATACACCTGCTTTTCCTTCTAGGTGATCTACAGCGATGGGATCAGACGGGCAAACTCGGCAGACCCAAATACATCTCTGTGGAAGCTTCCTGCTTGCCTAGGAGAATTGTGGGGCATGTAGCATTCAAATGCACACATGCTCATATAAGACTTTTAACTTTGGGGATAGTCAATTCCATAATTCTATTCTTTAAAAAAAATATATATATATATAATATATATTATATATATAAACGAGAGAGAGAGCATGAGCAGGGAGTGGGCAGGAAAGGGGCAGAGGGAGAGTGAGAAGCAGACTCCTTGTTGAGCAGGGAGCCCAATGCGGGGCTGGATCCCAGGACCCTGGGATCATGGCCCGAGCTGAAGGCAGGTACTTAACCGACTGAGCCACCCAGGCGCCCCTCCATGACACTATTCTTTTAAATAAAGTTGAGCCAATGAGTCTCCACTTGGTGTTTTCAGTGACTGCAAGTTACAAGAGCAAACAGCAATTGCAGTATTTCTAGCTTTACTTTTCATGTTCAGTAGTTTTTGAAATCAGCTGAAACAACAACTGACCTTGCAAAATCTGACTTACTCGATCACCCTTGGTAAAAGCATGGAACCTACAGCCAAAACTGAGTAAGTCTGTGAAGTATTAGCAGAAAACCGATCTTCTGCACAAGTCATAGTGGAAATAATAGTATGTATTTTTTTTTTAAGGCTTCCAAACCTTTTCACATGCATGGTCTCATTTTATCTTTACAATAAAGGTGGTTTGGGCCCCTAAGAGATGTAGGCAAGCTTAACTAATGTAAAATATTGCACTGCAGACTTCGTGAAGAGCCAGTCAAATGCATTAAGGAGCTTTCAGTGAGGTATCATAAGCTACATTACCAATGGTACGACATAAGCAGCACATGCTTTTAGGACCCTGGAACTGCAAAGTCATTGTCTACCGAGATGGACTATGATCATTTTGCTGGTGCTCCCCAGTACGAGTCTTTGTAAACAAAGATGTTGCCTAAATACAGCTGGCCTCCATATCTTGCTTTAGCAAGAGGGACCAACGTCCAGTCATCCCATTCATCTCGGCTGTGACACAGTCCGGCCGATAAATAGAGGCAGCCAAGCAAAGTGGTTATTGCAAGCCCTCGCCAGAGCTTGCCAGTTCTAGCTACCTCCATGTATGTGAGCATGTCAGTGCGGTGTCTGCCCCATTTTCCTTGGGTGAGAAGCTCATGTTTCTATAAATAAATAAATAAATACCCAGAAAAATTAACTACTCTGTCACAGATGGCAGAAAAATGTGTTCTGTGTATCTGACTATTCCCTTAAGAGCACATTTTCTTTTCACCCTAGGAATGCTATCAAACAAACCGTGGTTCAATACTGGCATCCTGTGGCCAGAGAAATTAATCAAATCTCGGAAAATCTCAGATCCTCAGGTTCTGAACATTCCTGGCTGTCTGTACCAAGCAGCTTTTCACCATTTCCTGAAGGCTGTTTGGTCACCTCACATCGTCTGTGAAAGCACCTGAGGTTAAGATGTATTTTGATCAACTATCATTTCAGAAGGCTAACCTGTTCATGCATATCAGGGTGAAAAAAAACGATAATGGAAAGTCTAGAGAACGTTACCCAACAACAGCAATAAAAATCGGATACTAAATAGCGGAAGCTCTCCAAGTTCACACTGAGCTTTTTCCTAACAAGGAGACAGTTGGGGAAAGAGGCAAGGTGGTGGGCAGGACTCCGCTGTTTGTGTGTCTATTGTATGAGTGTTTTGTTTTGGCCAAAGGCTAGGAAACTACTTGCTATTGCAGCAATAAATATTATGAATTTTCTTTATTTTACTACAAGAATGCTGCCTAAGAGGAAAATCAAACAAAATTATGGAGGATTGTTGTTTTTTGCTACTCACTTTCAAGGCGGCTATAAAGATAAAGGGTTACAAGGCTCGCAGTTTAAAAGCAGAATTGCCATGCTCCCTGGTAAGACTTAATGGCATTTTTGAGATCCAAATAACCATTATGGGACTACTGCATCGCGGCTGCTTTCACAAATGGCTACACTAAATTTGGAGCCCTTGGAGATGTTTGAAACATCATTAGAGACAGAAAAACAACAAAAAACTTCAAAATCACGTAAGCATAGAAAACCATCAAAGAAGGATCAAGTGTGAAAACTGGCAGTTGGTCGGCACAAAGAAATGGTGCAAAATATGAACATGGTAGCGACGGGAAAGGATGTTTAGAGTTGGCTGCCTCCCGATGGGGGGAGCGCAATGCCTACTACGTGGGAGAAAGCACGGAATCTGCTCTCTCATCATGCTCCCCGTCATCATGGTCCAACTCCAGGGCTATAGATCTCTCTTCCTCAATTCGCCTGCTTTCCCACGGTGCTCGGGGCTTTGAACTGTCTCTAGCCAGGATCTGAGACAGACACAGACCTCGCAATGATGAATGCTAATCTGTCCCAAACATTGGTAATGAGGACAGCAATCCTAAGTGTAGTTATTGTTTAACAAGATTCTTTTTTCTTTTCAGGAAAGCCTCTATATTTATTGCCTCCAACAGAGAAAATGTAAATAAAAATATTGCACAGAAAACTAGTGTGATCTAACAGGAAATAGAGATTAAATACCCTGCCAGACAATCAGTGTGCCCGTGTTAGCCTTAAGGAACCCAACTTTTAGAGTAATGGCTCTTCAGGGAGTAAGTGTTGCCGGCTAGAAAACAAAATTCAGATATAAATAGTAGCATAAGGTCTAAAGATACCAAATACCAATTAAACGCTAATAGAGAGTAGTAGCAAAAGTCTATTTTAAATGGCTGACTTCTAAATGAGTTTGTGTAGCACAGTGGAGAGCTGATATATATGTATATTTTGGAGTTTTTTGTTTTTTAGTTTTAGTAACACTGACCTTATTTATTAACAATTTTACCAGAAATATCAGAAATCTCCCTGAACTTCTTACTGGGCTTTTAAAAATTAATTATGGTTAAAGAAGCAAATTAAAATGAATGATAAGAAAAATAGTTGATTTCTAAACTCACTAAACTCATCAAATTCACCTGCTAGAACATGGCTGTTCTTCTGGCTACATTTCTTTTTACTTCTCTCTTGTCCCCTACCCACTCTAGAAAGACCATGGGCTTTGAAGTCCAGCAGATGTGGGTTCAAATCCTAGCTCAATGGTTTAAAATCTATACACTCAAAAGTAAATTCTCTATCTCCCTGAGCCCTGGTTTCCCACCAGGTATAGGAATAACAAACACTATCTCACACAGGGAGCCTGTAGATGATGGGATGAGAGGATGTGAGGGAAAGTCCTCACTCAGCAGAGCCTCTGACAGACGGACAGCCTTTCCACCTACTCATATCCTTTATTCCCTCTTTCGCCAACTTACTTGGTCACCAAGCCCACTGGGTTTTTCCTCATTAACAGCTTTCACTTTCTCTTGGACCCTGCCAGCATTGTCTGTGTTCAGACCCTTCTTAATCCTTATATGGGATTACTGTGGTAACTACCAATCTTGAGTCTCTTCAGCCTTGACCTTCTCTAATCCATCCTCACTGTACCCAGGATGATTTTTATAAAATACAACACTACTTGAGTTTGAATTCTAGCTGGTCTACTTAACATCCGCATGACTTGGAACAAGCCACATGAATTCTTCCATGATACAACTCAAAATCTATAAAATGGGGATGATAACTTTTCCTACCTTGGAAGGTTGTTATAAGGATTAAATAAGGTGATATATGTGCTAACACACAGAAATCACACAATATATGTGAGTTGTTATTCTTCTCTTCATTGTTCTTGCTGTTCTTACCCTCCTGTGGTTCGCCATGCCTATTAAGTAGGGTTGTGTCATAATCATGATATTTAGGACCCTTGTGGGTCTCTGTCTCACTCCCAACCAAATCTTTTTTCACTCAGCAAGTAGCATGTTATGATATAGAATCAATAAACTGAGTTCAACCCAGAATAAAAAATAATTATGTCAGTAAGGGAGTCAGGAAAGCAATTAGGTCACCTACAGAACTGTTGATAAAATTCTATCCAAAAAAACTGTTCTCTAAAGACGGGATTAGAGCAGCTCAAACTAAATATCCTGAAAGGATTGAGAGGCTGTACCCTAAACATCCTTCCTGCTTTTTCTTCTCCTAGTTCTAATTAAAATGCAATGATATATTTAAACTAGCAATTGTCTTATTTATATTTTTAAACTAAGGGGTGTGTGTGTGTATGTACACATAGATGGGTTTTCTACAACATGGTCCCTCAAGAGGTCACGAAATGTGTAACAGTCTTACCTGACATTCTTCTAAACCACTTGGGTTTCTTGTCCCATATAATAAAGAGATAGTATGCAGGAACCCCAGTCAGAGTAATGATGAAGCCAATTCCTGTACTAAATGGGTCGGAATACAGGGAAAGGGCAACCATGAAGAGACACGTGAAGGAAAACAAAGCTGGGATGAACAGCGGCACCTGGAACACAGCACAGGGAAAAAAATCACTTCAAGCAGATCCAGAGGCAGAAGATGGGTTCAAGAGGAGCACATCAGTCATAGGACCGGTTGACCCCCACTGGTCGTGTGAGCAGGTGACAGGTACCATCCTACCTTACCTGAACAGCAGCAGCTCTTTGATAGGGCACATACAACGTAGCAAACATACTCCCTTAAATTTTTTTTTTAATAAAATCTTTGAATAGAATAAAACCTGAGGATAAGTAAGTGTGTTTCATTAGGGATGTTTTGTTTGAATGGTTGGACTAGATAAGTACCATTACGATTTATGTTTTTGATTTTAAAAGGTTGGCTCTTTGATAATTATGATTAGAATTTGCTTTAACGTAGAGTCAAGAGCACGGGCTGCTTGTTACATGTTAAAGCCTTTCAGTGCATATTGATTTTCTGTTGGAGACTCACAATAAGAACTGACAGGAATAAAACAGACCAACTCCTATTCAACCGCTAATAAAGATGTTGCTAGCATTCAGCAATGGATGTAATTAGAAACAAATTCTGACAACATGACTGACAGCATTATCTGTGTTATTTCTTAAAAGCAAATAAATAGTGAGGTCAAATCAATCCACGAACGTTCACGGCTAAAGGAGATGAGAAATACATTCGTCAGCCCTCCCCAAAGGAAAAGTTTAGTTATGGTAAAGGGTATTCTATTAAGTGGTGCATTCATACACCTTCACTTGCCCTGTGTATTTACGCTTCTATTTCTTCGGGAATATATAATGTAGACGAAGAGCGATGTCACAAGTCGTAACATTAAAGAATGTTTAAAATGCCTGTTTTGTAAAGCGGCATCCCTTTTAGAGTTTCAGTTAGTGACAATTCCACATGGCTCTGCCTCCCTCTTTCTCAGCACGGTTATCCACAATTACTCAGCATAAAGTTACAAGTATCCCACACTTTGAGAACACAGCAGGTCATTAGACACAACCAAGAAAAAGCAACATAACAAATGCCCTATATATCTACCCCTTCTCAGAGATGTGACATGCAAAGTTGGGCACATCACATAAACGAGTTGATGAATTATTATTCCAAGCTAAAATAAATTCAGTATGAAGGCACTACCTGCAAGAGTTAAACATTTTATTCCAGAGGATGCTGCCCCCCGCCCAAGCTCCTCATCATCAAGTTATGACAAAGGGAGGACTAGGTATTAGGAGAAAGATTTATGTAAACCCATCAAGATTACTGAGGTTACCTTGAAAGGACGATGCATATCTGGGCGTTTGTATCGAAGATAAATCAGCCCAGCAACCGCCAGCCCAATAAAAAGCCACCTGGCAAAACTGAGGAAGTTCAAAAGACTGTAGAGGTCCCCAGAGAAGAGCATTATCATCGTCAAAGGGTGCTGGGGGGGAAGGGGGAGAAAAACCACGCTCGGTGAGTTAAAGAGAGCAGAGCCGATAACAATAACATCACTACACATTACGATTACCTTTTTCATATGATTATTTATACCGATAAACTACCGCAGTGATTAAAACCTATATTCAACTAACTTCCTATCTATATTCTGCTCTTCTACCCCATTACGCATCAGTAACAGCATGAGAAGATCATTATTACCGCTTAATCAGATGGAATGTTATATGGATGTTTAGTTCTTAGCTGTTTTTTCATCTGAGAGAGGAGAACGTGTTTTCAAAGAGTGAAACACAGGATATTCAATGACTTAAATTTAAAGACCCAGAGACTGAGATGATTAGCAAATAACGAACGCTACAAATCAAAAGTGTACCCAATTAGAAAATTCGCAGAGCGCTCTGTAAATGGTTTCTGACGAGCCCTTGGCTATGCACACACATGAAACACAGCCACTTCGAGGTGACTCTGTCGACTCCTGAATGCAAAATATTGACCTTTCCTTCCTCCACACTTACTCTCCCCGTGTGCTTGCCATGTGTGACCCTCGAGACCGCAGAGAATGAAGCAGAGATCAGCACAGCAAGTCTCTGCAGCTGCACACGGCAAGGACAGCACGACTGATAGCAGAGGCTTAAAATGAAAGCCCTCTCCACCGAATAATACATTCTGTTCCCACAAGTGACGTTAACTTCCAGATTCCGCACAGAGAGTACGCATACTTTACAAAGAGATTTCAAGGAAACATTCTGAAACAAATTAAATACATGAAACAAAATGTCCAGTGTATTCTATGGTGCTCCTGGCAGCAGATTCCATTTGACAAAAATGTTACAAAGTAGTAGGTAAAAATGAATATAATATTGCCAATGGATATTAGGCAGGACTTTGACACCTTACCCAGTTTTTTTGTATCCCAGGCTTCACAAACACTTCGCATTAAGAAATCTACAATTCAAGTTTCAGTTTTGGTGCTTTTATTTCTTCCCTTTAGAGTTGGTCTCAAATATCTCACTTTAAATCACAGAATTACGGCACAGTCTAGGACTTTAAGTGATTTTTTCTATTAATTTTGTATGCACTTCATTATAAGGGGCCTGTGATACTATGATGTACATCTAGGCTTCTTGGGACTGTGGCTGTTAGCTCCACTTTCGGTATGCAGAATTGGGACTTGTCGCTCTACATTCTTTTTCTGGGAGGCTCTGTGTCGATGACAGAAGCCAAGGTAATCATTTCCCTTAGACCTCACAAATATCTACGGAGGTGAAAAGGAAGTGATGTGGTTATTGCCCCATAGCATCAAATATGCATTGGAAATACTGAATAAAGGGAAGCGACGGAAACTATCCTGCCTCCCAAACTCCACCAAGATCTACACAGAGCCAAGTGAGCAATGAATGAGGAAGGAAAGCACTATCTAAAGTCTGCTTTGAAATCCTCTTTGCTAACCTGTTACTCAAGTTTATATCTAGGTATACTTTTTAATATGCATTACCAAAACAATAACAGCTGGCAGAGGAGTGTGCTTGCGGACATGAATCATGGAGAGGATTTCTGGAAGGTGACCCTCTCGAGACGCAACATAGAATAACCTGATGGGAGAAAAATGTGGGTGGAATTGACTGTATAATTGATCATTTCAAAGGGAAAAATCCAGAAATCTAAGAGAAAACTTGCATCTAATTCGATACCAAATGGTTTGGCATTTCTTAGGTGATTATTTAAGTTTCACCATTCAGGTAAGGCAGAGAATCATCAAGAGAAATCTGACTTCGGAATTTTCTAAAATCTGCCAAAATATTCTCTTACCCTTTGAGGAGAAACAATAGCAACATCCGACTCAGCAAGGCTCCCCTACATATAAATATCTCTAGGTTCCTAGTATTGGATGTGTGCTGTCAGCCACTCCAGCCCAATATACACACACATGCACACGTACGCCCACACACAGACATGCCCGTGTACACACCTAACATTTACATTTTTCTGACTGGATATTAACCTCATGGGAAAATAAAAGGGGCTTTTTCATCAAACAAAACAAAAGGGATACGGATGGTGGGGTGGTGATTTCTGGTGTCTCTTAGTTTACTTTTTTTCTTGTCACCTTTAGAGAAACAAAAGATTTTATCACCAGAAATAAATTGCTGTTGTTAGACTCTGTAGACATACTACAAAAAAAAAAAAGTCTCCATGCCTGGCTTCAGTGTAGGCTTTGAGTAGACAAGCAGTGCCCTCTAATGGTCAGAATGAGACATGCTGTTGCTACTTGGACGAAGACTTCAATCTTACCATGTCTCTTTAAAAACAACAGGTTTGGAGGCACTATTTCTTTTCTTTTTAAACCCACCCTTATCACATCCAATCTCAAAAACAGAAACGCATTTCTGGAAATGCTTGAACTCACTCACCTGGAGACAGCAAACACACCACCATTCATGGAGCCAAAGCAGGAGAGGGCAACAAAGATCGGAACTGCTAATGAGAAATTTCCCAGTAGCCGCTCAGAAAAGGTCTAGTGAAAGACAGAACGAAGCAAATTAATGCTCTGCCAGAAAGTAGAATAAAATGAAGCAATTTAGGCCAACCTCGCTCTATGACTTTCTTTTAGCGTGCTGATACATGTATGTTTTATAATCTTTCTTTTTGGTTAGGGTCAGACTAACTTCTTAGACAATAATCAAAAGCAGGTACCATGGCATTGCTTGTTGCAAAAGTATGAGCAAAGGTCTAAACAAGCACCTTCTCTCTACTTTCAAAAAGCAACGATCCATTTATTGAATCTTTATCAACTGTGATATCTATCAGCTCTTATTCTGTAAGTAGAAAAATCTCAGTTCAGAAGTTCTCCTATTGGAGACAGAAATCCTGCTGTAAAATGCCTTCTCTTTAGCCTGCAAACCCGCATTTTGATAGTGAAGTTCAAATGTACACTGAGAAGTATCACGGATTCTTGTTTCAGGTACCAGTCCTCCTGCTGTGACACAGAAGGACAGTGAGACATAATTGACGACTTAACCATTTATATCGCATCTACGAGCAGTTCTGCAAATCTTTTGCCCTGAATAATCACATTAGCTGAATGTCTGTTTATTGAGTCCCTCTCTCCCTCTCAGGTATCTGCCAATTCCTTCTGTGGTTTCCTATAAAAAGGCTAGAATACAAAATACAAGTCTGAGAAAATCAAGCCACAGAAAATACGAAAAATAAACAACAAAACTTCTGAAATTTCCTTTTATGCCAAGCATAGGCAACACTGCAAATTTCCATGAAGGATGTATTAAACACACACACACACACACACACACACACACACACACACACACAATGTGGGATTCTTTAGTTGTCCTTGATGCAGCTGGTGCTGTGTAATTAATGGACCACATTACGCTCAAAGAGTAAGTGCTGCCCTTTGTCTAGTACGATGAGATGACTGACCCAACATCGGTAAGCTCTGGACAGTTGGTTGTCTGGTAGGACTTACAGCAGCCGCAAAGTCTTTTTTTTAACACAGTGAACACGTCCATAGGTTCACTTGAAATGAGATGATTTGTTCCCTGTGGATGTTGCCCATATGAGCTAATAGTGACTGTTTTAAAAGGAACTGACATCTAGTGATGGGAAGTTACTTTTTCACCCTTCATTGTTATGAGGTCATGAATAAATGCTCCCTTACCAGCTAAGTTTTTATACAAAATAAAAGTATGTGTCACAGAATAACAGTCCCATAACATGACCTTTGAGAGCAAAGATGGTCCTGAAGTCAAATAAATTTTGGAAAATGCAGTAAAATTACGAGTATCCACTTCAAAGGGAACTAAAATGCACATTAGCATCCTTAATATTCTGAGAAGTGCTATAGCACTGACATCTGTTTAACTTTGAATAACTCAGTATTTCCAAAAATTAATAATATCCCATTACTGGTATTCAAACAGATATACTAGAACAAACAAATATATATGGTCATCCCTTGGAAATTCTTAAGTGGTACTTTGGGAAAAAAGATTTTAAGTTAGCATTTGAAAAGTTTATAAACAAATTATAATTCGCATACCAAAAAAATACATGCATTTAAATTCAGTAACTGCCCTCCTACCCTTAAAGTCAGGTTGGAAGAACACTTCTTCTATTCAACATGCACGCGTGGAAGTGTGTCTTCAAGCATGAATATGGGGAAATGTTTTACACGAAATGAACAAGGCAGAGAAATCGTATAGGACTTTGGCTGTATCAGTTAAATGGAATATGCTAAGGTGTGTTCTAAATTTTTTAAATGCTCATTATCATTCAGGTCAAGAAAAGATTACTGAATTTCAAAACACTTTCTGCTGAAGGGAACTACTATGAAATTGCATCAACTCATTAACCTAAATTCAAATTGGCATTTTCCCAACTTGGACTTACCACCGCCACTGCGTTTGACAGCAACAGCTCCTCGGCACTAATGGTCGTAAAGTAGGCCACATTTGTTAGCACATAGCCAATGGTGACGATGGCCATAGATGTACATATGGCAAGGGGGATGGTTCTGAAATGCACGAAGGAATTGCTTATTAGTCATCTTTTGTTAGTCATTCTCTGAAAGCAAAGACGGTATGATAACAGGCTAATTCAAACAACAAGTAGTATGTATGATAATTATAGACTCTGTTGGGCATGCATATTTTATCAGGGTGAAGTACTACAGAGTCCTTTGTAATTTAATAAGGTCCATGGGAGCAGATACTCCATTTGCCTTGTCTACTGCTCTAGCCCCAGAACATATGGGTCCATCCTCTTCTTGCGCTCCATAAACGCGATAGCTGTGTTTCTCACACCTGAACCTGCATCACTTGGAAGGCTTATTGAAACACAGTTTGCTAATCCCATCTCAGACTTTCTGATTCAGTAGGATTTTCATTTCTAACAAGTTCCTGGGCAATTGTGCTGCTGCTGGCCAGGGACCACACTTTGAGAACCATGGGCCCATATACCTTCCTAATACTAATTTATTGCCTCGACACCTTTCTAATCCTAGACCCCAGGAAGGTCTTTCCCATCCAGCTTTTCTCCTTCAGTAGCTTCCCTTATCAGCACATAAGTTGTACACTTTTGGATGCAGGAGAGCAAGATATATCTACCATTCTAAATGATAGTAATGATAATTTTATATATAACACAAAAAGCACAGAAGTGCTCGCCATAATGACTTTGCACTGCCCTGCTGTGAGTTCAAAGGAAGCTCAAGATCATGAGTATCTATTAAAGCAACAGTGCAGATAATCCCATGAAATTAGAGGTGACATGCTGTGAAGTACATATGACCGGACCGTGCTGACACTCTGTGGCATCCACAAGTACCCGGCACAAATGCAATGTTATGTCTTCATTTAATGCACCGGGAAAGCCAGGAGTTACTGACCCTAATAATTTGATTCCATGTTACCGATACACATTACTTGCTTAACATAATCACCTCTTCAGACTCTTTCCAGTTCAAGCAACTTAAACCTTCAGCTCCCTGCACAAAGGCTGATGGGTTTTTTAGCCATACAGCTTATCAGCCCTCATGGAGCCTTAACCCTGCTGGGTGCCACTAATGAAGACCTCAATATAATTTCTTCTAAGATGAAAATACAGTTCAGAGCGGGGATAAAAAAAAAAAAAAGAGGCACAGCCTGCCTCGCTCCCCAAGCTGGGTATGTTTAGCACACAAAGTCCCAGCTCATTATGCTGAACAGCACTATCCCCTGTTGAGAACAGGCAAACCTAGCCAGTCAGCAACTGCCATTCATTATGCTGCTTGGAGCCTGACACTTCCCCTGATCCCCAAAGCCTTAAGCCTTGATGGGGAAACACATTGACCTCTAAATCCTGGCATCCTAATATAAAAGTAGCAGATGTTCCCCTTCCCCAGTGTGAAGAGGGTCCTGTGGAATTTTCTGTTAACACCATAACATGCATTGCTAGTTGTGATTGATAAATGCTAAATTTAAGCAGAGGAAATCACTGGCCCAATTAAATAAAAGGAGTGAGTGGCGTAAGGCACATGAAAGATGAATTCTATTTCTCCAAAAGAAAGACGAGATGTAAATGCAAAGGGCTAAGAAGGCGAACTTGAAGGTATATGTGCAGCTTCTCAACCACTCGCTGTATTATTTTAAACTTGAATCTTTTCTGTTTTTATAACATCCCAAATGGTGTGTTAAGCTCCTTCTCTGGAGGAGAGAAGCAGGGAGGGAGAGGGGGAGAGAGAGACTCTCTATTCCTTTGCAAGAATGGGATTAAGAAGTGTAAAGTTTCTGTTAATAAAAACTGAGGTGACATTGTTCAGTGCAGCGAAGCAACTAACGTGTCCAGGACAGGTAGCACTGTCACATCGTGTGGCACTGCAAATCAGCAGGGACAAGTCAGTCTGAACCGTGGGCTGTGGCCCTCCCAGCATAGAATCAAGCCTCCGCTTGGCTCTTCCTGCTTGGAGATTACGGTACATCTGAGAGAAGTTTTCTAAATTGATTTTAGCAGAAGGAATCCTTAAAAAAAAAATCCAACTTTTTTTTCTCCACTTGTCAATGACAAAAACTATAGCAATAGCTGCTGTCGTTACTTGGTGGCTGTTACGTGCTGGATATTTTATTAGGTACTTTACATATTTGGCTCGTTTTATCTTTGGAAAATCCTGTGAGTTAGGGCATCATCGCGATTTTATATGTGAGGAAATGAAGTCTTAGTCTAAATAACTGTTTAAAGATACACAACTGGTAAGTGGGAACCCGGAAGTCAGCTGATCAATCCTAGCTGAAGTCACAGCATTTGAAGCACTAAAGTGTATGCTCTCTCTCAATCTCTCAACTCTTAATTTTCAGAGAAATCGTAATTGTTGCATATGTTTATTGCAAAGCTCTTATCAAGACTGTATTTTTCATGTAGTCACTGAAAATGCAGTTTTATTTACTATAAAGGAAGGAAAAGAGTTATTCCACGATATTTATAATTTTTCTGTGTAATATGAACCATAATGTCGAGTGAATGTTTTCAAAGTTTCAATTTTTAGAAAATGGGTTTTGTTTTTGTTTTTTAGATTTAAAAGGCAACGGAAGGTCACTTAATAAATTTTCCTACAAAATTTTTGCAGGAAAGGAAGAAAAGCAAGCATGTTTGTCCGAGAAGCTGAAATGTATAGATTATTAGCGATTTTACTATCAGCCAGATATACTATATAGATACTACAGGGAAAAATCAAAGGAGCTTAAAATACAAGACAAAAGTGAGAAAGGGGTCCAACCTTGTTGCAGTTCACAACATGCCCAGGAATTCCTCTCTAAGTAAATTAAGCCATGAAATTGGAGGGGGTGTGGCAAAAGAGCCACTATCTTCTGTCCTCAGGTTCCATTTCACTTCAACAAGGGGAAGGAGGAGAAGTTTGTGGCTGCCTTGGCATAAACAGCAATCAATTAGTGAGGACAGCAGCTGACGTGTTCAGAAGGGCTTGGCACCATGTGGTTAACTCCTGCGTTTCAAGCACCAAAGCTTAAGAGCCACTGGGTGAGCTGATAAAAGCTATTAGGCCATGCCAGAGCAGTCTTTCTGGAGGCTTTAGATGCAGAGGGCAGATAAGCACGGTTAGGAACTTAAGATTAAGGCAAATGGCACATGATAATAAAATGAATTAAAGGGACTCCTAGACCACTGATATTTCAAAGCCTCTGTGTTATTGTGAGGTATCCTCCAATTTTAAGTGCAACAAAAGCATTGTCTTTAAGCTGAATAAAAACGACTCACTCCTATGAATTCCACTCTTTTTTGAATGTTTGTGCCTGTCTGTTATGATTAACAAAATACAAATGTATTGAAAAGAGTTACTTAATCCTTAAGACCCCTAGTCATTATACAAAGTCTTTTCAATGAAAGGCCATTAAGTACGTGAGAATCCAATAATTTTATTAGCTGCACTTAGTTTTCAATCAAAAGGTCTTGGATACTCATCTTTTCCTGTGGGTTTACTTTAAAATGGTACCTATAACCCATCTATGTCACACATGGATAAATATTTGTTTTCTTTGAAATTATGAAATGGGAGTCCCTGCTACATCTGCTTAAAAGCACTTCATTCTAGGGAACAGACCTCCCCAGGAATCCAAATGGTCCCCAAAGTGATGGCTGGGAGCTTATATTTGTATATTCTGCAAAGCACTGACAAACACACTTTATCTTCGAATCTACACATGCCACTCCAAATCCTTTGTGGAATGAGAGAGAGTATAAACGAATAACAAACAAAATTCACAACAACTGAATGAAACAAGAGGTTGCTGAAATTGTTCACACCATTTTCAAATAAGGGAACCAAGGCTCAGAAAGTTAAGTGATGTGTCCAAGGTTACAAAAATAGTAGGTGGGAGGCCTGAAACTTGAGCCTACGTCTTCCAGCTCTAAGTTCCACATTCACCATATATCCTGTCATGACACCACGGCTGCTTTGTGCCTGCTTTAACTCCACATACAAGGTCCCTAGGATTCTTACGTGCTGACAAACATGTGTTTTATTTTGTATAAGTAATACAAATACCGGAAGGCTGGATGTAACAATGTGACACGTTTTATGCCAAAAGTATTTCTCTCTGCACCAAATAGTCATCACAAATAAACTTGCAAATAATGCAGCATGGGATGCATTTTTTAATATGCTTTACAACTGTACGTGAGAGCATCAGAAATGACCACTGTTTCCAATGCTTTATATTGGCCAGAAGACTCTTGCTGCAAACACAGAAGAAGTCAACCTCGCTTGATTCGCCAGAGGATTGAGGACACCTGAAGGTTACAGGGATTTCTGATTTTCTTTTCTTTTTTTTTTTTTTTTAAAGATTTTATTTACTTATTTGACAGAGATAGAGACAGCCAGCGAGAGAGGGAACACAAGTAGGGGGAGTGGGAGAGGAAGAAGCAGGCTCATAGCAGAGGAGCCTGATGTGGGGCTTGATCCCATAACGCCGAGATCACGCCCTGAGCCGAAGGCAGACGCCTAACCGCTGTGCCACCCAGGCGCCCCGGATTTCTGATTTTCAAACCATATGGGTCATTTAGTCATCACTTGAATTTAGAATATTCCTAAAATTGTTTTATAACTTGATCAAAATTTCCTGAGATTTGTGTGAACCAAAATAAGTTCCACACAATCCCCAGTGTTGCAGACACACAAATGGAAACCACAGAACTCATTGATCCTGGGGCGTCTAAAGTTTGAGTCAGGGGACTGGGCATGATGACAGTTCTGTTAAAGCCTGCTCTTTTATGTTCAAGAATCTTCTAAGGGAAGTGACTGATGCTTCACACTTTCTATTTAAAAATCATTAATATTTTAACACATGTATGTGACATTCAGGAGAAAGGAGAGGGGGAAGGAGGGATTAAGAAGTGCAAGAAAATGGTAAACTTCTTAATATGTGAGATGCAAAACAAAAAAAAGTAAAACAACTTTCAAAATATTTTCCAATTCTATTAATAAACTAGGCACTATTCGTATATAATTGAAATGTAACTGATTCATCTCAACACTAAGTATTTAAAATTATATTAAGTACCTCTTGCTTCCAAGTTTTTTAGACTCATATTTGTTTCACATTTTCTTTATAATTACCCTATAAAGACCTTGAAAAGCTCTTCTATAGCTCTGACACAGAAATGACTCAAGCACTTCTTTTATTTCTCTTTTGTATCCACCGATCAATTAATTAATTAATTTTTGCTGAATCACTGTTTATACACTGCTGTTAATTTTATCTTACTCCTCAAACTTCAGTCATGTGTTATAAAAAAAGATAAGTAATAATATATCTTAAAGAAAATCAATCTATATTTTTCATTCACATGATTTTTTTTTCCCATACATTTTTATATACTTTCCCTGACTCTTGCTCATACCGAACGCTCCAGAGAGCCCTGGGCACAGAATCATCCTATCTGGCTATGTGATTTCAGACATTTCTAGCAGGGATTGAATTACAAATAAGTGTTTTCTATAGTTTTCCAGACGTGAAACAATTAGATTACAGATGGCTGGAATTACACATTCCTTTGTGTGTTTTCAGTGATTTTGCCTCATTGTCATTTAGTGCTATCGCTATATCTCTGGTTATACACAGTGTGAGGGAATTGGGCTGTTAATAACATAAAAGAAATGCACTTGAGGGGACATAACAAGTAGTTGAGGGAAGTGTGTGGGCTGTCACTAAAAGAAAAAAAATGTAGCAAGAGGAAGAATCATGTTCAGTCCTAACTTAATGACAATTTCTGGGCCAAGGATGAACACAGAGATGTGGCAAGCAGATTGTCACATAAAGGTACACAGTGATCCCACTGAGTTCAGGCATTAAGCACCTGCCCTCAGCTCCTTACAGGATCAGGGCAAGGCTATGGATGTTTTCACTGAAATACTTTAAATCTCAATACCACTGATGTCTAATCTAAATCTCACCATTCTCCATTGTCCACAAATGAAGAAGTCCATAAACAGAAAGAGAAGACAGAGAGACCTGTAGAGAGATGTAAGAAATGAACAGACACAGATTAAAAGACTGCAGGGCTGGAGGAGGCTCGTGGGAAAATGTAAGGAGAGAAGTAGATACAGTCACACCAAAGAGAACAAAGAACTAAAATGGAAACTTACACCTCAGAAACATAGTGTAAGAAGCAATCAGAAGCATTAGTATAAGCATTCAGTCCCTTAAAATACTTAATTTTTTATCCTATTGAAATAAATTCATCAGTAAATAAAATTAAGCTTGAGAGTAAATTTTCATTTGCTTGAATTATCATTTAAAAAAGTAACACGGTCTACATCTCACTTTTTATCATTTTCTGGAGATTTAGAGTATGTCTTCCAGCTATATTACCATTACTCATATTTATCATGGGTAAACATAAAGATATTAGTAGGCAAGTTTGAATGTACAAAAACACTATTGGTTTCCAATAAAATGTTAGCAATTAAATAACTGAAAAGAGAAAATATTTTAATAAAAATAAATTAAATTTCACACCGATGTTCAATTCTTATTTTTGTTACACTGTTTTTACAATACGCCTTTTAAAATGTCATTGTCTTCCTCAGGATTTGGCCTGACGTACACTACAATAACGCAACATCTCAGCGAACCGTTCTTTGTACCAGAGTCCCTAAAATTCAAATGCATAGCTGAAACATGAACTACCCCCCATACCTTTGTATACCTCTTTCCACAGTATAAATTGTTCCTGAGAAGAGCTACCCACATAGGCCACATTTGCCAGACTCTCCTGTATGTAGGGGAGAAGGTGGCTTATCCTTGATGTCAACTGATGTGGCAGTTAAAGGCCCAGGTGGACAAGAAGTGAGACACCTAATCACCTGCCCTGCCTAACTGGCAGCTAGCTGCAGAGCACCTAGAGAGGAGCAAAGCCACGCCAGGGAAGGAGTCCAGGTCACAGACTCAACATGTGGAGGAAGGCCCACCAGTTAGCCAGGGACACCAACACTGGAGGTCACAGGATTTAAAAATCCAATTTTTGACTGTTTAAAGCCATTGAAAACTTGCAGTTTGTCCGCTGTAGCAGCTGGCATCACCCTAACTAATAAAAGAATGAAAGGCCTCATTATATTAAGATCTCAATTAGTTTATGTAAGAGTTAAAATGGGTCCTCATTAAATTTTATCCTGTGTTATATTGTTTTATAAGAGATCAGTATATGATATAAAACTCTTAAAACAATGTCCCAAGTTACAAAAGCCAAAAGAAAACATTCACATCTGAGAATAGTAAAAATTAGTCATTATTCAAACTTCCTAGGAACAGAGCAAAGATAGATCCCCTTGTTTGCTACTTTAAAATATAAAAACTCCTGCACTTCTAACAGCTCCACCATTCCAACAAAGATCAAAGCACAATCACTTCTTGTTTTGACCAAGGACATATAATAACACAATGTAATGTTAAATAAATATATTTTATGCCAAGAACAAGGCTACATAAAATAAATATACCCACTTTGGCATAGCAAATGGGAATTAGAGTCAAAATTCCCTCAGGCCATAAGCACTATCTCGGAAGGAACAGATAACATTTCTCCTACTATCATGCATAAATCAGGTCCAGGCACATTTCTGATCAGCCACATGATAAGAAATGGAACAGGTCAACATGGAGACGTTCAGCCATGACGAATACACTACTGCTTCTACCACCAAAAACCGCCTTCGACATTTGACTGACAACGACAAACCTAATTATTAGCAATAATATCACTTCGATATCTGGTGGTCATATAGATAAGTGACTTTCCGGTTGGGTGCTCTGGGAATCGGAACAGAAACTGGACAATTGGCAAGATTACAGACCACCCTGTTCTCATTTGCTTCAACCAAATCAATCCTCTCTTTGTTTTATGCATTGATACTCTGCCACGCCACTGAGGCTTTCGAATAGTTTTTAAAATCACTGCTCTACATTCTACAAGTCGAATTATGTCTTTAGATTATTTTTTGGACCCAATACTAGCTTCCTAAAGTACAGTTTTGAAAATATATAAATTTGTTTCATAAAGTAGCTATATATGAATGATTATACAGGTATGTATATATACATTTTACTCCATAAAGTTGAAAATAATGTTTTTTACTGCAACGAGTCCCTGTTTATACTCCCTATTTATACGGTCATTCTAGCAGGAAAGGTACAAAGTTGACAGACGAGCCAAGAGCTATGGCCCAGCTTTAGTAAGTGGTAAATCCATACGGCAGGACCAGAGAACGTGACACAGCAGGCTGATGAAGGGGTAGAGAAAAGCAATGAGGAGAAGACAGAGTTGATGGGCCGAGTAGCTTGCTGGTTGAGAGAGGTGATATGTCATTGTCAAGAAAGTGATGATGAAGACTCCTGATAGGAACAGGTCGCAGCTCCCCGAAAAGGTCACGAAGGTCCAGAGAATGGCAGAACCCCCTGCAAGCCGTCACTCTCCTCTCTGCAGGCTGTCCATTCACAGAGATCATACAGCAGAAATGGAAATTTTGTGATCTTTTTTCTTTCGGCTCAAAAGTTAAACCCTCTGAACAATAAGCTTTTGTGCTATAGTTTATATTTACTAATGTCCTTTCTTAGACTACAAGGATTCGTAGGCAAACCTCTCTCTAGGGATAATTTTCTCAAGTCAAATACACTGTGCAGTGGCTGAGGGACTAGGAAAATAGAGGCGGTCCTCACATTCGCCCACCTTTTAATTCCCCCTCTCCTTTATACTTTCTCCCAGCCCCATTCCCCAAATTCCTACAACCAATATATGTATTGGTATATATATATGTGCCATCCCAGTTGTAAACTGTCTTTTCCCAACATCTTTTCTCTGGAGTTTTGCCTTTGATTTTATCTTAAGTTCATAGTTTTGAAAAATGTGCTAGACCCCAATTGAAGGCTGGGTCTAGTCACATTCCAGTCACTTGCAGGGACTCAAGGAGATCACTGGATCTCTCTAGGATTAAACTTCCTTATCAGCTAAAAAGGGTATTTTGAATTGGGGCACCTGGGGCGGCTCAGTCAGTTGAGGCTCGGACTCTTGGTTTCAGTTCAGGTCATGATCTCACGGGTCCTGAGACTGAGCCCCAAGTCAGGCTCTGCGCTCAACGGGGAGTCTGCTTGAGATTCTCTCTCTCTGCCCCTCCCTTGACTCATGAACATGCAAACTTGTACACGTGTGTGTGCCTGCTCTCTCTCTCTCTCAAATAAGTAAATAAATATTTTTTTAAAAAGGGTATTGAATGCCTAGAGTCTAAAGTCCATTTTATCTGAAAGTTTATTATTTAACCACTTTAGCAAATAAAGCTAATCCATAGAGATTGTTCAACAGAATACTTTAAAAACTCAGTGGAGCACTTGTTCATGTACCAAAGCATTCTAAGGAGATGCCTGCCATTGCCTTGTTCTGTTGTTTGGAGGAAGGAATAGGACACTGACTTTACAATCTCTCCTCCTGGCCTCTGGAGATAATGATTCTATCCTCAACCAGGAGTACCAGCATCTCAAACACCTTCTATCATTACAACTGCAAAGTGTCACCCTGGCTGAAAAAATGGATCATTACTAAAGATCACTTTAATGAAAAGTGGTCAGTCCATTCTTCCAGATTCTAAAATCGTATCTGTAGATCACATCAGACTTCTGGAAGGCCACAGGATAAGACCATTTTGTCATAGACACTCATGGAATGTCTCTGCAAGTCACTATATTTTATGTCTCAGCTTTTATCAAAACTTGATTTTAAATATATTTTTAAAAAAATCATCTGAATTTTAGGAGGACATTTGTAGGAATATTATCATTTGTCATTTCCAGCTATTCATACTCGCCAAATTTTACAAAGAACTTAAGGCCATTCACTGAGCATTGTAAAGTGCCCTCAAAGTATTTCCTTTAAAACTGTAGTGTAAACATTTTTGAGAGGAGTTGACAGGACTCTTTGTTACCCTCAAAGATACCTCTGCTTTTCATGTAGCTTGTAACCACATATGGAAAAAATTCCCGGCCTCCTTGGCTTCTGTTTATGTTTTTTGTTTCTTTTTATCAATCTTTTATTTCTAGGACATGTGGTTCATTAAAATAGGGAGAGAAGAGAACTATTTTGAAGATACAACATAGGATTTAAGAAATTTTTAAAATGGAAACTTGTTTACAATAGTGATGGGAGGACTCAAAAGTTAACAAATTTAAATTACTTCAACCAAACGAAGCTATCATTTCGACTTTCCTTTACATTATTTTCACAGCCATGAGATAGATCTGCACAAACCTTCCAAAAGAAGACTTTTAAAAAATAAATAAATGGAAGCCGTAGAGAGGAAAAAGAAAAAAAAAAAGTTAAGATGCAGCTTTAACAGAGAAAAGAAATGTTTATTCCACCAATTCCTCATGAGAATTCTAAATTATTAAATCTCTGAGAACACGTGATTTATGAAGAGGCTAACACAGCCCCTAGCCAAAATCATTTTTAATAAAAAGCAGGAAACCTCCTGAAGTTCATCTCAGATTTAATATCAAACACAGCAGCCACACATGAACATTTCCCCATAAAACACAAACGCAGCACGCACAATCGGCTGGCAGCCATCAGTGGGGTGTCAACAAAACAAACAGGGTGTTGGAACCATGGGAGGGATCAGGCCTCGCAATCAAGATGAAGCAGCCAATGGAAAAGGACCACAGACGGAAACGGTGTCAATGAGGAAGGCGAAGGGGCTCAAGAAAGACTCATTTCTAAATATACGATGGCAGCCAACTCACAGTTCTGGTCAAAACACTGAGCTTCCTGATTGACTGTTAGATTTGAGAGAGCAACGCGATTGTGCTTTTGTGTTGAATCTTATGCATAAATTTAGACTATACCAAGTGAATGGGAACCACCATAAGAAAACACAGACTAGTAATGAAATATATTAACACTGCCATCCTCGTTCTGTAAAAGAAAAGGAGTCAACATCTAAAAGATGTATAAAAATGTGACTCGAATATTTTCCAACAGATACTTGGTTCATAGATAAGAAAGATGTCAAGGAAAAAAAGTATCTTATTTTTTCTGATGTATGTTTGCTTAGGAACTGTGTTTATTACCATGTTTATAACCTATGTGGTAAAGGATTTTTTCTCAGGAATATAAATCCAACTGTTCAAATATAATATAATATAATATAATATAATATAATATAATATAATATAATATAATATAATATAAATAATATATAAATATATATAAAAAATAATTAACCATTTATGTTTAATCCCTTAAAGGGCAGTTTCAACTATATCATAAGGAAATATTTTTTACATGTTTCCACTGATATTTCCATTAATATTTTGGCATTTGGTGTTTTGTTAGAACAATATTCTGGGAAATAGAAAATCATTATAAAAGGTGCTCTGTTAGTAGAGCTTAGAGATTAAAAAAGAAAGACGAAAAGGGGAAAAGAGTGAAACTAATATCACTGACAGTTACCTTGTAGGTTACTTTAACCAGTATTTTCAAAATGTGAAAGAAGACAGACAAGAAAACAAGTTAATAATTAACTGTAGGATAGAGGAAAGGAAATGTTTGGACTATAAAGGATTTAGCCAAACATGTAGAATATATCCTTATCTAGGGCAGATTCTTCTGTAAGAGAATACTACCAAGATCATTTGAAAAACTATGAGTGTTAAATTTCAAAGCATTATGCAGGTTTTCTTTCTACTCATGAAAAGCCGAGAGTAGAAACTACCGCCCTCCAAATATGTTATATTGAATATTTATTTATTCAGAGAGGAAGAGTAGTCAGTAAGGCCATTTTTCTGTCCAGATAAGAGTATTAAAACTTTCAGTACAAATTATATAGTAATTGGCTGATGTATCAATAGAAAGATAAGTCAAGCAGAATAAATTACCTCGAAATACAACTTAGTAAATAACATAAAAACAATATATAACAATCGCCATAATTTATGAGTTAGTATTATAAACTAAGTAAATATCATAAACTAGGGGGTAATAATACTATTCAATAAATGCTGGGATATTGAAAAACTGGGGGGAATCAAAAGCCTACATTAATTCATGCTAAAAGAAATCCATTCCAGGTTAAGTGAGAAAGCTTAATGTCAAAAGGAAATCAGGAACAAAAAGACAAACTAACAAACAGAAAATATGAGTGATATTTAAATGATCTAGGGATGCAAAAAGACTTATATTTAAATGTAGTAAACGTAAATATTTAATTAAATTACAATATATAAATTCAAAGTTCTATGAGCTGAATCATAAAGAAAATTTAGTTACATGAAAAACTGTGACAGAATTTGGCAATCAATATAATAAAGAATTAGTACCCATAATACACAAAGAATTGTGTTGAATCACAAATATTCATGCCCCAAAATGTCAACCACATATAACTACTAAACATGGAGGAAGTATTAAGCCTTATATGTGATTTTAAAAATGCAACTTAAAACAATGAGGTATAATTTTTGCTTTTCAATTAACAAAGATTTTTGTAAATAATGACACTCAATGCTGATTAAGTATTCTTAACTATTGCTATTGAGTGAGGAAACTCCAATGCTTTGGAAAGCATCTTGTAATACAGAGAGAGACTTCTTAAAAGTTTATTGCCTTTGACATAATTCTCTTCCAGCAATCTTCCTAAGAAAATAACTGAATATGTACAAAAATTTGTCTATTAAATGAATAACACAGCATTATTACACTAAAAGAAAATGGAAACATTTTCAATGCCTAACAGAAAAATGAATAAATGCTGGTATACCTACCCAATGAAATACTATGCTGCCATTACAAATGGTGTTTGCCAAGATTTACGAGATCAAGGAAAATCTAATGAAATGATGTTAAGTGAAAAAAGCAGTATAGATCTAGGTGAATAAAAAGTGCTAGAGCTGAACTTGAGACACAACAAATCTGGTGGCAGGATGGACTTCATGGTGCCTTCGAGCTGCTGGGGATACAGCAATGAATGACACAGAAGGGAGAAAAGCAAAACATCAAAATAGACAGGACTTCTATTTGATGTGACGATGACATAACAGATGATTTTAATTTTCTTCTACATAGTTTTTGGTTTTTTGAAATTTGACTCTCTACTATTATTAAATTAAAGGGGGAAAGACACCATACTGTTAATGAAAATACTATGGAAATCATAAAATTTTACTTTGACTTTTTCTAGCAGGGTACAGAAAATGTAGAAGTTTTCCTTTCTATAACTTAATTAAATGGATCATTTGACTATAACTGCTAGGTGGAAATCTGCATCCTCACCATTTAAAAATGGCATAAACAAGATGTGTCTATTGGGAGAAATAGGAGAGCCTCAGGATGTCTTGCGCTCCCGGGCCCCCCTAGATCTGAGCCGTGAAGTTGGGGAGGCCAGGCTCAGAGGTGAGGGAAGTCTGCAGGGAGATGCCTTAGAAATGGTGACAACAGGGGCAGAAGTAGCCCTGTCTTTTGGAGAACGGGAACCTGTGGGAAGTCTGCCTGGTCAGACTTGCATCAGAAACCTGGGGGTTGGAAAGCACCTCCATGCCCAGGCTGAAGCTGTCTCCCTTGCTGCAGTTCAGAGCTCAGGTTGTGGCTCAACAAACAGACAAAGGGCTCCGTGTTACCTGAGAGGGACATCGCTGAGTTCAATTTGCAGCTGTCTTCTCCCAGCATTTGCCACTGATCACCTCTCCTTGGCCAGAGGCCATGGCATGAAGAGGATCAAATAGCAAAACACGTACATACATTTAAAACATATTTAACCTTTCTTCCACCAGACCCTGAGCAGCTACAAATCAGTAGGTTAGAAGTATGACCTCCTCTTGCGATCTATCTCACTCGTTTCCTTTGTCATTTTCTGGCTCGAAACAAAATTAATCGTATCTTCTATATCAATTTCTCTTTTGCTTGCCTCAGGCTAGAATATGGGAAGTGAGATCTTGATTGCTTGATAATATCAATACAGAAAAATTAAATATTGCCCCCCCAATGAGATATCAGAACTATTTTGAGAATCAGTGTGTTAGTAAAAATCTTAGAGAAAATAAAAAGCAACTATATCCTTACAATATCCTAGCATTCAGCATCTCCTAGTCATAAAGTTTCTGTTTTAATCGTGTAACCAAATGACCTTCAATAAACAACCTGGAGTAGATTATTTAACTCAGCTAGCCTAGGACCCCTTTCATTATGTGTTTGAAAAACAGCTTTAGAAAGTCGAATGCAGGCAAATGTTAATGCTTTTATACATTTTTAAAAGCAGTTTTGTTCCATTCTCAAATAACATACAGGTCACTCCTAATGATTACATTCTTCCCCCAGCTAATTTTGAGGCTAAAATCTTGCCATATCCATCACTCTTAGATTTGTATTCAACAACGCTAAGTGTTTGAAAAGAGGACTGGAAAGGGATCAGTATTTTAAATATAAACAAATGTAAATATAGACAAATTAATCCATCTCTCTGGCTTCAATTCTTTATCTTTACAATGAAAGGGATAGCAAATTTTATGGCTACTTCCCTCCCAACTCAAAAATCCCAGGCTTTTGTAAAATATTTTCTCAAGGTCAAGTCCACTGTGTTTTTAATTGTAATAGGGAGTTAGTCTAATAAACTAGGCCAGCCATGCCAATGTGTGAATGGAGGAAGGTGAATGGGAGGAGAACTATTTGTACACACAGGTAACATAAAAACTGAAACAATTTAGAAGTTTAGAGACATTATCACATCCTTTGCTATCTATCCCTAAGAGAATGACCATGACAGTAGAGTATCAGGGAGAAAGAAAAAGATGACATAATCAAAGGCCAACAGGAGAGACACTTTGGTAGGACATGAGATGCCTATAAAAAGCTCTGTGATGGGCAAACAACCAGTCTCTAAAAACAACTCTGCTTATAAAGTCATGCTTTATAGTCTTTAATCTCTCTTATTTTGTGTTATATGACTATATATTATAAACTTTAGTTTTACATACTATAAAATATTTGAGTCCTATGCCATAGACTTAATTTCATAACTATCTTCCATATAATACTGTATATCTTACCATATAAAACTGTGGCCATGGTGTTTGATCACTGCATTCTCAACTAATATGCATTAGTATTGATTATTATTAAGCTTTTGTCACAGATAGCTCTATTTCTGTTCCACATATCTAACTTTAAAAGAGAGAGAGGGGGGTGCCTTGATGGTTCAGTCGGTTAAGCACCTGACTCTTGATTTCCACTCAGGTCATGATCTCAGGGTCGCGGGATCGAGCGCTGTGTCAGGCTACCTGCTCAGCACAGAGTCTGCTTGTCTCTCTCTCTTTCTGCCCCTCTTCCTGCTGTGAGCTCTCTCTCTCTCTCTAAAATAAATAAATCTTAAAAAAAAATAAAATTTGAAAGAGAGAGAGAATGAGAAAAGGAACAAATGAGAAAATGACACAGCAGTAAACAGTTGGGAAAAGCAGCTGACTATTAAAAGCTATGTGCTTGTCTCCTTAGAAAACCAACAAAGTACTACATGTTTTTGAAAAACAACCTCCAATAGGAAAGACTAGAAATGCCTACTTCTGAGACTGAGATAATTTCTGCTTCCCTTGACAAGGTGTTTCAAACCAGATGTCTTTTACCTTGTCATAATGGATTTCAAATCCAACATTTAAGCAGTGCTGAAAAAAAGAACTAATTTGGCCAAATTCACAAATCCTGATCCGATAACCCCTCTTAGATTACAAATGAACTAATGACATGTTCCATAACAAACATAAAAAGTTAATGGTCTGCCAATAAGTAAATGTCTACTATGAGCAAAGTATCGTCAGACACATAGTATATTATTTCTAATTCTCACAAAAACTCTGCAAGAGAAGCAGAGAATGTCCATTTAACAGATGGCTGAGGGAATTAATAAACATTTTTTAAAGTTATTACAAATCAATCTCTCTCTCTCTCACTCTCCCTCACCCTTTCCTTCTTTCTTTCCTTAGGTAGGCAACATAAAATATTTATTATTATTAATTAATTAATTAATTAAATACTAACTGGACTATTAGAAATGTCTAATGTTTAAAGTACTAGACCTATCAGAGAAGATACCTTTCTGCACAGGCAATTCCCTCACAATATAGGTCCAATTTTTCTTGAGAAAAAATATGAAACACATAAAAAGACTGGTATGAACCATTTCCTGCACCACAGACGTTTATAGACCATTTTACACCTTCTACAGATGATAAAAACAGTAAACAGAATACAGGATTCATCATACACACATTACTGATCTCCCCAACAAGTACATTGACACCTACCTATATCCCTCCTGGTGCACTCCCCATAGCACAAGATCCTGTACATCAGGTGACCCCACTGAATTAGATTCCACAGCTTAGATCTAATCGTGGATCTCCAGATCTAATAATTAAAACTCCCACATGGTAGGGTGTCAGTCTGGCTTCACCCCCCCTCCTTTGTCCACTCAAACTTCTTATCATTTCCTGAAATAACTCAGAAAGTTTTAGTCCTACCTAATCTCCCAATTATCATGATATCTAGAAACTGGATGCAAAAGCCCTTTCTCTGTGTCTGTTTTTCTTCCTGAGACGGATCTCCTGTCTAAGTTTCTCTCCGTTGGCCATATTCCCAAATGAGATCTTCCTGTCAAACAAGGTACTTGCACGTCATTTATAAGAACCATAGAAAATACTAGAGTTGAAAGGAAACTCAGAATTTGGTACTCTATCATTCCTTTTCTGCAGCTGCGAAATCAGAGGCTCAGAGGGGATAAAATTACGTATCTGGTCACAAAATTACGTATCTCCACAACTGGAAGTAGAACCTTAGTCACTTGGCTCCAGCTACAGAGCTCCTTCCACAACACCAATGTGAGTCTCACTGGGCTTGGTAGTGCCAGTTGCTTTCCAGCCCAAATCGTCCCCTGTACTGGCATTGCTATTTCCCTCTCCTTCTTAACCCAAACTTTCCTAGAACGCCAACTGTTTGAAAGCCAGATCTTTGACACATCTCATTTGGAATATTTCCAACTTTGACTTAGGATTCGATTTGACCTTAAATTTTAAGTAAGGGTTTCCTTTATCTTCCCAGAGTGTGACACCTCTCTCCAGTAACATAGACCTGTGGTGTAGTACGTGATTCCCCACATTGGTTTCCATATATTCACTAACCTAAAAATAGAACCAACATATTATAGACTTAGAAGCAAACTTAAGCAATGGTCTGCCTCATTTTTCCACCTGAGTATCTAAAGAATCGTGGCTAAATGATCATTTCTTTTATCTCTATTTTGGGATTTCCAATGACTAACCAAATTCTCTTGTTTCAATACTTTTGAATATAATTTTATCTTAAAATGAACTTTCTTCTCATTTAACTTGATCTCATTTGCTCTTGCTCTGGCATAGAAATAAATAATTCCGCCTTTTTCATTAAAAAAAAATAACAACTCTATTTTTAAGAGAGTATGTAAACGCCAGGTTGACTCATCCATTTTCTCTAAGCAGTTTAGTTCATATCTTTGAGCTGGGACAATGTGGCCATTATGATGCTATTTGCCAGAATTTTATGCCACATTATTTGTCACCATGTCTGACTGTAGTAATGTTCAGGTCTAGAAGGCAATTAACTTTTCAAAGGCATTTGCTTTGATTGAAAATAAACATATAAAAGAAGACTGAAATGTGACCTCGTGGATTATAACTCTCTTTAAACTGTATTTATGTCACGAAAAGAAAATCTACTGAACCTGCCATCAGGTTCATCTTCCCTAAACACCATTTCATATATACCCCAAACTTGCAACATACCCACACTCACCCCATCCCATTGTCTACTGGATCAGGTTCAAAATTCTTACAATGGAGGCTCATCCCATATTAGCATCCACATCTTACTAACATTTTGCCTTCTACTCTTTTTAATCCTTTGCTGAAGCTAGAGCAGTCTACACATTATTTCTTGAAACTATGGCTTTGTATATGCCCATCCCCCATTGAGATGGCTTTACTTCTCTATTCTACCTTTGTAAATCCTACTTGTCTTCCAACTTCCTCTTCCACAGAAAAGTTACTTTCTTAGCCATTACAACACCTTGTACACACATGAGTCACTTCTGCTTTGCCTCTTAAATAAGACACAGTTGGCATTCTGGAAGGAGTACAAGTTCTGAAGCCAAACAGTCCACGCACTATATCAAATATGGATTATAATCCTAATCTTCTCACTAATTACACGGCCATGAAAAATTACTTCACTTCTACGAGCTTTAACTTTCTTAACTGAAGAATAGAAATAGGGGCACCTGGCTGGCTCAGTGGGGAGAGCATCAAACTCTTGATCTTGGGGTGATGAGTTTGGGCCCCACGTTAAAAAAATGGAAATAATATACATAATATTATTGAAAATAATCTAAAGTGCTACTTTGTAATCCATCCATTACTCAGATAACAAATACTATTTATATTTTTAATAAAGGCTATGCATTTTTCAGTTAGGCAAAAATTCATTAAAAAAATTTGGGGGGTAAACTAACACTTGTGTTCTCCTGTTTTATACCAACTCAATAGCTTCTTTTCTGGAAATCAGAATAAAAATGTAAATGCATGAGGCCAGTCACTCAGATCAAACCCCTGTTTGCCAGATTTCATAAAGGAGTTTCTTGGTAATACAGTGAACCTAAAAATAAGTAACCGTGGTTGAAGGACAAATAGTCCATCCATTATATCAGCACCATCAGCCTGCAGTGTGTCGGTGACGGTATGGGTGTGGGCATACAAATATTTGGTTTAGAAGGAAAAAAAAAATCTGCCAAGAAATTTATCCTGATTATGATGCGCGAGCATATTGCCACCTAAGGGAGATTAGAGACTACTAAATAAAAAGCAGTTCTCATCATCTTTTGAACCTTTTAACTACTAATAATTGAGTACTTTGCTGATGATGCAGAACAACTTTTCAAGCTGATTAATAGGTCATTTGTGTAGAAAAGGCACCCCTGTTCATAAAACAATTATGCTAATCCTCTAATTTTTTTCAAAAATTATGAAATATTCTAATCTTTCAAGAATATAAGTTTGGGTTGCAGATGGCGTTTGTATATTACTTGTCGAGCTCATTAACATTTTTGAATTTCACATATTTTATCCTCACAACCCCATGAGAACTGTAATATGGGGATTAACACCCTCTATTTAAAACTGGTAAACAAAGATTCAGAAGCAACTTAGAGGCCTGCCCAAGGTCAAATAGCTAGTTAAGAGGAGACAGTCTTAAGAATTTTGATTTCCTAAACTAGTGCTATCTTCAAAGACTCAGTAAGTAAATATTTTCACAGTTCATAAAAGTGAAGGAAATCTTGCTTCACTCGAAAGCCTTGACTTCATTTGCTTCATTTTAGATGTTTACATTGGTAATACAGTTTTAGCTTGTGTCTATACAAATTCAAAAGTTACTCATTTTCCTGAGTAGATCGATAAGCTGAGTCAATGTTTGATTATGACAAGAACAAAATTATCAAAATTATGCCACTGCATGGCCAGTGTAAATACAATGGCCTGGATACATCTTGTCTCTGCATAAAGAACAACATGGGATATTATACTATTTTTGTGAGAATCTTAAACCACTGAATCTGAATGAATACCAAGCAGCAGACCATAGAGTAAATATTAGTGGTCTAAGGAGTTTTGCACCAAGTATAATCCAGAACATAAAACTTATTTGTGAGCTACTTTTTGGGTACAATCATTAACATTCCAATCCAGGCACCAGAGAAAAGTAGCTTATTTGCATAAATGAGAATATGGATAAGGGAGTCACTAAACTATGAACTCAGCAGCAGGAGACAACCTAATGACTGACATCTACTTCTGATTGCAAAAGGTATTTCCTTTCAGATAAAAGGATTCTAACTCTGTTACCTCTGATGTGTGTCATTTAATTTTTCATTTGGGTTGTACCTTTTATAGTCAAAACATCTGCCCTACCCTCTTTATGCCATCCAACCAAGAATTTATCAAAGCTTGAAATGGTCACAGAAATTAACAGGTTGCTAAGCAACATGTGAAAGCCAAAAATATTGGTAGCCCAGTTCACGGAAGGTATAGTCAGTTTCTCATTTTACTTCCTATGAGTTACATCTGTTTAAAGATATTATAGAAGCAAATCATGCCTCTGGTGGAAAGCTAGATTACATAGTGTCCAAGAGCCCTCCTAATTCTGAAGTTTCTTTATTCTACTCATTATACCACTTCTGGTCTCTTATTTTTTTTTTTTTAAAGATTTTATTTATTTATTTGACAGAGATAGACAGCCAGTGAGAGAGGGAACACAGCAGGGGAGTGGGAGAGGAAGAAGCAGGCTCACAGCGGAGGAGCCCGATGTGGGACTCGATCCCGGTACGCCAGGATCACGCCCTGAGCCGAAGGCAGACGCTTTAACGACTGCGCTACCCAGGCGCCCCTCCTGGTCTCTTATTTTATGAATAACTAAAGGAAACAGAAATATACGGTAAATTTAAATCAGCTGCTATTACTTCACCTAAAACATTAGTTCCTGATTCTAAACTCAAAATATAAACTTCAATAAAGTTAAAATTAAAATTTAGAAACAAGTAATATGAAAGGATGTAAAACAGTCAAAAGCACTGACCTTCAAATTTTTGCCACATAATCCTTAGAATCCTTAAAAAACAAACAAAAACAAAAAAACAACAAAAAAACTAAACTAAATGGCTTCCACAAAGCACTTGAAGGATTAATATCTGTCTTCTTCAATTACTGCCTGATAAAATATTATAATCCTATAATTTCTGCACCACTTATCTGACACTTCAACTTTACATGAACAAACTGTGTTTAAGACAAATGTATTTTTTATGCATATGTGAAGCTGAGAAATGCAAGAATTTTGATCCCAGGGTATATCAACCACATGTTCCATCACCGAGAAATTCTTAGACTAAGCAAAGGCAGGAAGAGTAACTTGGTGACCTTGTTCTCTGAACATAGGACCATCTATTCTCTGTGACATCAGTGGCTCAACCAGTATAAGTATATATGTATTTTGAAACATATTTAAAAACAGATATGCCAAACTTTTTACATATATTTCCAGAAGAAATGCACAAATAGAATAATTTTAATTTAGGCATCAATTCTTTCAATGATTAAAGAGAAGCACTGTCACATATTAAGATAATTCTAACAATTCCTTATTGTCATTAATAAAGAGATACCTTATTTTGCCAAAAAAATCTTTGTAACTTGGGTATAAATTCAATTTTAGGGATGCCTCAGTGGCTCAGCTGGTTGGGCATCTGCCTTTGGCTCAGGTCATGATCCCAGGACCCTGGGATCGAGCCCCACATCGGGTCTCTGCTCAGCGGGAAGCCTGCTTCTCCCTCTCCGTTTCTCTGTGTGTGCTCTCTCAAATAAATAAAATCTTTAAAAAATTTTTAAAAATTAACTCAATTAGGAGACGTCATTTTTAAGAAATTCATTCAGCAAATACTTTTACAAATTAATTCTGCTTAATAATCCAGATTTTTCTATATGAATTTATTTGCAGTGAGCTAATTTTCTGTGAAAATTAGTTTACATTACTTAAGAACATATATCACTTGAGTATTTGTAAAATAAACTTTAGGAATATTCTAAGAATGCAGATAATGTTGCTTTGTAATAAAAAAAATCACGACACATAGTACTCCTGTAATCTACACATTTATAGTCAAGACATTATATGCTATTTTCCAGCAACTGTTAAGTTAGAAAGCTACAAAGTATAAAAAGATGAAGATTAGTCTCTCATAGAAAACTGCATCCTTAAAATGCTAAAGTGCAAAATAAAAGACGTCAAATCAACCTTTAATGTTCTGTCATGCAACTTAGCTATTGCACATTTGGGCAAACCTTTTAGACTGCTTTGTTTTGCTGTGTTTTTAATCAGGTTAACAGTTTCAGATGTCCTATAAGCAATAGGCCTTATAAAACAGTATAGTGTTATTAAGAAATGCCTTTACACTGACTTAATACAAATCAATAAGGATAGAAACACATATACTAAGAATTTAAGATGGCAATATCTGAACTGAATGCAAATAACGTGATTATGGACCATTTATGATCCAGTCTGATCGATCACACTGCCCTAAATAAAGGTCTTTGGGCATCTTCCCCAAGCCAAGTTTCTCTTCTTCTAAGTTATCATTGGTACAAGGTGTGATGACTTTCAGGCATCAATTAATATAAATTGGAAGCAGGCAAAGTATTAATTAAACATGACACTCTGATTATTTAAACCTTCTATTAAAGTTGATTATTCAGACCATGTTGATAGCCTGTTCTTTAAAAATGACTGATGATATCAAGGTTTACTGACTTCCACCAAGTTGACTATTTCCAACCCTTGAAGACAGAGGGAATAAATGAAGTGAGAAGAACACTGGAATGAGTCTAATAGACAAACCGACTAATCTCAGACCCCCAAGGTCAAAGTAAAACAATTCATTTCTTGGCTTTCATCAACACAAGACATGATTGATCAATCGAAGAGTAGGATTACAAACATTATACATCTCAATGATATGTTCTTTGCACTGTGTAACTTTGGGAACAATGATAGATTGCACAGTCGCCACACAAGTAATGTCATAAGGCAAAACTCATTATATTTGCAAAGAAAAACACTTTGGTGTTTAAAAACATAGGTGCACATTAGCCATCCTCACTACTACTAGGCATTTCATTTGATGGGGCGACATTTTAAATTTCAGATATTCTTTGGGATTCTATCACCTTCATGGTCCAAATAGTAAAAATACTATTTTTACTCTTAGGGAGTCAGCCACCATGTTACAGATAATTACAAAATGTTACAAAAATTTCCATAATAATTACTGTCATTTTACATAAATATGTTAAATGCCTCTTAAAGGATTGCTACTTCCATAGATCCAAAACTACTCTTAGAGAAGAAAACATTAAAAAAAAAACAAAAACATAACACTGCATTATAAATGTACTCACATAGCAGGATTTTTGCCCTAATTTTTAGGATTAGTACTTTACAAGCATTAAATAGAACGTGAGACATAATAAAAGAAAAAGTCATGAGCTAGTTATCCTGATTCCATTAATCTCCCAGTTTACCTCTCACTTGTTTTAACACTTAGGTAACTGTCTATAAGTCATGCTCGTAATAGCAGTTCCGAAATTACTCCATAGAGTGATATTAGGTAATTTGAAAGATTTCCACTGAAATTAAATTATATGTAAAGGGTAGTCAATTGTGATCATGAAACCTTATTCTACATTCTGTATATTTTAAATCACATTGTTATTTTCAGTGATCTAAATTAATGACCACTTTTTCTATTAGGTCACAATTTTAGCAAAATTTTATTGCCTAGGTGGAGGAGGATAGTAAAAGGCTTGTATGTTCAGCTGATGATTCATTTCACCAGCTGCCAGAAAGTTACACGTTGCAGCACACCTGGACACATGCACCCGTGACTGATTGGGAAACACATTTATCTTGGCATGTCACAAAGGAGATGGAATTATAATTATTCTCCCTTGTAACTAAAGATATTTTGGAGCTGTATCTACCTACAAAATAATACAAATTACACATCTGGACGAGGTTCACATAATTTTACCATCTGTTCTCTATGTTCAACCATAAATATTTCCCAAAGTGTTCCTTGTGTTTAAAAAATAAGATTTAGTTTTAAAAGACCTGGACTGATTGTCAACGTTATAGGGAAATGTTGTTTTTAAAATTAAGACACTGAATAAGTTGCTTAAAACCTTGAATTTCTTTGGTTGATAAGTACATAGTACAAATTTAATCTTTGCTTTCCGTTAAGGGGATTTTGTGGATTTCTCATATTCTGAATTTGAGAAAATAAACATGTTAGCTAAGTTTTACACAGAATGTTTCGGGCAAAAATTGAATATTTGAATACCTAGTATAGCAGAACAAAAAGGTACCAGAGGTTTCTTTCTTCAACTTAAGTCTTAGCAGTTACTAATTATCTTGACCTAAAATTCCACAGATTCTTACTTAATCTCTCCTGAGAAATTCCTTAGGAGCTTAAGACCTTAAAATATCAACTTAAAAGTATTCTAGAAATATTTAATGACGTTTGCAGAATCATGATTTCCAGAAAATGAAACTATTTCATCTGGCATAACCAGTGATAATAATCAGTCTAAATCAGTTTTGATAGTTACTTTTAAATTATTATCAAACTCGTGTATCTTATGTTTCTTCTTTAAAATACAAGTTTATTTTCTCTAAATGTAAAAAATTAAATGAAATCTGTACACAAGAAGAGGAGAGATCATAAAATGCATAAGGAATTTCAGTGCTGCAAGTTTATGGAACAGGCTTCAAAATGGTGTGAAATAATTTTTCATATTTCTTTCAAAAATATGAAGAAAGAGAATCACTTAGGATATTTTAACTGAGGAAATATTCTTATATGAGTAACACTTTATGTTGTTCTTAAAATCAGAATATAATTATAGTAACAACAACCAATTATATAGAAATTAAAATGTACAGTCACTAATCTAGGCACTTTATACATATTAACTCATTACCACAACCCCATGAGGTAAGTGCTATAATTATTCTCACTTTTTTGAGATGAGGAAACTCCTTGGCAACAACAGCAACAAAACACTGAATCAATACAACACTGTTCTTTAGTGGCTGTACGTATTGAATCATAGACATTATCAATGTGTGAAACCAAGACCCTTAAATGAAGAAAGAAAGAGAGAGAGATAGAGAAAATCCTTGAATGGCATACTTTTCCAGTAGAATGCTTCAGAAATTCAGATCAAGGTAATCATGGCATAAATAATTTTAAAATATGCTTAATATACACAATAGTATTATATATACAGCAAATAAAACTATGCTTAAACTGTTAAATACCATTACAAGAGAATCTGAACTATGTCAATATCACCGATGTGTCATATAACAAATGTCACATTATAGGTCCCATCCACAAACCTACAGCTTGCCATTTTTTTCCCTAAGAAATATTCTCTGCTACTAGATTTTAGTAACTGGACTCTCTAAAGGGTCTTTAGACTTAAAAGACATAAACAATAGTGATCTCTTTTATACAATGGAAATTCAATACATATTTTACATGTATAAAATCTAGTAAGAGCAGTCTGTTCTTTGTGTTACCTCTTACACACTATTCTCAAAAACAGTAAAAACAGGGCAAGCTATTTATCTCCGTAATCAATAGCTTTAGAGTTATAAAGTGGCTAATCATTTCAAAGTAATGCTAGAAGAAACTAGTTCCTGGTAAATGCATGTTCTCTACCACAATTCCAGTTATAAATATGAAAGTACTGTCATAAATTTCTCATATTTCTCAATAAAATAACCTTTTCACATGTTTAGATTACATATTGATTTGCATAACAGTTGAATCAGATAGTATGAAACATCGTTTTAACCTCAGTTGCTGGTTTGCGTGTTCAAAATTCTGACAACCCTGGTACGTGGCCAGATCTAATCGGCTTCCTATCTCCCTCCCGATATTGCTTTGTCTACCTTAGTGTGAATTGCGAACACCTGAACTTATTCTCTGATACTTGGGCAATTTCAAATTGACTCACCTTTGTACGTGTTTTGTTTCTTAGATGTCTTTCTCCCTTTCTCTCTCTCTCTCTCTCTCTCTCTCTCTCTCTCACTCTTCCTCACTTTTTTTTTTTTTTTTACCTAAAAACACCTGTTCATCATTTGGTACTCCACATAATAAGCGCATCTCCTCAGACAGAGTTAAGTATTTCCTCTTTTACTCTCCGTCCAATGGAGTACATACTCTATTATGGCATCATACTACGCTACTTTCATTTGTTTACACACTTGAGTAACTGACTAGACCATAAAATCATAAATACAAGTCTTATTCATCATGTAAGAAGTTCCTAGCACAATGGTTGAAACATGGTAGATGTTTAATGAATGCCAGATGAGTTAAATTACTTTATAATTCAGTCCATATCTTACACGGCACTTCTTAAAATGTCCCTCTTCTGCCCACAGATTATGTTGCTTTCCTGTATAAAGTCAAGTGTTTTTATGCAAATCACAAAATTCACTTATCTAAGTTCTGAGTTAAAAATAATTCAACTTAGGAGCATTACGTAAATGATCATCAAATTACCTAGTCATTCAAAGTACTATCTAGGAACAAAAAGCTACTAAAGTTTACAAGTTCTTATAGTATTCTGCAGTAACTTCTTGGCTTTCATAACTAACTGTTCATTAATTGCATTATTCTCTTTAATTGAATAGTTATGAAGAAACTCACATGAATTTTTAGAAATAATCCATTTTTAGAGTTCATGTCTTATGGAACATTTGTGGGCAGCTGAAAGTCCATGTTAAGTTGTATGTAGGCTTTTATGAAATGGATTATCTAAAATATAACTTTATTATTTTATACTTTCAGATTATCAGACAATTTAGTGTTGACTGTGGAATATATAATAAAGTTATTTACATCTAATTTATAATAAAGTCAAATATATTTTATCTGCCTAAGAAAATGATGATGAGGATGAGGATGAGGATAAAGTTAATTAGCCCACACAGAGGACCTTCTTTAGGTCTGCTTTCTCAACTGTATAACCTTACATTTTATTCCTCAGAAATATTTCAGAGTAAATATGGCCCCTTACTTTTCAGGATTTTCCACTTCTTCAGTAACAAAGTTGAGATAGAACCTAAAAAGATATAAATGAATTATAAATTATCAATATATTTTATAGTTATAACCCAAAGTATCCAATTTTAAACATTTACAATCAAACTCCGAATTATAAAAAATTTTGAAAAATACTTATTATAAGATAAAAATCTCCAACTATCAAAGCTCCCACAAATCATTCTTCTATTAAACTATACGTATGGATTTTTTTATTTTTAACACTTTTATAGAGGTATAACATATGAACAGTAAAGTGCACAAATCTTAATCTACAACTTGATGAATTTTTACATACTTATACACCTACGGAACCAACAAAAATATCAAGAGATAAAACATTCCTAGAACCCTAGAAGGTTCCCTCATGGCTCTTTCTGGTCAATACCAGAGGCAATATTGTAAAGGCAAGCATTATTCTGACTTTTATCACCTTTAATCAGTTTTACTTGCTTCATCACAATAGACTAATATTGGGACTCCTGGGTGGCTCAGTCCGTTAAGCGTCTGCCTTCGGCTCCGGTCATGATCCCAGGGTCCTGGGATCAAGCCCTGAGATGGCCTCTCTGCTCAGCGGGGAGTCTGCTTCTCTCTCTCTTTTTTTTAAAGATTTCATTTATTTATTTGAGAGAGAGAGAGAGAGAGAGACAGAGCACGAGCAGGGGAGCAGCAGAGGGAGAGGGAGAAGCAGACTCCCCACTGAGCAGGGAGCCCAATGCAGGGCTCGATCCCAGGACCCTGGGATCATGACCTGAACGAAGGCAGATGCTTAGCTGACTGAGCCACCCAGGCACCCAGGGAGTCTGCTTCTCTCTCTCCCTCTGCCTGCCTCTCTGCCTACTTGTGCTCTCTTTCTCTCTCTGGCGAATAAATAAATAAAATCTTAAAAAAAACAGACTTACATTTGCTTGTATTACTATTATACAATAATTATTGTGTGTGTACGTGTCTGGCTTTTTTTCTGGACTTTTTTTTTGTGAGTCTCATCCACGCTGTTATATGTAGTGATAATTCATTATTTTTATTGATGTTCATTTTATTACACTATACATTCTACTGTTGATGGTTTTGGATTACTTCCAACTTATAGCTGTTATAAATAGATACCATACATATGCTGTACATGTTTTTTGGGGGGATCATGCAATTATTTCTCTTCAGCATATACTCAGAATATGATCACTGGGTCATGGGGTAGATGTATGTTTACTGGTCAAACTATTTTTTCCCATTTTTGAGCTCCCAGCAATATAGGAGATTATCATGTTTCAGTGACTGGGGAAAACAAAGTGGGAAATCACAGTATTTCTCCTCAAGGAGCTCATAGTTTATACAATGGCTGATCGAACAGTGTGACACAGCACAGGAGGCAGTCCTGGAGCATACACAGGACACGATGGGAGCCAGGGATGAGGTCTAACCCAGACTGGCAAGTCAGGAAGGTTTTCTAAAGAAGGCATCATCCAAGTTGAGTCTTCAAAAAGGCTTACCATCTAGCCCTAGTGAAGTGGTGTAGGGACAGTCCAGACTGAGTATACCACATGCGCATGGGGGTGTGAGCAACAGTTTACTATTTTGCAGTGCAAAGTGTGGCAGGAGCAGCAAGAACAGAATTTAAGTACCAGATGGCCTTTGGCTCCCAGGAATCCAGATTTTAGTGGTGTTGGCAAGTCAGTCAAAGCTTGTAGGGCAAGAGAAGTATGGCAATAGCATTTCTCAGTTTTAGGGAATTGACCATATATAAACACAAAAGGGCAAGTAGGAACTGACAATGGTATCTAAGATAATAGATTCTCGATTTGTTCTTCTTCCATTCAATTCACTGTTTTCTGGTATCTGCCTATCCAAATAACCTCAAATAACAAGACTATGAAGTTGTTTTTTGACACACTGTTAGTCATTACATTATTAGTGGATTGTTCTTTAGTAAGAACAAAACATTTTGGACACTTTTCCCAAGTTCTGAACACTTTTCTGGGTCCCTTACATGACAAAAAAACATTCTAGGCATACAATATTTCACTTTAAAGTTTCATAGGATTACAAATATTACCCTAAAGTTATGGCCGTAGATAAATGCAGATTCCTTTCTTTCACTTGTGACTCTACTTATCTCACTCAGAAAATGTCCACCACCTTGCACCCTTATTTTTCCAATTGAAAGGGACTTCTGGAGACGCTTTAAAGCCCTTATAATTCTTTTCTTTTTTTTTCATTATGTTCCGTTAGCCAACATATAGTTCCTTTCTAAGGTTCCAAGATGTACAATTGAGGCAGACTCCATCCTCAAATAAACATACATAGATAACTGAATTGCGAAGATGGGAAAACCAAGGGATCATAACGGGAAAGCTAAACATATAAAGACAGAGACATTTCTACCTCTTCATTTGATAGGCTCAGGTCATTTCCACAAAATAAAAAAGTTATATTTTCAAAACACTCTCTGTCCTCTTATTATTCTGCAGAAGGTAAAACAGCCATTATATAGGTACACAGAAGCTTGGGTCTATAGATACGAATTTCCTTTAAAAAAAAAAAAAGATTTTATTTATTTGTTTGACAGAGAGAGACAGCCATTGAGAGAGGGAACACAAGCAGGGGGAGTGGGAGAGGAAGAAGCAGGCTCCCAGTGGAGCAGGGAGCCCAATGCGGGGCTCGATCCCAGGACCCTGGGATCACGCCCTGAGCCAAAGGCAGACACAACGACTGAGCCACCCAGGCACCCCTATAGATAGGAATTTTCTATTACCTAAAACCAAATGGTTAGAATATTAGCTCAACAGACTTTAATATACTTAAAGTATCTCATAATTTAAAATAAAAAAGAGAAAACCTATCTTGTCTCATCTTTATAAAAACCCATCTAAATTCACAACTAGGAAGTTGATGTTCATGGTTGTCAAAAACTAGACAAGTCCAAAATGGAGTTGCTTATGCTAAGCCCCACAACACCAAACCAAGACAATATAGTTCCTACTCTCCCAGTAAAGGAATTTTATACCAATCAGGAATCACTTGATTGGTACTAGTTAGGTAATCTGCCTGACAGATCCCCGACATTGCTCACATGAAAGTAACCTTGCAAAAACCAATCTGCTTTTTTGCCTATACTAACTTCTTTGTGCCTGCCCCCTTCCGCCTACAAAAGTCTCATTTTGTACAGTTCCTCAGAGCTCCTTTCTATCTGCTAAATGCTGCCTGATTCAAATCAACTTTTGCTCAAATAAACTCTTATACATTTTAATGTGCTCCAGTTTATCTTTTAACAAGATTAAGGCATCTAATATTTTGAGGACTATGTCTTAAGTAGAAACATTTGAATAGCTGACAGAACAGTAGCAGTAAAGGTGATCCAAAAAGTTAGCAGTCAAGGATATTATTTAATGACTAGAAAGTAAGTTTCTAAAAATAGAGACTATAGTTATACCAGGAAGGCAAGCAACAATCAATACTTATATCTGGGATATGCACTCTGAGGGATTTCGTGTGTTTGTTATAAGGCCAAAGCAACGGGAAGTATAGGAAGAACATGCAGGAAAGAAAGAAGAGAAGAGAAGAGAAGAGAAGAGAAGAGAAGAGAAGAGAAGAGAAGAGAAGAGAAGAGAAAAGAACTCCAAAACATAAAACACACACACGCGCACACACAGAGAAATGTTTCCAGGCTTCTCATGTCAAAAATATCCAGTTCCTTCTTCATAGTTGTTTTAAAAGCGTGTTTTCCAACAATGTTTATAGCAAGAAAGGAAATATTTGTGAAAAAAGGAACAGAATTTCAAATATTTGCCATAGCTCCAGAGAATAGAGAAAAGGAAAGGGCTTGGGGCAGGGTGGGGGTGTGAAGGAGAAAGCTTCTTATTTTGGTCCAAACATTCACATCCTGTGGGAAATACACCTTTATGCTTTCCTAGTCTCCAGCAATGAGTCCATAGCATTCTCCTTGCTTTACATCTCCTCAAGGCCTCTAGAGAATGTTCACAAGATCTATTGTTTCAGCTTTTCCATAATTGTGTATAAAAAGTACCACAAAGCTGGCAATGCATTCCAGTACCCAACTACGTGAATTATTTTTAAAAAGCAGCTTATTCTTTAGATTAGATTTGACACAACAGTACAAAATAATCCCAGCAGGTGCTTTAGAAAGACTAAATCCACCGAGGATAGGATTTAAAAGGGAGAAAAAAGACACTGAAAAACTTTCTATCACACAGTTTTAAAAAAAACCCCATGAAGCAATATTTAGCTTTGGATCAGGATATGGGACTGAAATTGGTTGAGTTCCCTTGGGCCACGAGGAAGATTGGCAGACATATCTTTCTGAATGCAGACATTGGCAATAATATTAGAGTTCCTCTGACCCAACTCTGTGACCTGGCTGGGTTAATGATTTCTTTCCCCCTAATCATGTTTCTGTGAAGGAGTTTTCATCATTCTAAAAAGGTTCTGCACTCCTCATAGCCAAAAGCCTACTCTATTCAGACCCAAGGTTTGGCAGGGTCTTTTTCCTATTCACCATGTAGAAGTTGAATTGCTAACACAGAAAGGCCTCCTGGACAACAAAGGTCTCCCTGCTTTGACTTACACCCTAGGTGGTTAAGTTCTGATGACAGTAGCTGCTTCTGTCTGACTTATTTGCAATGCCCCCCTACACTTTTTATTTGCATCAAACGTTGTCACGGCAGCAGCAAGGGGAGTGGAGACTCATTTACCGTGCCCCATTTATAATTCCACCAACTAGTCTTGTCATTATACTGTGAAAGACAGAGAGAGGTCAGAGAGGCAGAATGACATTTGGGAAGGGACTAAATACCCCTCTCTGTGAACCTGTCTCATCTCCATCTTGTTCCATTTACAACCAGATATTAGCTTTTTCTCTGCAACTCTGAACCAACAGACTATTTCTTCTAGATATGGCTTCTTTTTTCTAAGACTGATGGCCATAGATTAACAACCAGATGAATTCTACCTATCCACGAAGCTGCATTCGGATAGCATAACAACCCTCTTAGAGAAACGCAGTTATTCCTCTGTCTCTGCACAAGTCACTTGTATCAGATAACATTCCATTTAAAATCCCGGCCTTCATTTCCAGTACCATAATCAAACTCCCCTTAGGAATATGAGAAAATCAACAGTTTTCTCTTCTTTAAAATAGGAAGTGGAGAGAAGGATCATATGGGTAAAAGTATAAACAAAAGTTCACATAAACCCCACGTTTCCTGTAAAGAGAGTGCTGAAATACATTTCTAGGCCCCAAACGGGGCCACTTAGTCCCCAAATGCCAACTCCAGGATCTATACTTATTTCCTTGTTCCTTATTCATTTTCTATTTTTCTCTTCCTTGTCCCTTATTCTCTGAAAGAATTCTATAAAAGCATATCCTATAAAAGCTTCTAGTCTTCCACCCCATTTTGCGGTTCTCTGGACTCTTGAAAGCAGAGACCGCCCACTTCATGAATTGTTAAATAAAGTTTGTCTATGTCACCTAAATTATTTTTTAAATCATTTTAACATGAGTAGCATTTTAGGTTCAGAATCAATAAAAGGGAATATTAAGATAATAAGATAATTCAAAATGAAAAGAGTGAGAGAAATGGAAAAATCCCTCTGCCCTCCAAAGCCTACAGAAGTAGAGAAGGTTTGCTGAATAGGAAGCTGCTGACCTGAATATCTGGTGCTGGGAGTGGGAGAGTGAGTTGGATAGAAGACTATTTTAAGATTCCGTGGGAACAGATGCATGGCACTCACAGGCAAAAGAAACTTCATTCAATAGAATTAATCAAATCTCCCTTGTGACTATCTCCACATTCCACATTCCTGATTGAATATTGCTGGGCTCCCAACACTTGGCTCTAGCTGAAAGCTTTTACCACCTCCCCACTTCACTCTGGTCTCTGGGTTACCCTCCCAGTAGCTTGGCTGCTGCCCCTAGGGCACCAGAGCTTTGATCCAGGCTGAATAGCCATAGAATAGTTGCTTCTGCTCCTAACCCTGTGATCACAACTCTGTTCTTCCCTCTGCCCAGCACCACATTGTGCTTTGGACAAAAAAAAAAAAAAAAAAGACTTCAAATACACTGTGTGATTCAAGATTAATACTTACACACAATGGCTGTAAGAATATTTCTTGAATATACAAATATTTTACACTATACCACTTGGAGCTACAATCTTCTAACACCTTTCAAACATACTTTGCTTCAAAAGCTGGGTTAAAATTTTAAATTCCTACACCCTCCTAATTTTCCTCTAATGCTATATTTTCACAATTCAATAAGTTTAATAGGGTAAATACTCCATTTATTTTGAAATATATCTTTATATTCCAGGCACTAAAAACTAAAGAAACAGAAGTATATTAAATTTATATTAAATGCATTTATATAATTTTTGAGTTAGTGTGGTTTCCTGATACTATTTTTATGTGCATAGAACATTCTCACAGCTAAAGTTGTACAACTATTAGCTCTATAAAGAATTTTTTAAAAGAGATTTTGCTACTAATTACTCCAAAACAGTGAAATTTAATTTTACTACAATGATTTTGATGTTTAAGCAACACTTTTCTACCTACTGGGCTTTCTTGTAACAGTCATTTCCACTGAATCTTCGATCAGTAAAATTTAATTAATAAAAAATCGCACTCTTATCCATGATTATTGTTATTCAAGTTCCTGAATAAAATAAGGCATAAATACAAAGTTCTAATGCTTCAACCACAATGGTTATCACAGCTGAACACGCACAAAGGAAATGTACCCATGGCACGTGATTTTAGTCATCTTTGCTGCATATTTTGTTCTTCAAATGTTGAGAAATTTTAAAGAATTTGTAAGAGCCTTTAAAATGTAACCGATTATCTAGTATACCTGATTTCACTATGTTAGTTTTTCCTACCCTGCTTTTACAGTATCATTTTACCTCCTGGGAACATCTTACTTATTTTTGTGTCTGAATTATTTCATTCTCATGGGAAAGTAGAAAAAATCAATTAATCACTATTTGCAAACAACCTTGGAGCTTCAACTGAAAGGCCTTTTGACAAGCAAAGAATTAATCTTTAATTTCTCATGGCACTACTATGTCCTCACTGATACAGACTTACAAGTGATTTGCATTGGTTCTTAATGTCAGCAAGTTCTCTTGCTCAATTGTAGATCCTAACAGTTAAAACCAGAAATAGACAAGACCACTTAACTCATGCTCTAACTAAAATCCATTGTGCTTATTTCTTATTATACTTTCTTGAAGCACAAAGACATTTTGCAATGACCAGAACATTCTAACCACTGGACCAGAAAAGCTCTGATAGCAACGAAATGCCTAGAAGACCACACCCTACACGTCACCTTCCTACCCATGATCATGGGCTGAACACATATCCACCCCACCCATGATTATGTGCACTCTGTCTGCTCTCTTGCACTTACCTCCCCCCCGAACCTCTCCCTATAAAACTCAAGGTGTCCATCTTACAGGCAGAGAGGTTGATTGTTAAGGCTTGAGCCTGCCACCTCTTCCAGGTGCCAGCATCTGAACTAAACTTCCCTCCTTCCCTTTTCCAAATGCTTGTTGCTTGAGGTATTGGCTTCTCTAGCAACAAGTTCATCTGAGTTTGTTTGGCAACAGTATTGGCAAGCCCAGCCAGGAGCTGTACTTTCAATTTGTCCAGCCCCCTCAAGATTCCCCTGGATGCAACAGTTGGCCCTGCCAATGTGCACCAGCGTTCCCCATTTGTTTCCTGAGTTAGTGGCTGTAACAGATCTTTTGGAAACATGAAGATCCACATTTGTTTGTTTTTTATAACATCAGGCTAAGTCAAAGAGTCAACTTGACTGAAAAACTCAGTTATGTTTACATTAAGTCATATGCACAGTGACTGGCCTGGTGGAGGGAGCCACACCATCTTTCTCACTTCAAGAAAGGCAGACCGTGCTGGATTGTGGCTATTCACACTCGTCTAGCACCTTGCTTGGCACTTAACCAAAGTACATGAAGGAATTATTGAACCATACAAACCACCAGATCTAGCAATATCAACTTACCAGCCAGCGTATGCATACATTCCATAATAAAAAGCCAGTGGCAACCCCATAATACTCGCATCTCTTCCTGAGAAGGCATCTTTAAAGTGTTGTGTTTGCCCTGCAATGAGAACAGAAAGATCTTAGGACGTTTCAAAGGATTGATTATTATTCATTCTTTAACCATAAACATGGAGAAAGATATGGGAGGGTTGGGGATGAACTATACTATTTCAGGTCCAGATTTCTCACTCCCTGCTCATTGCCAGATTCATCTATTAATACTGTATCCATTCTAGAGGAGGAGTCCCAAAAGTATATTGATCACCACTAACACTATTTCACATTTCTCTTTTAATAAAATTATAGCAAAGAGCAAAGCAGTTCCTTGTTTGAGTGTGCCTCTACTCTTAAGAGTTTGAGCATAAAAGAACACTAAACAATACTCTGTAAGCTATAGTTTATAGGAGTATGATAGAATTCTTTTAAATAAAGGTAATATAATGCTTGTGTTGAGGAGAAATAATTTCCTCTGCCCTTCAAGGTCCTTCTAGCTGGACTAAGAATGAAACTAACATGAGACAGATTAACAGGAGAAAATCAAATTTAATAGCATACATATGGGGAACCCCCACAGACATAGAAATTCCAAAGACAGTGAGGCAATATGATAGTCACATGAGCTAAGAAGAGGAGGAGGATTCTGAGGATATAAAAGGGAGAAAGAACATTAGCAGGAAGGTAAAAGGAGGTGTTTGGAAAACAAAAGTTGCCCTACTGTGTAAGATGAGTATCTTAGGTAAAGAGGAATCTCTGTTAGTAGCTCTCTTCCTGGTATAAGCAGGTAGTTGAGGGGGAGTTAAAGAGCTTTTCCTCAATCTACTGGGTTTTGATTGCTTTTAACTCAAAATCATGGTCATGTCAATGTGGCCCATCTTGGGGCAGACTGCTCTTGACATCTACACTTGGAAAGAAATATCCACAGGTCTACTCTCAATGAGGAGGTAGCAAAAAAACCCAAGAACCACCTTCTCATATCATTTAACTTTCATTCTGCTTTCTGTTTTCCCCTGTAGTCTATTAAGTACCCACAGTGGTGGAAAACCCTATGGACCAAATTTGCCTTCCAAAGGTTCTTTTGTAAATAAAGTTTCATTGGAACACAGCCAGGCTCACTTATTTGTGTATTAGGGTTGATATCATCAGTCCATGGCTGATTTCACTCTGCAAAAGTGGAGTTGGGTAGTTGTGACAGAGACTGTATGGCAAGCAAAGTTGAAAATATTTACTATCTGGCACTTTACAGAAAAAGTCTATTGACCTTGTCTTAGAGAATGGCATGGTTTCCTTCTAGAAGCATTGAAACGAAATTAAATTAAATTTTAAAATAGATAGGTTTTAACAAATTTTGCATCAACATGTGGATTGAACGCTTTAATTCATAACATTTTTTCCTATTTTGTGAATCATACTGGGCCTTTTTCTTGTATATCCTTTGGATAATTACAAAAAAAAATTCCGATTTAGTCAGCTAATATTCAAAGTTAAACATAAAAAGTCTCTTTCTCGAAGAAAATAGCAAATGAGATCATCCAAAAGGGAAATGTGATTTTGTTTCAAAATTGGTCTTCACTCAAGTAAATAAAGGAGGGATGGGCATATAAAAGATTAAGAATATTTATCACTGTGTTATTGTTCTGTAGAAATCATACTTTTTTAGTTTAACTATGTCCCGTGCAATACGTGAGATACACTTTTATAAAATAAAATCCATTGTCTATCTGAAAAGAAAAACAAAAGAGGGATGGGAGGTAGATGATGTATGTGATTATGACCCTCTCTCTTCACTGAAATCTCAGTTGTTGCCTGGGTTGCCCAGACGACAATATGTATTAATATACTATATATGAGCTTTGAGATAAAAAATGGGGAAGGTTGAGTTATGCACTAATTTTTCCACCAAAGTATCCAGTTCCAAAGTGTAGTTCATTAAAATAAAAATAAAAAAAAAGACACAGTGAATTCAGAAATGCCTGTTTTACTAAAACATCTCTGTGTCCTCATAGAAAGAAAATAGAAATACTGGAGCTCAGATAAAAACATCTGTTGAATATTCTTTTATCATGATCTATGGTCTCCTTGGCCTAAAGAGATAATATTCTAAGAGTAGAGTATTGAATAAGCAATAAGAAAAACCAAACTTTATTAAAGATCAGGTCCTAAAGCATAAATCCTGAAAGTGTCATTTTGAGAGTATTACAAAAGAGAAGTTTTTCTAAACTTCAGGAATATTTTGGATGAATAACAGAGGTCTCAGGAATATGAAAGTCATAATATTCAAAGGAAAGTTTGACAAATCCTCGTAAGTAAATACAGAACATACAACTATTTTCAGGATCTGATTAGAGTGGAAATAAATGCATGCTCTATAATAGTAAAGCTTTTATCATCCTGGAGTTTCAAATTAATGTGATTAAGTTAGAAAGAAAAACCAACATTTTGTATTAAGAGTAAATAGGCTTGCTAAGAATGCTCTTCAAAATATTAAAATTTACTTTAAATGTAGTAATATTCTTACTGCATTTCTCTATTAGGTGAGCTATAAAGGAAGCCTGTTCACATTAAGCACTGATAGATAGCATAAGTATTAATTAAAGGATCATTCTATTTTAAGTGTCAAAAATGATCCAAAAGATACATTATGATCTCTGCTCTTAAGTAATCTGCAATAAAATAACATTTGGAAAACCTCATCTCATCTCAAATACATATATAAATATGTGGTAAAAAAAAAATGACTACAGTCTTACATTAGACCAAAAAAAAAAAAATCTTAGTTTTAAAGGATAGTATATCATCATTTGGAACCTAAACTAGAACTAAAGTAGGGTCAATGACTCAGGGTCTCTGCACTTTCCAAAAATGGAAGAAACTCCTTACAGAAGACTAAAGAGTTAGCCCATAAAAAGAAAGCACTAACAAAACAGATTATGTGCTCTACATTTCTAATGGATCGGATAAAATGAGCAGGCCAGCTCTGTGGCAGCCAATGTGAATTAGAAGAGCGAGCTCATGTCTTCTCTTTAATGTAAGCTATAGCATTAAAATCTTTATTGTGTTTACTCTGAGTTGGCCGAAGTTGCTGGATTTGATGCAACCATTTAGCCAGGAGAGTTCTAAGATCTTCCATTAGTAAACAGACAATAGCAGCTCCCTTTCCCTAGTTACAGAGTGACAAATCTTTCAATGTTTGTTACTGTTTGATGCCTCTACCATCAGTGATGATTTTGCTGAATTTTGGCATTTCGTTTTGCTTTGTGTAATTCTTCTCCTGCAACTTCATAAAATTTCTTTCTAAATTCCCTTTCCTGAAACAGATAATATCAGTGTAAACATTAAATACTTAACATGCCCAAATTATATGTCAGTCCTTCAAAATTTCATCTTACTTTCCTATTTCCTACTACCAAGCCCATTGCTAATTAAATAATTGACCTGGACCTCCTGCTCTTCCAATAACTTCCACTGAATCCAAGCAATTACATGTACCTTCTTCCCTAAAACAGCTGAAACTCTAAATAACACCTGCTCAACTATCTCATCTTTTCTTATTAAACAGTCAACTCTACAAATACTCCCCCAAAATATTACCTTCCCATAAAAATGCATATTTTATTTTAAAAATATGTAATAATAAAAATTAAGTTTTTACAACTTTTTTTGTCAGATAATATCTGGTTTTTAGGAATGTTATTTTCATATCTGACTCCCCTTCTGTCAAGATTATTCTCAAGGTAAAAGTAATAATAGCCATAGAGTAAAAGAATTATTGGTCATCTTTCATTATTTTCCAGATATCCTTTTTTTTTGTCTTTATTACAATTAGTGAAGTACCTTAAATATAAGAGGATATACTTATCTGTAGTCAAAACTAATGACAGCTTTCTTTTTCTGTTTTGAGTTTTCACTCCAAAGACTTTATATGGAGAGGATTCACTGATGCCTTATTTTGTTGCCTGGCCCAGTCTTAAGTCTCTTGTTGCCATTGAACTGTAAATGCCAATGCACCCCCAATGCAGCAGTTTTTCAAATCAATTAGATGACAGTATAGAGTCTAAGTTCCACAAACAGAGACTAATTAAGGGATTCTGCTCGTATAAGTGAAAGTTAGTGCTAGGAAAGATCAAAAGCAGATACGTATTTTAAAAAGCATTTACTTTCCAGTCCATACCTTTAATTAGCTGCATAACTCCAGGGACTATAATTATCAGAATTGCTGTGAGCTTGCAAAAGGTTAGGAAAATCTGGATCCGGGCGCTCCAGCTGACACTCATGCTGTTTAGGACCATCACTACAGCTGCAAACAAATAGATGAAGTTACAGAAGATGAATTCTCATTGGCATGAAGACACCTTAGGTCCTTGCTATTCAAAGCGCCACCCATTGACCAGCAAAGTTGGCATTACCTGGAGGCATTTTGGAAATGCAGAATTTCAGGCACTGCACTAGACCTAATAGATACATTTCAACAAGATGTCTAGGTGATTTCCATGCACATTGAAGTTCGAGAAGCTTGGATAAAACCATTGGACAGTAAGAATTCATCTCTTGGTCTTTGTATATGTCAATAAGCGTGGGCATATACTGCAGTTTCCTAAAAATCATATAAAAATATCTTCTAACCAAATCCTGAAGTCATCATAATATGTAATCAAATCGCTGTATATGATCTCCAGCTTTGTAAGTCAGGCAACTATTTCCTCCTGCAATGATGTTACACATATGCACCTGCCAGGATGGAATCACTCAAGAAAGATGTCAAGAAGTTGGCTAGTACCTTGTTCTTCACTCTCAGAACTGGCTCTACCAGGCACCCTGCTTTTCCTCTCTGCTTCCCAATTAGCACGATTAGCATTTTCTACCTCTGTGTTGCTAGTGTCCAGCTCAATGTTTTGTCCAAGTAGATAATCAACACAATTTTGTTGAATAAATGAATGAGTTGGATCCTCACTTTTAAAAAACTACCTTTCAGCCAAGAAGGCATGAAATGAATGGTGATACTCTAAGACCCTGACTTCTATACTCAGCTGGAATGACTTCTAGAGGTTCTTCTAGACCACGGATTTCAACTTTATGCTCTTTCCAGAAGTTTATATTCAGTGCTTACCCCTCACCCCTGCCAAAGACACTTCATACCTGACGTTTGCAGTTATTATCTATAAGCTTTATTTTTATTATTTTAAGATTTTATTTATTTATTTGACACAGAGAGAAAGCGAGCGAGCACAGGCAGGGGGAGAGGCAGGGAGAGAGGGAGAAGCAGACTCCCTGCTGAGCAGGGAACCCATTGCAGGGCTTGATCCCAGGACCCCAAGACCATGACCTGAGCCGAAGGCAGATGCTTAACTGACTGAGTCACCCAGGCACCCCTATAAGCTTTATTTTTAAAAAGGTATATCCCTCCTAAACAAATAACACAAATGTATGAACATACTTCTCAGGGGACAAAACCACACACAGGATTTTTATAATTCGAGTTGCAATAAGAAGTTTTCCTATTATACACTCATCGGTTATCTTCATAGTTTCCATTGCCTTGTATAATCACTAGCTCATTTCAGAACTTTAGAATCAGTGTAAATGTTATCGACACATAACACAAACAGTAATGGCAAAAATTTTAAAATAACCTAGACCCCTAAAGGAAGGCTAATTAAGGTACACCTTTTTAATGATTTACCATGCAGCCATTTAAAATCATGATGCAATTAAATATGTGCTGCATGAAAGGGTGTTCATGATATATTACCAGTACAGCAAGTTACAGAGAGAAGGATGGATGAAGACACAAAGACAGAGAGAAATGAAGGGAAAAAATCTGAGTGTTCACCAAAACACTAACAGAGTTATCTATGGATGACAGAATACTGAATAATTTTTTATTTTTATTTCTTTTTCTGCATTTAATAATTTTTATAGTGGACATGTAGCATTTTAAGTGAAAAATCAATAAAACAATTTTCATTTTTGAAAAATTCAAAGATGGGAAAATAAGGGATCAGAAGATCCCATACAAAGTTAAATAGGGGTCTGCTAATGATGAAATGTTTCAAAGGAGTAATAATGAGAATGATCAGGAAGGCTAGAGCCCAAAATAATCTCCATGGGAGGCTAAGGGAAATATTTTACCTATGTTTGAAGCTAAAAACATGAAGAAAGACAGTTCCATTGCTAACGGCAGAGTGCATTACTTTATCAGAGGGAATAAAAAATAATTTTTCTTTCTCCAACATAAAGCACTTATATGCTGAAAATAATTTAATGCAACTCTGTTCCCCACTTCATCATCCAGTTATTCTTTTCTTTTTTCTATGCAAATGACTCTGTGATAAATGAGTCATCATATGAAAAGCATTATTTTTTTAGTGAAGGGATTCAGCATTGGCCTGAAAAAAATTGGACTCATGTTCCCACCAACAACAAAAGAGCACTGTTTTCTTTTAAATAGAGCTCCTAAAATCTAAAATACTCTTTCTGAAAGTACTCCACAATAGAAAAGAGCTGTTGTATAGAGAGAAAAAAAGGACAAAGGATTGAGGAAAGGAAAGGAAAGGAAAGGAAAGGAAAGGAAAGGAAAGGAAAGGAAAGGAAAGGAAAGGGAAGGAAAGGAAAGGGAAGGAGGGAAAGGAAGGAGGAAGTGGGGGAGGAAGAAAAAAAAAGGTGGATGCGAGGGAGGGAAGGAAGAGAGGGAAGAGACAAAGAAAGAGGCATTCTTATTTTTGGAACCTCTATCTATATATTTGAGAAGAGGAAAGAGGATTTGTTATTTTCATAAAGAGTATAAGTCTTAATGCCTATTGAAATAGGGAAAAAATGGGCATTTGGGGTTTTCTATTTTGTAAAGTTTTCTTAGAAAAATGGAAAGCAAAATCAAGCAAATATTATGAATTGATAATCTCACCTTGCATTCCTTTCAGGCAGCTGAAGTAAAAATTCTGGTTACAACTGATTCCTCTCAAAGGTTTCTCAAAACCCCACTTTATCTGAACATCCACACACTGCACTCATTATTTGGTATACCAAATTCCAGCTGAGATGTACTCTATGACCTGAAGGATACAGCTTAACAAGACAGCCAGTACAGAGGCACCGTGAAGGTCCTCAAGTGACTAGAAGTACTGTTTCATCATGTGTCTTTACACAAAAATTTAAGTCTACATATGTTGCTTATCCAACAATATTGAAAAGGGGCTTTGGGATTCGCTAAATGCAAGAGATTTCTGAGTTTCTGCAACAAATAATATCTACTTTGTTTTTTATAGCCTATCTACCCACATTGTAAAAAAAGAAATTTGAGTAAGTTCTGTGGTCCCACCAAGCTTTACTTCCTTTGAATAATAATTGCAAATTTCATACATTAGAAACTACTTATATCAATTTTGGCTTTTTTTTTTTTCTTACCAAAATGAAAATACAGGGACATATCATTTTTATTTACTTATTTTTAGTGCAGTTTTCTAAAAACTGAAACACACACAGCCAAAAGCTATATGTATAAATCCTGGAGATAAGAAATACATATTCGAAGGGAGCGGTTTCTGAAGAGGATTTTTAGGGAAATGTGAAGGACTGGCAAGTGTTTCTTTATGCGCTTCTCTAATTCAAGTCCATCTCTGGATTTGTTGAGTAAGATTACTGAGCCTGGATATACTGGTTTTTCTCCCAGGTTTAGGTTCTCTCTGGCTTCTTACTTCTGACCGCTTCATGCTAAGTTGATAAAATATATGGATGCTGTAGGGACGCCACATGATGAGTTAAAGTCAATCATTCCATGGTTTTTATAACAGCTGCTTGGGTCACCTTTCTCTTTGTTAGCAGTCATTTCCTGGATGTATTGATTTCAGAGAAGATAAACACCTCTACCCATAAACATCTTTAAAAAGGAGAGACAGTCTATATCTAGGATCTCAATATTGAGAATAAAATCGGTAAACATTAAATAATTGTAAACTATTATTATATGGCAGGCATTGTACAAAGACTTCACATGGGTAATGTTATCTAATCCTCATCTTTCTGTGATGGGGTCACCATCATTGTCTTTATTTTCCAGATGGGCAGCTGAAACTTGGGATAGTATCTAACAGGCTTACGTTCACACAGGTAAGTGTAAAGACAGGTCTGGAGCCTAGGTAAACTGACTTCAGAGTCCACACTTTTACCCCTAACTCACAGGTAACAATGAGGAAGTAGCTCAAAAGGCACACATGATCTCACTAGTATACTTAGTTCTTTCAAACTCCTAATGGCTCTGCCTCTCTGCTAAGGTTCATGTTTATTTTGGCTAGGATTTCAGGATACTTTGATCCTACATTTTATTTGTCATCCTCCTGAAGGATATAGTTATTGGTTTTCAGTGCTTACATATTTCAATACCATGTATATCTACCTAAGAATACACTGTCTTGGTAATTTAGGCATGCTAGAAAAGGGGTGGGTAGAGCCAGACTTGAGAATATTTAAGCAAAACCACACTCCACATGCTGTATTTGAAATGCCAGCCCAGAACGGATCCTTGATTTTTTTTTTCATATAATTCAGTGATGCCAGGAAAAGAGTTTGGGAAAAGAAAGTACAGTGATATAGAATGGAACTGGCTAATTTTTTTCTTATAATGCAGTTACAAGTGTTATTTTCTTTGGTTCTAATTATTCCCACCAGGTATGAGAAGCAGGGTGGGGATCTTTACTCACCCATACACACACTAAGTAAGGAAGGAAATGACACTTGGAGATCATTAGGCATGGGTCTGGGATGAGATTTCACATTTTGAAGAAAGTATTTTTATTATAATATTCTGCCATTCAAGTGTATACTATATATAGGGAAGAGTTTCAGGAGACCAGAACAAAAGACTGGATATCATTTTATAGATCGAACATCATTCAATGCTTGCCAAAGTTCCATGGACAGGGAATCTTGCTGGCATTGCATGGGTGTGATGTTCAGACTGGGCTGGAGGAGAGCACTTCATGTGAATGTGTGAGATTTCCCAGCTAGACTTCTCTGTGCCTGACAAGTTTATCCAAATGGACAGGAGTTTGGATAAGCAAAAACTTTTCATCTTTATTAAATTGACAGAAATGAAATTGAGTACTTTCAACAAAGGTCACATAAATTAGCATTTAGTAACTCCCCACTCCTACCCCACTATCATTTCTCAAATTGTTGGTTAACATTTTACAAAACTTGAAATTCGTTTTTTTTTCGGTGACTTGATTCTAACAAGATCCTTCAGGTTTGCGTTTCTTCTACACTTGAACTAGAGATTTCAAACTATCACAAACTATTTCCTTTCCCCAAGGAATACAGGGAAGCAATTCATGCAATTAGACTCTGTTTTCCACATCTCACTAACCTCCCACCCTTCGCAGGCAGAAAATCACCGACACTCACTTTCAACTAGAATAGGAGAGATTTGCCCCCAGGTAAATTTCTCCTTGTCCCTCTTCATGTCCACCCTTGCTCCATGAAGGCTAAATTCTTCTCAAAGAAGAGTCTCACTTTCCCCGTGAGGCCACTGATTTGCATTACCTATATTACCTACCACTACTTTTCTCTTTCGGTGCTTCTGATTATAGGAAGGCACTTCCTTAGAATCTCAAACTTGCAAACGGAACATCAAAATTTGTAAGTTAATGTTCTAACTAATGGCACAAATGAATAAGAGGTCTAGGTTCATCTAAGATTCACCTAAGATTCAGGCTTTGTACTCTTCTATCACCAGTCTCTACTACAGGAGTTTGGTAAACCACAACTTGCTTCGTTAGCCTTACCTACAATTGTGCTAAAATTTTTGTTTGAATGGTTTCCAACGTCTCCTCCAAAACACAGATTTTCCCTTCAAAAAGTTTAATAGCATTGGGATAAAGAAAAAGAGTTTTCCAGACTCTTAGATGTAGTAATATGTCATGATCATCCATCTCATTTAAAGTCCAAAGCAGGCAATATTTGCAGACTTGTAAATGTTTACATAAAATCTACTGAAAGTTTGCTAATTCTTTAAATTGAGAAATACATGTGCCTACACTAGAGATAGCCTTTAAAACTTCTATTATAAATTTACAAATCTCTTTAAAAACATTACCTCTATCTTCTTTTCAAATATAATAATAGTGGTAGCATTCTGCCTCAGTCATTCGAGAGACAAGAATATAATGGTTACAATAATGGCTGTTAGTTCAAGTGGGACACCAGATTTATCAAGAACTTTCTATGGGCAAGGCACCTTGCTAAAGGCCTTAAAAACCTGATGTAGTTTCAACTTTCTACAGCCATCCAAGACAGATTATCTTCTCACAGATATTTTACCAATAAATAAAAGCAATGCTTAAGAAGGTTTAATATTTAGCTCCAAATCACATAACTAAGAAATTGCCACAATAAGTTTCAATTCCAGGCTGTTTGTCTTCAGTGCCTAAGCAGTAACTACTGTGCTAAGACAGTTCATCCCACAAAACCTCATGGTATTAGATGTGAAGATCACATTGAACAAACTCTGTTTCATTTACCACCACTGTCCTACTGCCTGAGAAAACTGAAGATGTGTAATCCTCCAGGTTTAACAAGTAGATTTTTCTGCTACAGAAAAATTCTTAGACCTCTTTTCATAAAATCAGTCAGTCAACAAATATTTATTAAACACCAATACCACACAAGGAGCCATGTGAAGGGCTGGAAATACAGCAATGAAATGGCCCTTGGTCTCATGGAACTTCAAATGATGTTTTCCCACAAGAATATAAATAGCTACCATTTGCAATTTGTTCTTAATAAATTGCAGGCATTACCCAAAACACTATACATATGTTGTCTCAGTTAATATCATTTAATCCTCACAAAACACCCTGCGAGACTCCCTAGGATTTACAGGTGAGAATACTGAGGTGTGGAAAGGTTCAACGATTTGTCCCTGAGTCTCACATCTGTAGTGTGTGTTAAGGAAACAATGAATTAAGTTTGCCATTACCTCTCCAGAACTCAGAAATGTCTACTTTGAGTATTTTTCTTTGTCTTTCTTCAAAGATTTCACAGAATAATAGTGTGTGCCTGTTTGGTGGATAAAGTAGCAAATCCAGAATGAACCTAAGTTCAAAAATATGTTTCTTTTTTTTTTTTTAAGATTTTATTTATTTATTCGACAGAGAGAGAGACAGCCAGCGAGAGAGGGAACACAAGCAGGGGGAGTGGGAGAGGAAGAAGCAGGCTCATAGTGGAGGAGCCTGATGTGGGGCTCAATCCCATAACACTGGGATCACGCCCTGAGCCGAAGGCAGACGCTTAACTGCTGTGCCACCCAGGTGCCCCCAAAAATATATGTTTCTACACTAGATACTACATATACACGTTATATTTTTATGTGGAATTCCTGACTCTTTCCTGCCAAAAAACCACTCACCTCTTTACTGGCAAATGTGCATTGTTCTCGTCATTGTTCTATTGAAATACTTCAGTCATGCATAACTGAAATTTTTTCGTGAGTATGCAGTTCAGTTACTCCTGTATAGTTTTCTGTTATCAAATAGTTCAAACTTAATCAAATGTGATCATACTGATTCTTAAAACTAATTCAATTAGCATCTAGAATTAAGTTATTGTTTCTCATAATATTCGAAGGTTTGCCTTCATATCACTTGTGTAATACTGTGTATTTTCCTCTTTTTATTTCTTTTAAAAATGTTTAGTATTTGTGCATATTGATAAAAATGAACAAATTCCTAATTTGGAGACCTAATCCGAGAAGTGCTACTAATAATCAAATATGAAAAGACGACTTTTATCATGACCATCAATGGGCAGCTAAAACTATAACACTTTTCTTTTTTATTTCCCTTTTCATATTTATACCTATGATACTCACTTATGCCCACAGCTGTAATGAGCTTGATTGCAAGTTCAGGAATTTCACATTGAATAAAAAATGGTTCCAGAATGTAGCGTCCAAATGCCAGAGAAATCACAGCAGTGGCTGCCGGGCTGGAAAAAAGAAATTAGGTTAACAAAGGAAAAAACAAATAGTATCTTCACTAAACTGATTCTACCTTGAGATAATGTTATTCAACATAAAGAACATGTTAAATATAAAAGCCTATAATTTTCCAAACTTCACATTTGCTTAGGTTGTCACAGACATTCCAAGTAAAACATGGCCTATAGTTTTGGTGGCTAGTTGAAACTTCCCATATGCAGGGAAGTAAGACTGGGTGCTATCAATTTTGTCCCTGTTCTCCTAGATTTGACTTTTTTTTTTTTCTTAAAAATCTAGTTTATTATTTGAGATCCTGACAGAGCTGGGCTTTACGAGAAGCGGTCTTCTCAATAAGTCAACAGCTAAGCTCCAGCCACCACACGAATCGGTTCAGGGTACAGATCTAAGGAGTTGGGACATGGTCCGGAAAATGAATACAAAACCCAACTTCAAAAATTATTATTAATAAGTGCTCATTGCACATATGTGCTTTTGTCCTTGACATTGTATTCTTTTTATTTTTCCAGCACACACAAAAACTTGAAGTGCCAAGTGATTATTCTGAATTTCATAGAAACATTTAGAGGTGAAGTATCAGTTGAAAAGTAGAAATGCTGTTGCAATTTTATACAATTAAGAAAACAGGCATGAGATAAGAAAACTAAATAAGTTCAGGTCTATAGTAAAATAGGTAACAAACGATTCTACTTTAATTCTTCAAATATTTCTATGCGAAAATTGCATGTGCCTTTAAAAATATTTCTATAAGAATGCATATTCGTTAGGTACACAGGCAAGTTCATGGAATTATCAATGTCTCATGGCAATCTTTGCTTTCAGCTTCTCTTCTCATAGTTACTCAGCACCATGCTCAATCCCTAGACTGTCAGAAAACCGACCACCGTTATGCTCCAACGTTGGCCTGCTTGCACTAGAGAGCAACATATAGTTTTTTATTTTCTTTTCCTAAGTACCTTCTCCTCTTTCACCTCCAAAAGATGATCTTTCCTATTCTTCATCATTTGTAAATTTTTAATGTATAAATTAAAATCTGATCATGTGATTTTAGTGCTTTTAAAACATGCTCAGGATAAGCAAAATCCTTCAGTTACAGCTCCATCTGGTCTAACCATTCCCTTCCTCTTGGTTTGCTTCTTCCCACCAGAAGGAGCTGAATACCCTTTGCCAGGAACCCCTGCAACTCATTGACAGCTTTTCATACCCCATATCTTTGTTCAATCTTTTTTTGCTCAAGGAAGTTCCTTTAACCTTCCGATTGGGTGAGAGCTCCATGAGTGAGTACACTCTCTCACTGAATCTCATGGCTTCCCTTTCATGGTGCTTATCACAGTAGCAACTTTATCTTCACTATGTGATTTCTTGATTGATAACTATTTCCCTCATGTGACCCTGAGCTCCATGAATTCCAGACTCTGTCCATCTTAGTCACTATGTTGTCCCCAGTGTTTAGTATAGTATCTATCATAAATAGAAACCCAATAAATATTTGAATATATGGTTAATGTGTGAATTCAATGTAATGACCCCTGCTATGTACTGATGTATGATATTTATTTTCTTGAAATCTGTGTTCTACGGATTATTCCTGGCAAGTCTGAAGCATAGTTTTAAGTACTTAGGCACCACAGACGTTGTCGACAGATGAGAAATATTAATGTACCTAGGTATCTTGTCATCCCTCAAGTCTTTCATTACTCTGCTTATTTGGAAGACCAACCAAGCAATGTGAGTCTCTTATTACAAAGGAATATATGAACTCTTTTAAAAAAACCTTCTAGAATATATTTATGTAATTTCCTCTGTCAGTACACACACACAGACACACACACAGACACACACACACACCATGAAGCAGCTCTCTTGCAGTTAAACTAATGTTTAATTATGTGTTACTTGGGAAGAGGAATTGTGGCTCATTCCACTGTAGATCTCTTTAACTTACCATTCACCACTCAGTAGCTGTTTAAGGAACGGATAAATAAGTGAATGAGCACTGTATCTCTGCTACTGTGAACAGAGTGATCATGTTCATTATAATGCCAAACAATCAGCCAAAGCCGTGCAACAAATACATAGCGAAAAGGGATTCAAGTGCAGCTCTATCAGGCTCCAAAGCCCACCATCCTACTAGGCCAGCACTGTAAATAAGCAGCATCCTCATTTGAATGCTGAGAATGTTGTATTCAAAATATTGTAGCCTCAAGCTTTCAGTCAAAAAGAATTAAGGGGGCGCCTGGGTGGCATAGCGGTTAGGCGTCTGCCTTTGGCTCAGGGCGTGATCCCGGCGTTATGGGATCGAGCCCCACATCAGGCTCCTCCGCTATGAACCTGCTTCTTTCTCTCCCACTCCCCCTGCTTGTGTTCCCTCTCTCGCTGGCTGTCTCTGTCTCTGTCAAATAAATAAATAAAATCTTTAAAAAAAAAAAGAATTAAATTATTCAAAAAGAATTTATATTGCTGCTTAAAAAGAAATTACTATCTGTGATACTAAGGATACTGACTATAATGGTTTCAAGAAGTGTGACAGTTGGTCTTATGTACTTAAAATGCCTGCAGTTCTAATGGGAGAAACAGAACACAGACACCTGGAAATACTAAGTAAGAACACAAGAATATAAGATACCATGTTGAATAAGGAAAGACTGCATTTTTTTCAGAAGAATTAAGAGAGAAAAATATAAATTAGGGTGAACAGGAAATGAACTGTGGAAAAGACAGGATTTAAGTTAACCTTTAAATCAAAAAAGAGCAGAAGGTACATTCCAGGCAAATCCCAGATTTCAGAAAAGGACCAAAATACTTATCATTATTTCATTACAACAAGTTTAAAATAATGCCAAATTGTCTAAAATGAGAACAGACTTATAGAAGTAAATACTACTCTGAAGGTCTTTGTTAGAAAAGAGATACCTACCACTATAAAAATCATGATTCGTGTCAAATCGATACTTACAACCCTGCATTTGCCACTTATGCCCCCAAATGTTAGGATAAAAGCTCACAGGAGCTCTCAGCTGCGTATGTCTGATAAGTTTACAGTAAGAGCACGTTTCTGCAGTTATTTCTGTTAGACTCTGCAATCAGAATGTCCAAGTCGCATATTGTGGTGGCAGTTCGCCTTAAGGAACTGTGATACTCTAACTTCTCATATGACATCACAGATTTCCCACAAAGGTAAAGGAAATTTGCTATTCAGAGTGACTTAGCACTATTTGGTTTGATTTTAAGCCAAGACAATTAGAAAGGAGAACATATCTTACAGCAATAAAAATTTTTTTCGCAACTATAGTTCACTGATTTGCCTAACAAGAGGAAGTGAGTCACTCGAGCTTTGTTTTGTTTTGTTTTTTGTAAAGTAGTAGACTCAGTGACACACTACATTGTTAGGCACAGAAGTTTCCTAGTCACGACAACTGAGTAAAGTTAAGCGACGATGTAATCTACAAGAAGAAAAACTCCAACTACTACTGTAACATTTAATTTTGTCTGGCCAGTCAAAAGGTATGATTTATCAAGGTAGATTTTCATGCTTCATATCCTTTCAGGTCAACACATTTTCTAGAAATGTCAGAGAATAATTGAACATTAAAGAAAATTAGTTACTTTAAAAGTCTGGCATGGATAGCAAACTACTGCCAGTCACAAAACAGTGTTAAAAACATTAATTGACAGAGGTATTTCATCACAGATTTAAAACCCTGAAATAGGCATGTTTATAACATAGTCACATGACATGCATATTTCTAATTAGTTAAAAATAATTAAGATGATTTATAAGGGTGTAATGAATGGACTTATTTTTCCTTAGTATTTTTCTTATCTATCCTCTTACCGTATTATGAGCAGTTCCACCCAGACTCGTACAAAAGCTGGCAATGGGCCAAAGACTTCCAGAATGTATGTATAATGACCACCAGATTTCTTTATACTTGTTCCCAATTCAGCATAGGACAAGGCTCCTGTGAAATGTGCATAACAAAAAGGTACAAAGTTAAAATATTACCAAGTCATCCAATAGAACAATTGATGCAATAATGTTCACGTTATGTGAGCTGTTACTACATCATTTGGTCTGAATGAGGTCCTTATCTCAAGAGAAGAAACAGTCATCTGATCGTTAGGAGCCACCAAATTCTCCTTATAACTTTCTCGTATTTGAGATCTAGTTCATTGTATTCAAACAATGTAATTTCATTTGAAATGGTAAAGACAAACTTCTAAAATAGTATATTATTAAGAATTTTTAATCTTAAACCTGAGGAAAAGAGAAGATAGATGCCAATAACAGTAACCTATTTTTTTTTAAGATTTTATTTATTTATTTGACAGAGAGAGAGCATGCACACAAGCAGGAGTGGGAGAGGGAGATACAGGCTTCCTACTGAGCAGGGAGCCCGATGCAGGGCTCGATCCCAGGACCCTGAGATCATGACCTGAGCTGAAGGCAGACACCCAACCGACTGAGCCACCCAGGCGCCCCAACACTAACCTGTTTTTAAAGGAACTACACACCAAGACAAGGAATTATCTCAAATTGACTTCATTATATTAAGAATCCTTTTAATAAATGATATTTCTGTTGCACGTCAAAATTATCAAGATTTATGTGTTCTTCAGAGATGTATAGACTCTAGGCCTTGCAAGACCTCATTTAATTTGTAGGATATGGTTTGTCAACAAAATGAATTTTGACTCCGATATTCTATTTCTAGAAAAGATTTTCTGGTATTTTTTTGAAGTGCATACTTCTACGTAGTTGAAATAACATACTGTTTAAAAAGAGATGCATAACTTATGTATATTAGGTAAAATTAATTAGAAACAGTATTTCAACATTTGGCAATACAATTCACATGGACCTAAGCAAGTTAGGTAACCTCCCCAAACCCACATTTCTTCCTCTGTGAAATGGAGGTCTAAATTCTCACCTCATAAGGGAGTTGTGTGTCTACATGTGATAATGGGCGCCAAGGACAGTACTGGGCCTGATACATAAAGAACACCTCATGAAATGTACTTATTAATTTGAGCAATTAACTATCAGGAAAATGAAAAATACATCTTGATACTATGTGAAAAATTCTATTCATACTGCAAAGTACTCAAATGTAATACAATTTTTGGCTGAGCTACTTCAGAGACTAAAAGTGTGGGAAATTATTACTGAATAGAAAAGCTTCAGGCAGAACTGTCCAAGAGGAGTAAAATTTGGATATTCAGTGAAATCTTAGTATCATTTATCCTATTCCTGGGCCCAGCTCTGTATCAGAATCACCGGAAGTAATTTTTTTCTTTAAATACACACAAAGAACAGACTCTAAGGCCATACCCCATACCCCATACCTGTTCTCTACCAAGTGAGTCCAGATTTCCAATAGAGGGATCCAAAGAAATCTATTATTTTAAAATTTGTACAGATGATTTTAAAGTAACTAGTCTGCAGATTGATATTTGAGGATCACTAATATATTAGCCTATTTGTAACTAATTGCAACTAGCTTCAATTCACTCTGTTGGAAACTAGTCGCCATGTTGGTAGCCTGTACAAAAAAGCATCCAATATAAAATGTTATTGGAAAGTCTTAAGTACCTCGGAATTTATTGCCAGAGAATCAATACCTAGACCTGTGTATGCTTTGCTGAAACTCCAGGACGGTTGCCCTAGGTTTAAATTGAGTTCTGGAGGAATGAGATTTTCATTTAAAAGTCTCAAGCTCCATAACCATTTTACCCAGATGAAAAAGTTCAAAACAGGATGTAAAAATCCATGTATTGACCCTGGCTTTAAAAAAAAATTGTAAACCAAATATACAGATTCTTTACTCTTGGTCCCAGAGTTCTAGAGTTTTAAGAAAAAGGATTTGTTTTCCTTACATTTTACTTTGCTTCCTGTTAGGAAAGCACTCCAGTCAAAAAGCTCCTAGGAACTTAAATGACAAATAAAATGCAAATACAGATAAGTAGATTAATACAGGAGCATGCTCCCTGTGATTAGTAATCAAAGAATACCAACTCAAGTGTAACTTTAGCTAGTCCTTTTAACTCTTCTTTCCTGAGCATCTGCTTGAGTTGATAAACTTACACAGAACCATATTTTCATAGTACAATAGCATTTTCACTGGTTCAATCCTTGGCCCAATCCATTTGACTGCATCTGAATAACCTTTTATTGTGTATACACATCAAATCACACAGTGGGAGCTGCATGGATGTAAGTATGAAAAGTTCAGGAAATTGGTTATGGTTTTCCCTATTAGGCATTGATTTATTCTCAATTTACCAAGTATTTGTAGAAAATTAAAGACTGAGGGTGCATAAAGTCGTTTAAGAAGAGCAACAATTTTCTCTTTGTGTATAAATGTACATGATAGAACCACACAGAATACCACAAACTCTTCTTAAAAACCAAAAAAATCATTCTTCTACAGATCTTCCTATACTAAGGCTTTGTTTTAACAAGTTTTCCTTGAAATACCTTCTTCCTAATACTGGAAATGGGAGTTCTCTAGGTGTATACCCAAAGGAATGCATTAAAACATCACAAGGCCTTAAGAATGAATGGATTGGTACACATAGGACCAAGAGTTAAGACTTAGTCCTAGAGTCACCACAAAGCTTTGTGTTAGTACCTTTAAAGAGTAGGGCCTTTTACAATTAAAACACACTAGTTGCCACAAGAAAGCAAATAGATCTTAGACATTTACCACATAGTACATAGCAAAATTTAATCTTTTTTGACCATCCACCAGTTTTTGTCACCTTTATAACTAACTCAGGTAACTTTTAGTAATTTGCCTACCCCATGAAAGGCATTTATTACCTCTTTGCTATTAACATCAAATCAATAAAAGAGAGCTAGATTTTGAAGCAAAATTGATCATCATACTTCTACTACTAGTTCTGTTCAGATTGACTCAGTGGACAGGTGGACACGTTATCTGTGTCCCTGAAGACCAAGTGAACTATAAATGAAGGAAACAGATCTGGGCAAGCACGGCAAGCTAACACCCAATTCCAGTTTTACTATATATATTGCGAAAGTTTACAGGTGTTAGGGAGAGATGAAAGATTGAAAAAAATGTGAAATATGCTCGGACCCTTGCAATATTCCCACCTATCACAGGAATCGAGTTATGTGCCACCACACATAGTATCATGGCAAGGACTTTTGAGAAAACATTAGGAACTGACAAGCAAGCAAAGCTAAAAAGTTACAAAGAAAAAGCCTGCACCCCATCCCCCTTGGTTTGTTTTGGCAATAAAAACACCATAACACTTCTGTTGAATGTTCCACTCTCTGCCTAAATAGGCCACGCTGGGTTTCACTTCACAGGTGTTTCATTCAGCGTGACGGCTGCCAAGATGCCTCAAACATACGTAACTCAGCAAACTGCCTGGTACAGAAAGTTCGCGTGTATTTTACTGGGTCATCAGTTAGCTTTCGCTCTCATCACCACAGGGAAAGTCAGAAAACAGTCTTAGTCAGGAAAGGGAGCACGGGCTGCAGGAAGCAACTTGCTGGAATTCAGGGTCCTGCCAACAGTGGACACCGTGTTTGGGTCGTTCGCACACTTAAACAAAAATCAGAAAATTTGATGTAGCCTGTGCCATCCATTCACTCCTCAAAAATCCCCCCTCGCTTTCCCAGAGAGCACACTGCCCAGCGCCACAGACAGACCCCCAGAGAAGAAGCCGCACTCACCAAATAGTGACAGGACCCCACAGACCGTCCAGATCATCAGAGACATGCCCACGCTGCCCGTGTTCTGCAGCACGCCCTTGGGAGAGATGAAGATTCCCGCTCCGATGATGGTGCCAATGATGATTGAGATGCCCCTCAGCAAAGTGATTTTCTTCTTCAGCACCACTTTCTCCTGCCCAGGTGACTCCTTGCCACCCAAGGCGGGCAGCTTCCCATTAACGCTCCCCTGCAGGTAACCGCCACTGGAGATGGTGGCCACGACAGGCTTTCTGACCATTGTAGTGACACGCAGGAGGGAAGAAACGAAACAGAGGAAAAAAATAAAAATAAAAATAAAAGCCCCAAACTTTCAACTTTGGTGTCTCTTGGTGTGACTGACCAAACCTCTTCCTCTCTGCTCTCAGATTGTCTCTCTCAGTGCTACTGTGTTCACAGGTAAGAACTCGAAGGTGTATTTTCTCGTGCCCAGCTATCTAAGGACGCCTCAGAAACACCTGTGTGTTCATGGGGCTCTCGCTCCCCCACCACCTCGGACTACCTCTGCTGCCGCGACTGCTGTTACCGCCCTATGATTACAGACCAGCTCAGCTTCCTCAGGGGCTGGTATTTAAGCTCCTGCCTGTCACACCAACTTATTCCAGCTTAATGATGATGCAAATTCTCCAGGTTTGCATCAGCCACATGAGAAGGCTCCAGCATTACTCAGCTCTTTTTTTTTTTTCTTGAAAAAAAAAAAAAAAATTAGCAGCATGTTGCTCAACTGACCTAAGCTTTTCAGAGAACAAAGCCCACACTTAAAAGGGATCTTAACCAATCCAGAAGTAGTAAATTCGGAACAGACCTTCCCAGAGATTTAAAGCAACTATTCCTAGGCAGGGACAAAAGCTCTTCACGCGAAAAGAAAATGAAAAATGAAACAGGAAATGATCGCTGCTTTGTAAGGAGTTTCTTTTTTAACTTAAAGCGTAAAACATTTCACATGCAACCGCTTGGATAACAGAGCACAACCCAAAGCTGCATTGTTTATGACAAAAACTTTTTAGATTTCATAATGTTTCCTGCTTAGTTTTTTTTTATTTTGGGTCTCTGAATTACATAGTCAAGTCTAGTTTTTACCAAGCTAGGATGATTCTGTGTAGCTGCTGTCACGCATGTAACAATCGTGAGACTTACTCAACATTAGAAGATAAAAATGATTTCTTGCTGCCTGTAATAAACGTGTATTTAAAATCACCACCTGAGTGTGACAGATTTAAAAATAACAGTGACTCCAGAAAATAGCCATCTTCTGATTCTCATCAGTTCTAGATGATTTCCTAAACTAAGTAAAAGACACATATTCTTCATTTGCATGTTGTTTCGTTGAATTACCAAAAAAATTAATTTCAAAATTAAGCAAGGATTACAATGACTTAAAACTACACATAGAGCAAAAACTTGAAAAGGAATACATAGAATAATAGTTTTAGAAGGTGTGATATTATGTATTTTTTTCCTAAAGTGTATGAGTTATTGTTATATGATGATTATAAATTTAAAATGACCTGCACATATAAGCTAACGTTAAAATGTTTACTTAAAACAGTAAGTAAGGCAAAACATTTTCAAACCCTGTAACTTTCTTAATCTGGTGTCCATAAAACAGATATCAAAAGAAAAGGAATCCTAGATACCACTTTTGGCTGTGGTTATAGATGGTTTCGGATTCAGTGAGAATTTAACGTTATCATTACCTTGAAGCTACATTTATAAACACCATTAAACACACTTCTAAATGTCTGAACAAGAATAACAAACAAAAAAACTTGTGTGTGAGAGGTGGGGATGAGGTGGGTGGGAGGTTCAGGAGGATGCAAGAAAGAAACAGCCACTAGGAAAGTAGCACGGAGAAGATTAGAACCATTTCTGTTATTTTAGCACCTGAGAAAATTCTACCACTTCAATGCTCTCCCAGCCAAATAATTGAGCCTATTATCATTTCCTTTTTATATTATCCACCTAAATCCTACCTAATTTGCTTTGGGTCTCCCAAGTCGGGGGTTTTATACAGCCAAAATAAATAGTTTTTCCCAGTTGTTATGCCTTTCGTAAAGTAAAAATGGGTAGTTTCCCTCATTCAATCTTGTTGACACTCCTAAAAAAAGGAAGGTAAAGGAAGATTCTTCTTCACTTCTCCCCGCCCTACCTGTCCTTCCCCTCACACAAGGGAGGGGAGAGGTCTCTGTTTCCCCAAAAGGAGAACTGAGTAGTGTTGAAGAAATATGAGTTAAAAGTAGAACGCTGGGAATCCCAGGGAATAACTTTTCATCTTTACCTCACACGGAGCCACACTTCGATTTTAAATTTTATGCTAAATGACTGAACTAATAAATTGAGACTATGACCTCACTCAGACAGGAAGTTAGATAAATTCTAAAAGAAGAAAAAATGTTCTTTTAATATCAAATAACGTTTTCCTCCTTAGCAGTATTTATGAAGAAAACTTGAAGTTTGACTAATGACCAAAAGGACTATACTATCACATAAGAGACTCATAAAAAATTCTGCAAACCTGCACATAGTCACCAAAGACACAGCATACCTCTTCGAACCACCCACAAATTTGCAGAAAATTTAGGTTACAAAGAAAATGTTGAGTTACCTTCAATGTCAACAAACCCTTATAATCAGCAGTCCTGAACTTGTAAACTAATAATTTATGGTCTTCAAATATGTGTGTATCATAAAAATGAGTTCTAAGCCAGTGCATTTATATTCCTCCTGCTTCAGGCCTCATTTTAAGCATTTCTGTCAAATTAGTGCTATTTGCAAATATTTATCTAGTGCTCTCTGTGCACAATGGATAACCCCAGCTCTCTAAAAGTATCTTACGGAAGAAACAGATGTGATATACTGTGGTAGCTTTCCTTTTCTGGTAATAATTTCTGTCCCATGATTATAAATATGGTCATGTAATGATCTGGCCAAAACTAATCCTCTTCCTGGCTGCCAGGTATAGGAATGTGACCTGAGTCAGGACATAACTAAACAGAATATCTTTTTTCAACTATTGTTAAGTTGTCAAGATGTGACCCAGAACAACTGGTGGCCATGTGCTCTGCCATGGTGAGTAAATGCTCATGAAATAAAAAAGAATATGCAGAGATGAGAGACACTTTCAAAGTCTCACAATCGTCAAGGCCTGACTTCATTCCGAGGGAACCCAGACTGGCCCTAGATCTCGAGGATCTTCCTTCAACTCTATAAGCTCTATAGTTTCCTTGTTAGGTATGCTGCCTCACACCACACACGCAACACAGCGACATGGGTGGTTGAGCTAAATGTCAATGGCATATCATTAAAGCTTCTCAAATGCGTTGATATATGATATATGGTAGTCATTAGACACGTGATTATCAGCATCTAAAATGTGGCTTGTCCAACTGGGATGTGCTATATGTGTAAAATAGCCACTGGAATTTAAAATCTTATTTTTAGAAAAAGAACAAAAATTTCTCATTAATAATTGTATTATTCATATGAGTTTCTCCTGTTTCATTCATTTTTTTTTTTTTTTTTTTTTTTTTTTTTTTTTTTTTTTTTTTTTTTTTTTTTTTAGTGGCTGCTTAAAATTATATATGTGGTACATGGGGCACCTGGGTGGCTCAGTCTATTAAGTGTCCAACTCTTGATTTCACCTCAGGTCACAAACTCAGGGTCGTGAGAGATTGAGCTCCGTGTTGGGCTCTGCACTTGGCATGGGGTCTGCTTAAGATTCTCTCTCTCCTTGGGGCGCCTGGGTGGCGCAGTCGTTAAGCGTCTGCCTTCGGCTCAGGGCATGATCCCGGCGTTCTGGGATCGAGCCCCACATCAGGGTCCTCTGCTAGGAGCCTGCTTCTTCCTCTCCCACTCCCCCTGCTGTGTTCCCTCTCTCGCTGGCTGTCTCTGTCAAATAAATAAATAAAATCTTTAAAAAAAAAAAAAAGATTCTCTCTCTCCTTCTCCCTCTGTGCCTCCCACACCCACTCTCTCTCTCCCCCTCTCTCAAATTAATTAATTAATTAATTAATTAATTATATATGTGATTCAAATTTCTGGCTCACATTATATCTCTAATAGACAGTGCTGATCTAGAAGAAAACATAAAATATATTCCTCAACAGGTTTAAGCAGGGATTTCTTAAAAGGGACATACAAAGTACTCATCACAAAAGATATATTGAAATATATTAAAATTAAGAATTTCAGTTCATCAAAAGATATGAGTAAGAGATTGTAAAAGCGAACCATAAAATAAGAGAAAGTATTTGCAACTGACAAAGATCTCATACGCAGAATAAATAATAAATTCCTACAAATTAATAGGGATAAGACAGGCAACCTAATAGAAAATCCACAAGAAATCTGAACACTCTTGATAAAATGGCCAATGCATTTTTTTTGAAAACTGCAAAACCATATTAGCCATTAGCGGAATTAAAACTAAAACCACAATGTGATATTAATTCCCACCATCACAGTGGCCCACACGAGAAAGATGACAACACCTGGAGTGGCAAAGTGTGGCACAACTAGTAAAATCTACCAAAGTTAAATATACGCATACCCTTTGACCAATAAACTCCATTCCTAGGAATATAAGCCAAAAAATACAAGACATCTATGTGCCAAAACATATGGACAAAAATATTCATAGCTTTATTCATAATGGCCCATAATAAAAACAATACAAATGTCCATGAACAGTAAAATGGATAGATGTATTTTTTCAGTGAAATACAAGACAGTAAAAAAGGAACAATAGCTATGTACAATATGGATAACTCTCACATAATATTAGAAGATGCAAAATAAAATACTATATGATTTAATTAACATATTTAAAAACAAGCAAATGACTCTATGGGGTAAGAATTCTGATGGTTCTTTGGCAATAACTGGATTCTAGTGATTGAGGGGGTAACAAAGGCAGTTCTAGGGTCCTAGTAACATGCTATTTAGCAACCCGAGTAGTAATTACATTAGTCTTTCACCTTTGTGATAATTCACTAGGCTGTGCACTTGTATTTTTGTACTTCACTCTATGTTAAAATTCAATTTTTTAAAAACAAGCATTTCAGTTGAAAATTTATGTGTCAAAACAGATCAAGCAGACAAACAGGCAAAATATGAGAAAATCTGAAGACTATGATTAATAAACTTAGGATGGTAGCTCTATAGAGAACTTCCTGTTCACCAAACAGAAAATACAGATTATTTTAAAGTATATGTAAGGCTTTCACAAAAGAAGCCATGTCTGCAATAAAAGGAAACCCCAATACATTCTGAAGAATTAACACCAACACTATATACTCTTATCACAATGCAACAAAATTAAAAAATAACAATTGTAAAACTAAAAAATAAACCTTGCATGTCTGGAAATCTAAAAAATATATTATCAATGTATCTTTACATTAAAGAAGAAACATGAGAAAAATTTTAAAATTACTTAAAATTAAATAAGAAAGTCTATGTTGAAATTTGTGAGACTCAGTAAAATATTAAGAAAAAGATTCAAGGCTATAAGTACATTAATCAAAAAACAAGAAACCCTCATGCACTGTTGGTGGGAATGCAAATTTGTACAGGTATATATATATTATGTATATAATATACAAAATGGAATATTACTCAGCCATAAAAAGGAATGAAATTATGCCATTTGCACAACACAGATGGATCTAGAAGGTATAATGCTAAGTGAAATAAGTCAGTCCAAGAAAGACAAATAGCACAGGATTTCACTCATATGCATAATTTAAGAAATAAACAAAGGAACAAAATAAAAAAGAGATAAACCAAAAAACAGACTCCTAGCTAGAGAGAACAAACTGATGATTACCAGAGGGGAAGTTGAAGGGCGGACAGGTGAAATAGGTGAGGAGATTAAGAGTACACTTATCAGGATGAGCACTGGGTAATATATAGAATTATTGGATCACTATATTGTTTACCTGCAACTAATACAACACGGTACATTAACTATACTGGAATGATATTTTTTTAATTTAAAAAAAATAAAAGAAAAATTTAGGTCAAATAAGCCAAATATCCAACACAAAACTTGGGAGAAAAAGACTATATTCAAAGAAGAAAAAAGATAATTCCAGGAGTCAGGAAAGTAAGAACAAAAAGATGATAGAAAATATTCCCACAAGCAAATTTTAATTATTTGTAAAGACTGATATAGATAAACGTCTGACAAAAGTGAACAAGGAAAAATTAGGAAATCAATTATATCTGGAATGAAAAAGAGAAAATATCTTGGAGAGCTAGGTAGTTTTTAAAAAATAAAGGGATATAATAAACAACAATATGACAAATAATATGAAAACCTAGTATAAATGGACATATTTCTGGAAAACAAATATTAGCATTTGAAATGGCACTAGAAGAAATAGAAAAATTGAATAACAAAGTGGTAATCAAGGATATGCTTGACTCAAAAACAACAACAACAAATAAACAAAAATTAGGCCCCATTTGTTTTATATGTAAGACCCACTAAATTTTCATGAACTAAATAATTCTTTTCTTAGAGAAGTTATTTAAGAGACTTAAGAATTCTTCCTGTAGGAACAGGCTTGGACTTTACCTGAAATTGTATCTCTATTTTCTTTATCCTCCCTGACCTGCTTTCTGTATGCTCTTACCAGTTTTCATTAAAGCATTCCTTAGTAGATCACTTGCATGTGATCCTTCATCTCACAGGATTTGTCTGGAGAATCTGACCTAAGATGGTTGATATTGAAAGTAGTCTAGAATGAAAACTCTAAGAAAGAGATTTGTAGTTTACTCACTCACCTGTCAAATAGCAGTAAGGACCCCAACACTAGTGGCAAGTAGAATACTAATAGCCACTGTCAGGCTGTTGTATTGCAATTACTAAGACTTTCCTCTGAGGTGAACTGAGATAAAACACAGTTGGAAAGGGATGCACTGCCTTGCACAAGGTCTTTCATATATCGGAGCACTAAAAACATTCCTCTAAATGTCAGGAATAAGACAAAGTAAGTCACTGTCACCATTATCATTTAATGTTATCTTGGTACTAGCCACTGCAATTAGATAAGAAAAAGAACTTAAAACTTAAGAATTAAAAAAATGAAAAAGTGAAGGTAAAAATTGTCACTATTTTATAATTACCTGGAAAAAAAAACCAAAACATTTAACAACAACAATGAAAAATTTCTACCATAATAAAAATATTGTAAGGTAACAAATAAAAATAAATGAATAGAAAAGCAGTAGGCTTCACATATTGTATATATGTATGTTTACATATAAAAACAATTATATGAAATAATGAAAGTACTTATGTCATTTATAATAATAAATTTAAAAGTAAAATGAAATTAACAAGAAATTGGTAAAGCCTATATTTAAAAAATCAGCTTGAGCAAATGAAAAGGTATGTTCTTGAAGAGGAATAATATAAAGCTATCAATTTTTAAAATTAATTTCTAAATAGAATACAATCCAAATGAAAATTTTAAAACTTTGTTTAGCTAGAAAAAGTGATTCTGTAGTTACATGAGAATGTTGTTTCTTAATCCTGAAAAATAAGAGCATTGAGCAAATACTAGACCAGCAAGATGTATTATAATTCTTCAGCAGTTAAAACTTTGAGGCATCAGTATTTTAAAAACAGAGTAGAATACAAAACCCAGGAATTGACCTAAATACATTCAGAACTTTATCAAGTGATAAAAGCATCATCTCAAACTAGAGAGGAAAATATGAACTATTCAATAATGAAGTGAGGAAAGCTAGATAACCATTTATAAGAACATAAAGTTGAATCAGTCATACACACCATACAACAGAAATAAAATCCTAATAGATCCAGGGTATCAATGTAAAAATGAAATGTCCTATAACAAAACATAGAATTCCTGTAGAATCTAAGAGTGCAGAAAGTTATCTAAATGACACAAAATCCAGAAGCCATAAAAAAATCATAATATTAAGAGAATATAAATTTTAAAATCCATGTGGCAAAATAACCATAGTCAAAAATGAAAATGGGGGGGCGCCTGGGTGGCACAGCGGTTAAGCGTCTGCCTTTGGCTCAGGGCGTGATCCTGGCGTTATGGGATCGAGCCCCACATCAGGCTCCTCTGCTAGGAGCCTGCTTCTTCCTCTCCCACTCCCCCTGCTTGTGTTCCCTCTCTCGCTGGCTGTCTCTATCTCTGTCAAATAAATAAATAAAATCTAAAAAAAAAAAAATGAAAATGGGGATGATATATTTAATATTACAGCCAAAGACCTAGTCTCTTTACATGTAATAATTTTATACAAATCAATAGGAAAAAAAAGATATTCAACCCAATAAAAAATTAGCAAAGGATATTAATAAATCTTCACAGAAAAGGAAATACAAATGGCTTTCATACAATGAAAAGATGCTCAAGCTTACTCATATTGAGAGAAATGCAATTCCATAAATCAAGGATGTGTTTAATAATAAGTAAAGCTGGTCAAGAAGAGAAGTTTTTTTGAAGCAGCTACTATTATCCAAACTTGGAATAATTGAGCATCATGAAAGATATTGACTGCAAAGAAAAATAATTTTTAAAATCATTTTTAAATCATTTTAAAAAATGATGAATATAATTTTCCTAGGAGCAAGGGAAGGTAGAGAAGAAAAAAGGAAAGTTGTTCTTTAAAGAATCAAGCTTGACTTATTTCACTTAGCATAATCTCCTCCAGTCCCATCCATGTTGCCACAAATGTTGTGTAATCGTTCTTTCTGATGGCTGAGTAATATTCCATTGTATATATGGACCATTGTATATATACTCCAGTCATCTGTTGAAGGGCATCTCGGCTCCTTCCATGATTTAGCTATTGTGGACAATGGTGCTATGAACATTGGGGTGCATATGGCCCTTCTCTTCACTACGTCTGTATCTTTGGGGTAAATACCCAGTTATCATATGGTTTCACTCATTTATGGAACATAAGAAATAGGAAGATCGGTAGGAGAAGGAACGGAAGAATGAAGGGGGGTAAACAGAAGGGGGAATAAACCATGAGAGACTGTGGACTCTAGGAAACAAACTGAGGGCTTCAGAGGGGAGGGGCTGGGGGATTGGGATAGGCTGGTGACGGGTATTAAGGAGGGCACATATTGCATGGTGCACTGGGTGCTACATGCAAGTAATGAATCATGGAACATTGCATCAAGAACTGGGGATATACTGTATGGTGACTAATATAACAAAATAAATATTATTAAAAAAAGAAAGAAAGAATCAAGCTAATATATGTAAAAGGAGTGAAGAATTAGAAAATGAATTATTTTGCAATTCAATGCAATAATTGATTCAGATAACAGTCATTATGACTGTCAAAACCACAGGGTGAAACCTTGTTGAAAAAGAGAATATTTACATAAGCCTGAATTATCTCTCCAAAAAATATTTATAATTTTCAAAGAAGAAAACAGACCTTTTACAAGACAGAGATATGACTGTCACTACCTTAATTAAGTGATCAAAGTAAATACCATCAGTGGTGCCTATTGACGTAACCAATACTGATAATCCAATATTACCTATGTAGAATTCTTGCCCAAAATATTTAACCTTAATTAAGTGATGGGGGAAAAATTAGAAACATCCATAATCAGAGAACATTTATTTAACAAGTAGCCTATGATTTTTTAAAAAATTCCAGGTGATACAAGACAAGGGAGGAGGGGGCCTGTTCTATATTAGAAGAAATTAAAGAGATATTACAACCTAAGGCAGTTTGTGAAACTTGATTGAACCTCAGATTTTTAAAAAAGGATATAAAAAATATATTTGGACAACTGAGGAAATTTGAATAAGAATTGTGTTTTGGCTAATATACAGAATATTTGTTAGTTTCCTAAGCATCACAATGAAATTGTGATTACATGGGAGAATATCATTTTTCTTCACAGATGTATATAAGATATACATGGATAAGGTATTATGATGTATGCAATTTATTTCCAAGTGGTTCAGCAAAAATATGTATAAACAGAGATAAGTTAAATGCAGTAAAATATTAACATTACATCATAATTTGTGGTAGCAAATGTTTCAAAACATCAATGCCCATCCAAACTGGAGTGATTAAATAATTATCCAAATATACATTAGAATACTAGCCAGCTATTTTAAAAAACGTCAAACCTTCAAATTTCTTAATGTCAATATACATAGATTTCTAAAATATATATGCTATTAAATAACAAAGGAAGAACAATCATTGTGTGGGTGTGTGTATAAATATGACTGCATAAAATCTCCACGTGGAAATTGAGCACATGGGCTCAAAGTAGGAAAGAACTTTTCACTATATACTTTTTTTAGTGCTATTTGATATTGAATTACTGTGAATGAATACCTATTTTAACAACAACAACACTTTTAACAAAGAACAGTGGAGAAAGCTCAAAAAAATGTAGAAAAAAGAGGATAATAAGGCAATAGAAACTGGCATAAATGATAATAACAAACAAAAGAAACAACATATGATTCTATGAAAAGCTGACAAGCTAAGCATACTTTTGGCAGGATGCATTAAGGTATAAACAAACAAGGTAAAAGCAAATCTTTGTAAAAGAAATATAGGGGTCATCACTATCAACAAAACACAGGGTTAAAAACTGTAATAAAGTGGTACAAACTCAAACCAATTCATTTGAAAAATCACATTAAACAGACAACTTTCTAGAAAAATATCTATCACCAAAATGACTCAAGAATAGAAATTTTGAATTCTTTCATACTTTGAAACTAATCAGCAGTTTAAAAAATCATATATAACAAATGAACAAAAAACAAACAGGTAACTTTATAGGAAAATCTACATCCAAATAACATATACTTTCTTTCATAAGCAAACTGTTACCCAAAGTAGCAAAAGAGAAACAAATCTCAACTGTCTTTATTAAGTTAGTGTAATCTTGATATCAAAAAATAGAAAGACAGTAAAAACAAGGAAAATGAGCACCCAGTTTTACTTGAAACACAGATAAATGTATGCTAAAGCAGTAATATAAATCATTAAATATTAGTTAACTATAATCAATAATGTATTAAACAATTCCTAATAATCAAATCATGAGATCTCAGTAATATAAAATTAATTTAACAATAGAAAAATCAGTGCATATTTTAAATTATGTAATTAGTGGGTGTTAAAATTATAAATTTCATATTTTATATATATTATTTTTATATATGCATATATTGTAAAATATACACATATGTATTCTATTCAATATTTTATTGGAATTCCTAACCAACACAAAAAGGCCAGAAAAAGAAATTAAAAGTACAAGAATTATTTTTTAAAAATCCTTGTTATTCACAGATGATATTTTTATCTAAATAGAAACCCCAAGAGAACCTACCAAGAAATATATTAAAAGTAATAAGAATTTTCAGTAAGGTTGCTGGATATAAGATCACTATATAAAAAAATTACATTTCTAAACATAAAATAAACAATTATAAAATATAATCCTTTAAAAAGTATCATTAATTGAAATTTGCTAAGTGATGGGTCTGTGGCAGGGAATTAAATAAGCTAATATATGGAAATATCTATTTTTTCCATCTAGCAAACAATCAAAAGTGAAATGCCAAGTTACCTCTTCTAAAAAAAGATATCATTAATGATTTTTTAAAAGATGCAGAATACCTAAAGATAAGTTCAAATTTTAGAAAAAAATTGCAGTCTTTACTGAAAGACTTACGAGAAGATTTATTAAACAGATATATACCCTCTTCTTGATGACAAAACTCTTTATTTTAAAAATGTCAGTTCTCACTAAATGAACTGATATATCAAACTTAAATCAAAACTTATCATTTTATGAAACTAGATTGCTCATCCTCAAATTTATGTTATGATGAAAAGCCGGGAATATCCAGAACACATTAGAAAAAAACTAGTAAGAAGAGGATTCGACCAACTGGAAATCATGACCTATTACAAAAACATAGTAATTAAGTTCATGTGATATTGGTACAAAAACAAACAGACCAGGAAGAGAACAGAGAGCTTATTAAAAAGACTTAATTATATAGAGAGTATTGGTATTTGACAGGTAGCACTACAAAACAGTGGAGATAGAGTGGCCTGTTTAATGCACTGTGTAGGAAAAAATATCTATGCAGAAAAAGTTGAAATTCTACCCCTACCTCACACCACACACACACACACACACACACACGCACACGCAAATGCACAAATATTGTAGACAAAGTCTTAAATAATGAAAGGCAAATTAAAAAAATATTTTACAAGAATGTATAGGAGTAAATTTTATATTACCAGACAGAGAAAGATTTCTTACACAAGAAAGCCACCTACATGGCTTGCTTCCTCATTTAATAAGTTCTCTGCTGTAATGTCACCTTATCATAAAGGCCTTCCTTGACCACCAGATATAGAATACTAGCTAGCCCCCATACTTGATGCTTGATATTCTCTATATTATTACCCTGTTTTATTTGTCATCACAGAAATATTACCACTGTGGAGATGGGAGTAGGGACTGTGTCTATTGTGTTCACTCCTCTGTCCCCAAGATCTAGCACCTTGCACATAGTATTCTCTCAATAACATTTGTAGAATTATAAAAATATTTAAAAACTAAGAAAAATATTAATAAATTTACCACAGTGAGTTGAAAATTTTTCTGGAAAAATCTTCATAAACATAGAAATGGGCCATATCTGAAAGATATTTACATTCCCCCTAAGCGAAGAACTTAAAGTCCAGAATATATAAAGATATGTACAAACCTTAAAGAAAAGACAAACAATTAAAGATAGGATTTAATCAGACTATGCGCAGAAAAGAAAATCTACCTGGCAAGAAACATGAAAATGTGTACCACGTTAGGTACACAACCACTTTACTGACAAATGGCAATAATAAATTTGCCACTTCCAGCACCACTTGGAAAAATAGAATGAGGCTTACTTACCTAACGTGCAGAGAAGGAAGCAAGGGCACTCAAGACATACCTCAGAGATCTCAGCTACATTCTTCAACAGAGATGGAGGATCCAGTTCACCAGTGGCAGAACAGAACACATGAATGAGTGAGGTCCTCCTGGCTTTCTGTTAGCATGACATCCACTCCCCAGACCTTGCCTGACATAAATAATCCTGGACTACTTGTACATGTAAACTAATCTGGGTAAATGCCAAAACCACCTCATCTAGGCCAGGTTTATCTCATCAATCTCAGAAGTATACAATCTACAATTTGATTGCAAGTTACCCTACGTTCCGCCTAGACATGAACTAACTTCACCCAGCTTCCTCGCCCACCCTAGGCTGACATAGTTTCGTCCAAAATAGAATCAGAAGAAAAACACATTCTTCTTGAATACACATGCAATGATTACCACAGTTGACCACACACTAGGCCATAAAACGAATCTCACAATTTTTCAGATGAAAGGTATCATACAGGTCATGTTCTCTGGCCACAACACAATTAAGTTACAAGTTGTGCATAGGAAAAATAAAATGCCCATTAAGAACTCATTGGTCACAAAATAAATGGTAAGAAATTTAAAAATTTGTAGAGATTAATAAAAATCAAAACGCTATATTTGAATTTGGGGACATTGGTTAAGGCCTCACTGAGGAGAATATACAGCCTTAACTGCTCATGTTAGAAAAGAAGACTAAAAAAATGAAGAGTAAAAGTCTAACAGAAAATTAGAAACAAACAATAAGCCCAAAGAAAGTAAAGGACATCATTAGAAAGATGAAATGGGGCGTTCCATAAACTGTAAGTCAGATCTTTGAAAGGTGACAACATAGAAGCGAACGTTTGGTAATACTGAGGGGTAAGAAGAGACAGGGAATACACAATATGAATGGTAAAGGAGACAGAAAACTAATAGCGCAATTGAAATTAAAAAGATAATAAGTGAATATTATCAACAACTTTATTCAAATGTAATGAAAACCTAGGTGACAAATTATTAGAGGAAGTTAGCCTAACGAAACTAACCTGTGAAGACAAGAAATGTCTGAATGGCACTGTAACTATTAAGGAAATTGGAGAGTTGCAAAAGCTAACGAGAGTAACCCAGATCAAGATGGTTTTACAGGTGAGTCATACAAAAACTTTCAAAGATTAGTACAGTTGGCAACTTGCATACCCTACAACCCGTCAATTCTACTCGTAGCTGTTTAGCTAAGAGCACTGCTCACACATGTGCTCTTTGAGATATCCACAAGAACCGTCAGAAAGCAAAACATTACAAACAGTGCAAATTCCCTCTCCTGGAGAGTATTCTATAAAATATGCTTCATTCACACAACGGAGTGTGAGAAAGAAGAAACTATAACTGCATATGCTACAATATGGATGAATCTTACCTAATGTTAAGTAAAATAAAGTCTCCAAAATCATTCAATATGATACTCTCTTCATGTTCGAAAAGTTAAAGAAAACACACACACAAATGCACAAATTCCTAAAAAGCAAGGAAATGATAAACACTTTAATATTCAAGGTTATAGGAGGCAAAGAGAGAGGTTTAAAAGTTCAGGAGTGCCCATGACATTATTTATAAGTAAACAGGCAAATAAAAATATGATCATGTATGGACTTATTATGATTTTGTATCATGAACCTAGGAATATAATAAATGAAATTCCTTCTGCCTGAGATCCTAAAGGAAATAAAGGGGAGTAACTTTATCTTCTGCTCGCCTAGTAACAAATCTTAACCAGATATTTTATGCAGGAAAATGAAATAAAGAGGGGTTAATGTTTCATGCCTCCCAGGCTGACAAATATTTAAGATGGATAACATCCACATTTTGGTGAGGATATGGGGGAAAATAAACCTTACTGCTGATGTGAGAGCATAAAATTTATATAACAACGTTAGAGAACTATGTAGAAATACCTTAAAAAGTTAAAGTTGCACTTGCCCTATGAGTTAGGAATTTCATTTCCAGAAATCTATCTTAAAGAAATTCCCATACAACTGCTCAAAGGAGACAAGTTCAAGGACCATTTCCTGCAGTATTGCTTACAATCACAAATATGTGGAAATACCTACATAGTCATCATAAGGAAATGGATAAATTGTAGTTTATTCCTATAAAATGTGATACAACTGGTAAGATGTGTTAACTAAATTTGCATGTATTAATATCTAGATAACATAAGCTTACATGAGAAAAATGAAGTTGCAGTAGGAGGCACACAGTATGATCCCATTTATGTAAAGTTTAAAAGTACACAATACAGACGCCTGGGGGCTTAGTCAGTTGAGTGTTCGATTCTTGGTTTCACCTCAGGTCATGATCTCAGAGTCGTGAGATCAAGCCCCACATTGGGATCATGCTCACCAGGCGAGATTCTCTCCCTCTCCCTCTGCCCCACCCCCCACTCATGCACTCTCTCAAATAAATATTTTTTTAAAAGTATACAATATAATTTTGTATATTGTTTATGAATCTATTCCATGTGTAGTAAAAAAACCAAAAACACATATGGGGATATTAACTCCAGAAGAATGGTTACCTGGTTACTTTTGAGGAGGCAAAAGAGGAAAGGGTTACAAGGATGATATTTTGTGGGGATCTTTAACTTTTCATTTCTTTCAAATAAAAATAAGGTGTGAACTTAAGGAAACATGACAAAAAAACATCTGTTAAATCCAAATTGTGTACCCTCTGTTTTTTACATTATTTTTTAAATTTTTCTGTAGGCTAGAATGATTTCAACAAAAAAATTTAATTGAATTCTATAACAAAATAATTTGACATCTCAAACTTTACCTAAAGTCCCAGTAACCACCATTAGTTCCAGTAAGAATTCATAGCACACACATAAGGGAATCAGTGGATCTTGGAATGGTAAGATATGTCCAGGTTTGCTTGTAATTATTTGACTCAACTTATCTTAAACCGTGACATGAAAGAGACTTTGGGAAGAGTACTTAGCCTCCTATAATACAAATTTTCTCAATCATCAGGGAATGGCAGAAAGTACTTTTCTACAACAGATGGTTGAGGTTATATTAAACCTAAACAAACTAAAATCATTCATATATGAGCAATTTCAAAACACTTAGAGTAATTAAAATCTTCAATTTTTGTACTGCAATTTTTTTGAAAACATGTGAGCTCCAGAGAAAATTTCAGAAGCAACGAAGGAAAATTATAAATGTAACTTATACATTTAAATATGGGTCGTATGTACAACTGAACTACCATGATTTTCATGGTATTTCCATTTCAAGAATTGACGCTATAAAAAAAATCATATGCCTCGATTTTAATCATGATATTGAGTCACAATATAGCTATGGGCAAGTCTCAACTTGGATTTCCACTCCTTCCTCTTTTAAGAAGCAGGAAATCTTATAATCTCTGAAAAGGATACACCCTTCATTACTACTGACGGCGTCTCTACACTATGGTTTATGTCAGCATTCACTGGAATAATTTGTTAAAGGCCCTATACTTCATCCTCTGTGCTGGGGGGGGAGGCTTATTAAAGGAATTTGCCAGAGAATAATTGCAAATAAAATAAAAGCATTCTGAAAGGAGGAAAGGGTGAAATCCCGTCTCTAACATAAATAAATTTACATACTTAATCTATTAAACAAAACAACTAATGAATTGTGAAATCAAACCTAGATAATTCAGTCATGAGTTGTATGAAAACCTCAATGTAAAATTCAGGGCCAGAATTCACCAAAACAATTCTATAAAATGGCTGACTCACCATAGCAGGTGTCACAAAGAACCATAAATAAATTGCAAAAATCAAAAAAATATAAAATTCTTTTGCTAAATTTGGATTACTTTTCAAATATGTTTATGTTAGTAAATATTTCAGTTAATTTTGCTACACAAATCTTTTTATACTTTGAACATCCTTTGAAGGCATATAAATACTATACAAAGTCATGTACCTGACTGTATACAGCCCTTAGATGAGAACATTCACTTTGGAGGACTCAATCCAATTCACTGAACTCTTTAAGTCATGCTTTTCTCCTGAGCCTCTGTCCATTCATTTCTTCTTTCAGCAAATATTCAATAAATATTTACCATGTGCCGTACATTATACTTGGTGGGAATATTTAGTGGATGATGATGATGATGATGATGATGTTATGTCCAGACACTATCTAAGCACTTTACAATCCATACTTTCATGAAGATTACAAACTAGTAAGGAAGGAACAACTAATAAATTGATTACAATTATAATACATACTAAAAAGGAATCTTCTGAGAGTGAAAATGACAGTGAGTCAATCTTCTGAGAGTCAAAATGACAGGTCCCTGAGAAGGCATAAGAACACTCCCAGTGTCTAGCAACGACCTTATCTTGTTCCAGTCACCCAATACAACTTGTCTCTGGAAGCCAATGTCATACCCCTATGGACTTTACTCAGCTCTTTCCTTCCTCTTCCCCCTTTCTTCCCCACATCCTGACCTACTCTTTGATAATGAGCCCATGTTTGGCCTCCATCTCCAAATTTTGGCAAATATACTTCATCCATTTAATATGCAGAGGCTCCTATGAGCACTCATGCAGTTATTTTCTTGTATCATGTAAGTAAAAACCCAAGAGAAGCAGCAATTGCCAATGGAAAGCTACCTTCTTCCCAAATTCTTTCATGACACTCCTACCTCTCAATCTGTTCTCTTTTATTGCAAAGAAAATGAGAGCAGAAGGACATGGAGGAGGAGAGAATGAAAGAAGAGAAAAAAAGAAGAGAAAGTAAGAAGGGAAGAAAAGGAGGAGGAGAGAAGAGCATCACCGGCAGGTTCACGATCAATTTTGAAAGCACAGGAGAACTTTGGCGTGCCTTTTCCTTCCTCCTGTTGTTCTTTCCCTTCTTTCTCTCACCTTTCTCCTTGCATTACTTTTTGTCTCCTGTGGCTCTCAGTACACATACACGCACAATCTAAAACTTCTATCATGGCATTACTAGAAGCAGAGATCCTTCCTCCTACAGATTGCACAGCAATGCAAAAGTCAGCCAGCAGGTGCAAGAAGTGTTCCATAGTTTTGAGGTCGCCTTGTCCCTTAAGTAAAGCCGACCAAACCTCTCATCTCAGGTGTGTTACAGATTTGGAGTGAGAAGAGGGCAGCACTTATATTTCTGCCAACTGGCACTGGCACTGGTTACTTCTGCTGAATTTTATATCACTGTTCTGCCTTTGCTTATTGATTTTCCTTCCCTCTTCACCCCATCCTATTTGGACACTGCCCTAACCCTTTCACACGCACACAAATAGCATCCACTCAAAGTTATCTACTTACATATGCCTAGCAGACTAGAGTGAAATTTTGGTGCAATCAGAGTTGGAGGTGGGGGTTACCTACCAGAGCAATACAGAGAACTACTTGAAATTAAACATGAGGCATACCTGTTTTTCAAATCTCTTAGGCACTCCTGGCACTGGAGACTTTTGCCTGGCCACCCTCCGTCCATATAGGAAGTTGCTAACTGTCCTGTCTTCCCTCACCCAGTTTCAACTTCTGTCTCATTCTCAGGCTGCCTAGAGAAACTTACACTTATTCTGCCATTCAGAGCAACTGGTTTGCCTTTGCCTTACTCCTAGCCCAGACTATTCTTATTTTTTTTTTTTTAAGATATCATCTATTCACTCAAGGGAGAGAGAGAGAGAGTACAAGAGGGGAGGGGCAAAGGGGGAGGGAGTGTGAAGCAGACTCCGCACTGAGCACGGAGCCTGATGTGGGATTTGATCCCACAACCATAAGATCATGACCCAAGCTGAAATCAAGCAGCGGACACTTAACCGACCGAGCCACCCAGGTGCCCCTAGCTTAGACAGTTTTTATGATTTTTATACTGAAAGACAACATTCCACAAACCAAATGGTCCCTTGCAACACTTGAGAGATTCATTTGTTTGACTGCAGAGGAACCCTTCCCTTGCACTTAAGCTAACAGGTTCTTTTTTCCTCCTCGTTACAATTTTGAAAGCATAACTGTAAATAAGAATAAAGCAAAAGCAAACACATCAATCTCAAAGGAATAATATTGAAAGGTAAAATGTGCTGTAATAAATTTGTCTAACAGTTCTGGCCAGTGCCTTGTAGTCAGCAGTGCTTTATTAAAATAATTATAATGGAATTCCCTCCAACGAATACAAATTTATATCTAGCACTACATTTGTGTCTGTGGTGTGTACCCATCAGTTTCTAAAATACTAATAAAAAGTCTAATATATGGCAAAATACAATATGAGGACAAAGCAAAAAGAATGTTAAGACTTTGGTTAACAGACAAGCAGTGGCAGAAACCTCAGAAATGCAGGCATAGTTATGGCTCCTGGAAGTTAAATACATTGTGCAAGTCTGGGGGCGGCGGGGCCAGGGTGGGGGGGGTATGTGTGTGGGGTGGGGGGTGGAGAGGTGTTAGTTGAAATGGTGAGGACAGTAAATGCGAGAAATGCTAAAGTGGCCACTGAAATGACAACCATACAAAACGTCAATGTGGTACATTTGCTCTGTCTCCCATGGAAACTCTGAACTGATTAATCGGCCAGGTTAATGAGCAAACTGCAAGCTAGCAGTCTGTCCCACCCAACCCTACAGTGATCAAATGCACAATGTCTTGGGAAAGAACCAAGAAAGAAAGCCAGGCTGGAGCTAACCAAAAACATATATCATGGCCTGGGAAAGTGTCAGTGAATCTGGAACCAACACTTTTTGAAAAATGTAAAAGGAAAAAAGTATCAAGACCTGACAGGTGTTCAAGAGCAGGCTGAAAAGAAGGAGAAGATGAGAAGTAAAGCTTCAGAGCATGTTTAAAAATTTGAACTAATGCAGGTAGTTCTGCTCTGCTTAGGTATTATATATTCAAATGCACCACGATTGACAATAACTTAAACCTGCAAAGCTCTAAATTGGAAGTATGTTTTTAATTTGGCGAAGAGGCCTTTTCCTTCCACTAATATCAAGGCAGAATGCAGCCATTTCAGTGATGTACCCAGCCACAACATCCAGGGCATTTGTCATAACTAATTATTTGAGCACATTTCGGTGGCTTGGATTTCTTGATTAAGAATAGTAAGAAATTTGACCAATGATAGGTTCGAAGTTTTGGTATCAACATGCCAAAGAAATAAGCGTTCAAACTGTATCTGTTAGTGTCACACATCATTTTCTAACAAACTGAGTCAACGCTAGTTTGCATTTTAAGAAAGGAAGAAAAGGAGAGAAGGAAGGAAGGCAGGCAGGCGGGAGGAAGGGAGGAAGGGAGCGAGGGAAGGAGAGAAGAAGGAAAGGAGGGAAAGAGGAAGAAAGAATGAAGAAGCTCATTCTTTAAAAATATACACAGGATTGAATGTTTTGTGGTCATTTTAATTGAGAATGCCATATGAGGAAAGTGTCCAATTATAACTCATTTTTCTCCAACATATTTTAAATATAAGAGAGAAAGAAACTGTAATCAACCATTTTTATAATTTTGACAGAATCAAAATACTTTTGCTGGTTTCAAAGATGAAGTACAGGGAATCTGTGGCATGCGGGGTCTTCCCAAGAGAACATTTCCAGTGGACACTTAGGAAAATGGTAAATGAAGAAAAAATTTACTGCTGGCATCCTTTGGTCATCATTTTCCCTCCTTTTAAGCTAAATATTTTTGTTATGTTTTTCGTCTGCTGAAATCCCCCAACTAAATTCACTTTTCACTAAAGTGCCCCATTACAAAATAACAGTGAAAACTCCCATTCTTTTATATATAACAACAACAACCAAAAAAAGCAATCTGACTAAAGACATTCATACTAAGGACAGATGGGGCTGATACAAGTCAAACATCAAAGGCATATTTTCTAACTAAAATCAGTTGATGGTATGGTATGTGTAGGAAGGTCTTTTTGTCTATTTGTCTTGTTTTTATTTCTGCTTTTGTTTTGCTTGTTTGTTTGACTTGGAAACTTTCAAAGCAGCTCTTGCTTACTCTGCCAGAGTAGTCTTATTTCATGTATTTTAAGAGTAATTACACAATAACTCAATAGATTTTCTTTTTTTAAAATTCAATAGATTTTCTAATAGGTTGTTAACTCCTGCCAAACCCAACAATGTATCACTCTGTTTGTAGCATACTGGCCTTGTCTTGTCTCCACAGTGCTCCTCCCTCTCTTAATCACCCCAGGTACTGCTGAAGACAGGTCGTGAATTTTCAGCCTCACTCACTCAGGAGTTAGGATGAGAAAGCCTTGTCCCGTTTCCCCCAGAGGCCAAGAGAGAAGCTCCGGCTCATCCACATGCCCACCCCCATACTAAAGTTCCAAGCCCATAACATGCTAGCCCAGCCCCCGGGAATAATTTTCTGCCTGTTTCTCCACATCTTCTCTTCCACTGTAATTAGAGACCTACCTTGACTACATCTCTCTTGGGAGCCCTTGTCTTTGCATCACACTCAGAAGCCAGGGTTCTGTAAGCATCCCACCTACCACCTTGAGCAAACCAAACATGCTCAACCCAAGTCTATTTATCTGTCTCATGTGGCTCACATATTCTCATAAGATTATGCAGAATATTTGACCAAACAAACACCAATTACTCTGCAGAGTGCCTAACATACAGTAAATGAAATAGCTTCGACTTCCCTTCTAAATAAGAGAGGTCTGTCTTAAGAAAATGTTAAGTAGAAGTTTGTACTGGGCTGATAGCTTATTTAGTAAGTGTCCATTAAAAATTCTAGTTGCAAAATCCCTAAGTGACATATAATTGTTTTTTCTGTGTTTCTCCAAAACCTGTTTTTAAAAAAATAATAAAAGCAAAACAAAACACAAAGCTCCATTCCCAGATTTGTGAATATTTAAAATGATAAGAGAAGATTCTGGGAAGAGATGGCAGTGGGGGCATAGTTTTGGAATCTCCCTGAATCCCCCTAAACAACAAGCAAACACTCAAAACTGACAGACAATATCTACAACAAAATTAAGTTGACAGAGTATCCTTACAAATCCCAAAATATGAGTCAGTGGTCACAAGTCCACCAAAAGTGGAAAGAACCACATAGCCTCAGAGACTGTTAAGGAGAAAATAGAGGTAAGGCACAGGGGATTTCTGAAGGCCTTGAGAACTGAAGAGACCAAGTATTGCCAAGAAATACTCATTGGAAAGCTTCGTAGGGCCAGCTATAGGCAGCCACCAAAACTTCAAGTGGGCTCTGCAGGCTCCAATCTATGGATGAGAGCAAAGGGGCCATAGTAAGGTGTGACAGTGCTGAGCTCTCCACACCCCATGGACTCCTTCCCGATGAAACTCTGCACTAAGGAGACACTCAGCAGCAGAGCACCACATGAAGAGGAAAAGTGCTACAGAGGTGGTGGCTTGGTAGGAAGAGCATGGCTATTCTACGTAGAGGGTTCAGGGAAAACTTCAGCTGTAAGACAACTGTGGAACAGAGACTGGAGGGAAACACGGGAGTGTGTTAGTTTCCTATGACTGCTGTAGCAAATTCCTACCTACTCACTGGCCTAAAACAACACAAATGTATTCTTTCACATTTCTGGAGGTCAGAAGTGAATTCAAAAGCCTCACTGGACTAAACTCAAGCTGTCAGCAGGGCTGGCTCTTTCTGTAGGCTAGAAGGGACAATCCACTTCCCTTGCCTTATTCAGCTTCTAGAGGCCACCTGCTTCCCCTGGCTCGTGGCTACTCTCTGTCTCACTCTAACTGTTGCTTTGGTCATCACATGTACTACTCCTCTCTGATCTCCTGCCTCCCTCCTCTAAGGACCCTTGTGATTGCATTGGTCCCACTTACATACTCCCAGATAATCTTCCCATCTTAAAATCATTAGCCACATCTTTAGAGTTCTTTTTGCAGCATAAGGTAACATTTACAAGGTTCAGACTAGGATGTGGACATCTCTGGGGTGGGGGTGATATTATGCAGCCAACCACAGGGAGCACACGAAGACTAACCTTTCTGTATGAAAGGCAAAGTAAAATATGCCTTCCACTTCTTAAAGCTATGATTGGTTATTATGTTCATGTTTTCACTAGGACATAAACTAAGCCAGTTCCTCAGGGCTCTCAAAAAACATTTAGTATTTCGAAAACAGTCAGTGCACTTTGGGCTTTACCTATAACACTAGAACCTGAGCAGAAGACATTTGAAAGATGAAAAGAGGTTTAGATTAAAGGTAAATATCTATTCATTTCAATCCATTTTAAAATCTGCTGTTTTCCTGGAAAGGCTTAAATAGGATGCCAAATTGTGTGTCAAAATGAAAAAAAATAAATACACTTTACATCAAAAAGCTATTAGCTAACGACTGTCAAGACATAAGAGCATACATTTATGAATCAATGTTTTACATATCGTCCCATTGCTGAGCATTCATATATTAAGTAATATCTCATATGATTTACAGAAAAATGTTTGCTAACCTTCGTTCCTTGCTACAAAATACAGTAGGTGGAAATGTGAAGATATTTTCATGTGTTCATGGTCATTAATATGAAAGACAATGTATTTTATTAAAAACTAATAACTAGGCCTCATAGTAGAAAGAAGATAGAATTTAAAGAAAAAAATTTAAATACATGCACACCTAAATCCATACACACACATAAGTTTTCAAAAATCTCACCTAATATCCTAAGAGGAGAGACATATTCAAGTCCTGACTCTAGAATCAGATCTTTTCCATGTGACCCATTAGCCCCGTGATCTTAGTTGCTTGAACTGTAAACTCACTTTCCCATCTGTAAAATGGGGATAATATATGTACCACCTCTTACATTAGTGAGGATTAAATGAGATTATGGAACATGAAATCCATGCAGGATTTAACCAGAGGGTAAATCTTTCAACAAATATATGCAACTACTTTTATCGTTTACTCTTCAGTTTCAAATTTTAAGATTTTAAGATTTATTTTATTTATCTATTTGAGAGAGAGAGAGAGAGCGAGCGTGAGTAAGCGGGGGGGCAGAGAGAGAGGGAGAGAAGATCTCAAGCAGACTCTGCCCGGCATGGAGTCCTATTCGGTGCTCGAGATTCAGTGCTCGAGATTCGGTGTTTGATCTTATGACCCTGAGATCATGACCTGAGCTGAAATCATGAGTCAGATGTTTAATGGGCTGAGCCACCCAGGCGCCCCACAAATTTTAAGATTTTAAATAACTCATCTTGCCTATCACCTTCACAGATCACTGAGAATTTGAAACACAGAAGCCAGAGTGATTGTAGTTAAGTTAAAATGTTAAGTCCTATCAGGTCTCTCCTCTGGTTTCTAACACATGCTAAGGGAAAGCAGAAGTCCTTACAATGGCCAAGAGTCCTTAAAATGGCCTAGAAGTTTCTGCAGTCTGTCTGAGGGCATTTACTCCTTATTCCCCTCAGTCCCTTCCCCTGATGCCTTTCCTGCTGATGCTGGGAATGCCACTTCCTTCATGCCTCAGGGAATTTACCCCACGCTCTTCTGCCTGGAACACTTAACTATAGAGATTACTGGCTCCTTCCCTCTTTCAAGTCTTAAGCAAGAGGCCTTCCCTCTTTGCCCAGTGAGCATTCCCAATCACTTCCTTGTTTTTTCTCCAAAGAACTTACTTCGTTTCTATTGTGTGTTTAAAATTACCTATTTATCTTAGCTCTTATCTGTTCTCTTCACCTATATATAAACTCTAAGAAATCAGGAAATCTTGTCTCTTTTATTCATCGCTCCGTCCCTTTGCCTAGAACAACGTCAAAGGTATTCAGGTGCCCTGTTTAAATTGGCGTTTTCACTTTTGTTCTGTTGAGAGCCAGACCAGGGCCCAGTCATTCATTACAAACTTCTACCATCATATGAACAGCGTGCTCCCCTGTACTACACTCCATAGGCAGAAACAGGTAGTGTGTGGGCTTCCAAAAATGTTTACATGTACCTAGATCATATACTTTACTTCTCAATTCTCACAAAGCAAGACCAAATATAATTGGAATATCTTCTACAATGAAAAAAACTACAACCTTCTGATTGTAATTTGATAAACATTTCTTCTCTCTCAGAACCGTCGTCTCCTGCTGTTATGATGTTTTATTCTGCTTAATAATCCCATGCGATGCTCCCAATGACTTTATGGGGGATATACTAAAACCCCTGTGTTACAGATGAGGAAGCAGGGTCTCGGAGAGTGTAAGGAGCGTGGCGGATGGTTAAAAAGTCCCATTAGGTGTGATTTGGCCAGAGAGCTGTCTCTCTCCAAAGTCTATTCTTGGTACTCTGCTGTATGGCCTCTCTAACTGTAGAAGACTGGACATTATTTTCAAAGAATCTTGACGTATAAACTGCATTATTTCTTGCATCCTTCGACACAAATTAGTATCTGAAATACATGTGAAAGTATTGCTATTCTGTACAATTTCCCGTAAACAAACGTTTTGTTTTTCTCTCGTATACTATGTGCAAACTCCAAATATGGCTGTGCGGCAAAACATTGTATCGCTGGAGAAGGCAGTCATCACTTCTGCTGTTAAAGGGACGGCATAAAGATCATCAGTATCTCCACTTAAAACTTGCGCTGGATCCGAGGAGAAACTGATTTGTGAAGTTGACTAAGTTACTGAGTCAACAGCTGGAAGGAACACACTCTCAAAAGAATACAGACAACGCTGAAAACAAAAGGGTAGAAAAAACCCCTTGAGTCAACATAGATTCTCTCTTTAATTTCCGAAAGAAATTAAAATAAAAATGGAGATAACATCCGAGGTGTGAAAAAGAAGCCTTCAGGATGAGTATATCAGATCTCATATAATGCTCTCAGAGTTAAGAGTTGAATCGCCATCAGTGGATTCTAGAGGGGTTCATTAGTGGGACAAGCCAATGTGTACACTGTATCTTGTTAAAGAAAAAATGCTCAATCAGAAAGAGCATTACTTGAAGCCCAGCCAAGGAGGTTACTAGTTTATAGGAGCACAGCCTATATTTTATTCCTGCATTTTTATTGAAATCATTATTTTAGCCCCACAAACATTTTTCAAAATTTATTCCCCCTTCTTCCTTTTTTGGCTTTCTGAAAAGTATCAGGGCTCAATTTCTCCACTTTTATAATATGCTCTTCAGGTTAGTATATTATCTTTAATAATTATGTCTAAAAAAGTTGCAACATAATCATAACAGAAATAGGCCACCATGGTGAGTTGAATGTATTGCATAAATTAACTTCCAACAATCTCCAAGGATATTTTGTAGCCAGGGATTCACACCATTCCCCTACCTAAAAAAGAAATCTAAAATATATTCCTGGGGTGCCTGGGTGGCTCGGTCAGTTGAGCGTCTGCCTTCAGCTCAGGTCATGGTCTCAGGGTCCTGGGATAGACCCCGTATGTCGGGCTCCCTTGCTCGACAGGTAATCTGCTTCTCCCTCTCCCTCTGCCCCCCAGTCATGCTTGCTCTCACTCTCTAGTGCTCTCTCTCTCAAATAAATAAAATCTTTTAAAAAGGTACATTCTTCTAAAGTAAAATAAAATAAAATATATCCCTAATATTTGCCCAATTGCAGTTTTCTCGAGGATAGTAATCATGTGCCTAATTGCCAAATCACTTTATCATGTACTTCACATTGCATTTATTGATTAATAACGTTTTAGTTGACTAAATTACAATATACAAATATCTGAAAACCAGAAAAGGCTGAAGATTTTAAGGTAACAATTACACCTCAATCAAAAACCACAAAATCTAATATGAAAGACAAATCTATTTCTTTCTTATCCAGGGTGATTATTCAGAAGGAATTGACCTTTGCCCTTTTCTTCATTTGCTATTGATATAGGCACCTGTTCATGCACGTTATAGTAGATCAGTAAACCTATCTTACTTAACCCTAATGGCTCTATGCCACAGACCAGGGAGATGTGGAAGCAAATCTCAGCTTCGGCTAAAGTCATTAACTTCCAGTCCCCTACAATCAGCACCTGTTCCATCATGTTGGAGAACCTTGGCCCAAATTATTTTTGCAGAGTTCTGTTATGAAGATTGAGATTTTCTGATAGGCCTTGCCACAGTGAGAAAAGATAATCAAAACTACTATGGACAAGGAGTGGAAATCACTAAGGAATCAACTAAATTCCCCCAAAAGGTTAACAGATTCTATTATAAATTACATTTATTTTAAATAGAACCAACTAGCCAAAAGCAAAAATGTATTCTTTAGACAACCCATCCTCAAGGCATATCCGTGGACAGTGAAAAGAGGCACTTCCTAAAAGACAAGGAACAAATAAAAATAGTTGACCTACAAATGTGAAGCATCACACATGGACGGGATGATCTATTTTGATCTTCAGATACGATAAGGAAGCTCAAATTCACAAATAATTCTAGCTGTGACTGTTCATTTACTCTCTTGACATTGGTGATGTCACTACCAACAATGACTGATTAGATTTGGACTAAATGTATGTCCATTTTAATTTGAAAATCATCTCACTAAGATGGTCCTAACTGCTAACTTTTTCTCAATTTTGCCATGTTCACTTAAGTGCATGTCATTTTATCGTCCCTCTAATCCTCACAACAAGAGCATTAGAACTTTCCTCAGGGAGTTATCCTGAGGTCTAATGAGTTGATATATGTAAAGTGTTTGGATCTTGGCTCATAATAAGATTTCAGAAAGTGGTATTTGGTAAGTGGAATAATTATCCACATTTTAAAGTTAGAGAGAACCCTTAAGTTATAAAGCTTCCAGAATCCATGTTCTTGTCCACAATTCTGTGTTTAGTGTAAATTGTATGAAATTAGAAATCATGAGTGTAAGAGATGACACCCGTCTCTTTAACATCAGATTCCCTTCCCATACAATTCTATTCCGTGATATTTTTTCCTCACTAACTTCCATTTCATACCCTCTCTGACGGTATGTTTCCTTGCTTCAGACACCTTTGAGCCCGTGCACAAGCCATTCCTTACTTCTGGAACAACTTCCAGGAAAGCATATGGCAATCTTACGTCTAATTGTGTGTTTCAACATCTACCTATTCGCCTCTTTTCAATCTCTAACCTACCTGTATAATCCCTGACCTCTTAATATTCTTCATTTTTTTCCCTTTTGTATTGACAAGTATGCTTGGAAACACATCTGTTATTCTCTCTATTGGATTCTTAGGAAGTAGAAACTCTATCTGAAGTCTCAGTAGTTGTTCTCTACAAAGCCCCAATTTATTACAGATGGTAAGCTTCTGAGGACGCCTGCATCAGGAAGCTACAATTTGGCCAACATGTCCCCCAAATGATACTCTCATCAAACAAAATGATTTTAAAAATTTGATTACAATATTCAAATTCCTAAATATACTAAATAGTGTATAATTGTGAAATTACTTCTTTTCTTTCCATTGAACAGGTGTGAAGTTCAAAAGCAAAAGCATACCTTCTATCCGCTAATACATTTATGCTGTGCATCCGACAACTGAAGTAGAACGTGCAATGACACGAGGAGTGCAGTGTTCAAATAACAAATCACCTCACTATTTAGAAAGTATTGTGCCATGAATCAAAACCCTCATTAGAATCATAAAATATTTCACTTATGTTACATCAGAGTGACTGTGAAATATTACACACATTTTCAGTATGAAGTTAGGTAAAAATTTCCCGGTGCTGCATTTACATTGGATACATAATATTATGTCAGCCTTACATTCTAGAAGGATTCCTGCGGTAGAGAGTGAGTGTGATCCGTGAACAGTCCCGCTGCCCATGCTACCCCAAGTCTTGCTGGGATACTAGGCAAATGATTTATCTTGTCTCCATCTCAATTTTCTCATCTACAAAATGGGTGGGTTGACACAATCCTGACTTGTTTCTAAATTCTATCCAAAACTCCTAAATATTCCATATAATCTTCAAAAGATTGGTAAAATAATATTCCTAAGAATGACTTACTTTAGTTACCAGATTGTATATTTAATATCTATGATGTTCATACTTCATAATTGAAACTTTCATAATTGAAAATTAATCCTACAGTGCTACATTCTTGAGGAAATTATATTTTAAGCTATGTTACTCTAAGCAATTTTATAATTTATCCTACTCAGAATGTTTTTATAGTAAGTATTTCCTTGATCTTTATAGAAAAATAATCTATTATGAAAACTTTAGGGAAGAAACTGATAATGTATAAATGTTGCACATAACTTCCCATTGGGTATTTTTTTAATTAACTATTTCTTTAAAGTGATTACAAAAATTAAATACATTTCAGAGAAGCAGAGTGTTTTATTCTATTATTAGAATGCAAATTTTCCTACCAAATTCTCCTCCCCTTTGCTTGTGGGGCTCTATTTTCTACTCTCAACTTAGAAATGCTGCATGAACTAGGAGACATACCAAAAAGCAAACACAAATATATCAGAGTAAATCATACCCATTTCCAAGCATGTATATTAGCACAGTTTTTATGAAGGTTATGTTTCTTTATAATGATCTCTGCCCACATCACCTCTGCTTAGCAATGCTTTGAGAAAACATATTCAGACAGGAAAGTCATTCAACACTGAAGACCAGGATGCTAGGGAAGAAAAATGACTTTTTGCAAATATTCATTTTGGATAATTCCGGAGATTTATTCAACCAGATGCTCCTGGGTCCTGCTGTCTGACAGTTGTGCGAGAGTGCAGCCGTAGGACCTGCCTTTGCAGTGGCTGTCAAAAACAGGAGCTTTTAAACACTTTTTTAATGGATTTTTTTAATGGAAGGGAAACTATCACGGAGAGTGGAAATCAAATTATTTTTTGCTCTTCCCTTTCAACCACTTTAAAACAGATTCGGAGGTTATTTTGTTAAGGACTTTGCTAGTGACATACAAATAACTCCATTTTCAAAGTAGAATGAACAAGAATGATATGACTATAAACACATCAGCTACCTTTCTGGATATCTCCTGGTTTGTCTCACTACTAAGTTTTTGCTTGATTGAAGCTTGATGATTCCTGTTTAGGATACTTAATACATTGAATGAAAACATGATTTGAAAGGGAAAGCCAAAACAAAGATCCAAGTTACAAAGTATGAGAAGAAAGCCTCCATTTGGCTCTGCTGCTTTTCTTTTTATAGTATTGATCTTTATTGTTTACTTATAGACTTTTAGAGCTAGAAAGAAAATGACATAATTATCTAACTCAACTGTCTATTTTAAAGCAAAGGCATTTTTATTTCATTAATGAAATGCAAAAATCATTGCTGCACTACAGTAATTCAATATTTCCTATTACGAATGTTCCTTGGTTCTGTCTCTAATACTGCTATTTAATTTACTCCAAGGAATATTCTTTTCAGCAAAGTAAACCTTAAAAGTACGTAGCAATTGGCAACATCATTTTTTAATATATTTCCAAGAAACACCGTCCAATTTTGAAGCCCAAGACTTGGGAACATAGATGCAGAGTTTTTTTAGAGTTACTCAGTGACCTTAGGACAGGTCACACCTCATCAAGCTGGTGATATTATATGTTGTTCAGCATCAGGCCTGCTGAATCAATCAGAAAAGACGTAAACTGAAATATGGACTGTGTCTTGCTAGAATTAAAAATCAGATGTGATGTCTGTTTTTTAGTTTGATACATGCCCTTGATCTTCGGCTGTGAGAGCAACTCTGTTAAATTTTTTATGGTTTAAAAAGTATTTACAGGTGCTAGACCTCAATAATTTTAAGCAAAAGGATTATTTCTTCACAGTTCAAGTAATCTGATAAATAAAATGCTTTGTTTATAAACTATACCTTACTGTTACAACTGGGATATCATCCTAAGATAGCAAAATAGGGGTCTAATCTTTTATGGTCCAATGTTTAAAAATATATATACACAAATATATGTAGATATTTAGTGTTTGTTTATATATATCCATCCGCATTTATATATTAATTATGCTGCACACTAAAAGTTAACAACAGTGTGTATATCATACAAAGTTTGTAAGCTAAACACAAAGTTTCAATTTATAGCTTTATGAGCCACAAACAGGCATATAAAATAATCAAAATTGGAGTTTTTCTTCTTTTTTTTCCCAATATGAATCCTGTGGAATTCATTCAAAATATCAAATTAAAGTTTGGGGGGAAAAAGGTAACCAGGAACTACCAACATCTGTGATCACTGCCTCCATTATAGCGAAAAATGTTTAAATAAAATTTATGGGAAAATATCATTGTCAATAGTGTACTAAGCAGGCAGATAAGAATGGGGGGAGGTAAAACATATGCTAACACTGCACTGAAGTAAATCTTTATGCTACATTTTATTCCACTGGACTTATTCAAGCCTGTTCAGGAGTACGCCTTTTTTGGTCTTAATTTTTTTCCCAGTAAAACTGTCTTCAAACACACTATTTGCTAAAATCTGCAAGGTTCTCAAGTGAACTATTTTTACAAAACCACATTCAACTTAATGGGAATAATTAGAACCATCAGGTTTCCAAGAAATTTTTTTAATCCATTAAATCTTTGTGAATTTTTAAAATAAGAACTCCTGCTATGCACAGATTATTGGGTCAATATTTATATTTAAGTAGAGAGAAATATAATTGTAAAACACAAACATAATTATGTTTGGCTATAGTATTTTACATTTTCCAAAATGTTTTCATGTACTCCACCTTATTAGACTGTCACAACACCCATATAGTATAGGTAAGCTAGCAATTATCATACACCTTAGGCATCCCTATATTCTAATTTCTCTCCTTGCTGTCACGTAACATTGTGCTTGTTCTTTTCTCTTGACAATGAAAGAAAAAGTCTGAACTTGCCTGGTAGGGAGGTCATAAAGAATTGACTTTCTATGTCTATATGTCTCAAATTATAGTTGAAGTACTAGCAGTCTAACCTTGATCTGTTTTATTTTTTATTTTTTTAAAGATTCGTATTTATTTATTTGACAGAGAGAAAGCACAAGTAGGCAGAGAGGCAGGCAGAGGGAGAAGCAGTTTCACAGCTGAGCAGAGAGCCCGACACGGGGCTCAATCCCAGAACCCCGGGGGCACGACTTGAGCTGAAGGCAGATGCTTAACTGACTGAGCCACCCAGGCGCCCCAGGATCTCTGCTTTAAGTATCTGAACCCTATAGTATGGCCAATACAGGAACACCATTCACTGCTAATAGGGACATGATACTGATTTTGTTTAAATGGCTGAAAAAACAGAAATCCTTTATATGCATGTCATATATGCAGCACACATCTGCATATTTGTATGATATCACTATTTAAATTACAAATTTAAAAGTGCAAAATAAGCAGCAGCAGAATTCAATATGATGAGGAATATGTTATTCCCAGAACTGAAGACATTTCTTTTTGACTTTAGTATTCTACCCATAATTTGGCAGAATAAAGAAACAATTTTAATCTGAGGTTCCTTAGATGCTCACCTCATTTAAAATTACAAGCATTATCAGCTCATTCAAATGACTTGACAGTAAAATTATCAGTAGTCCAAACGTGATTTCAAGATTTAAGTCTTTATCTATATGGACTAAAAATGAAATTAATATAAAAATGTGCAATATATAAGCAATATTGTCCAATATTATTCTAAGGGCACTCCTGATGGTTGTCACCTGAGCAGAGAGACAGTCTGAGGCATCCTGGTCCCAGTCATCCTGGGACTCAAGTATCTGCAATATATATGTGACTTCACCCCCAAGGATCAAGTTATACCTGTAGGTTTACCTGAGAGCTGAGATGCCTCCTGGAGGAAAAAAATGAAGCTTACAACTCTGTCCTTCTAAATAACTACTAAAGCCTACGGGACTGGGAACGGGGGAGCAAAAGTACCCAATATTCACAGATGCCAATTCCCTGAGAGAGTTTACTTTATAAAGGCTGAAGAAGACAGCACAGGATGCTGGATTTCTTAAGATGACCTGAGCATGACAGGAGAACTCACCACAGCTGACCACACAGGAAGCACTTTGAGTGGTCCAGGATGAAAGGGTTGGGAAACGGAGATGGGTTTACCATGAATGAGGTTTACGCTTTGAGGGCCCTCACTATGCTAAGAGGGTCTAAGGAAGTGATCACATGTCTTGAATTTTTGGAAATTTAGCACATATAAGATATTTAACCCCAACCACTATAGACTACCACCTCTTTCCACCCCAGCCTGCTCTGAAGGTGGCGTGGTTACAGGCATGTTTGAGATACAGTGACGCAGAAGTTGAGTCAGGAATACATCTACATGGAGTTTAATGAGATATATTTCTGTGGTTCTCAGTCATTTATGTGTGTGGTTAGGTTATTGCCAGCTGGGAGAGGTTTTTAGGAACACACTATTATATAGACACACCTAGTTTCATAACACAAATATACAGGTCCAAAGGTCAAGTCACAATGTGAGCAAATGCTATGGCACCTGGAACCAGAGCATTTGGGTAGAGAAGAAGCAAGATGGGAAATGTACACAGCCAGAAGGTAGGCTGTGGAAAATTTTCTAATCATTAGAAAAGTTAAAATTATACGCAGAGAATTTGATTCACGTTGACAGCTAGTCAAAAAGAACTGACTTATGTCAAGAATATTCTTGATGGATAAGTGTATACAATTATTAATACACTATAGTGGTTTACTTAAATTCTAAAAACTGGCATGATGATATCAATGGTAAGTGGTGAAAATACCAATAAAAATAAATTTTAATCAACTAATCTCAGAGGAAGGGCTGAATTATCTTCCTATATTTTACAGAAAATACTATATAATATTTCTTATATAAAGAAGTGTTCAGAGTATTCAGCCCAAAAGGGTAGAAAACAAGACCTCAGTGGTGTGGGGGATTTTGTGATGTCCTTGGCATTATTCAACTTTTTAAAATGTGTTGTGGTTTTTGAATTCTATATCAATACTTTCTTTCATAGCTATATTTGTACTCATACTTTTATACCCTTTTTGTAAAGAATTTCTACAAAATCGGACAAACTTCAGGTTCCATAAAACTTCTATCTTCCTCTAGGTGGTGTATTAATAATATATACATATTTTTTAATTTTTACCTGAATCAGGATGTTGAATAAGCCTCTTTCAATAGTTTGAGATTTCTGCTAATGTTCCAAAGCTGAGGACTACTGGGGCTAAGTATCACACATTGTAGAGACTGCCAATATACACATCTCCATGTGCCCATTAAAGGTTCTGTCTGCTGCTCCAAACATTACATACCCTTACGGACTTATATAAAAGCAGACTAAAAAATTCAGAGAGTGAATAAGAATCAAGAGTCATTTGCCTAAGGAGGGAATATAATGTCCTTTTCTCTTCCCCAGCAGATGCACCTTCCAATCCTTCTACACCCTATCCCCAACTCACCAACCCTTCTTATCCTGAAACCCCTACCCTGGAGAGGATGACCAGTGTGGGCTGCATCAGTGGGTTCTCATGCCCTCTGGCTGTTGCTGGGTGCCACTCTTGAGGACAATGGATAGGAAATTGGCAAGAGGAAGGAGAGCTACGGTGTTACCAACAGCTGACTGTACCTAGCAGGTGAAGGACACAACTCACATTGGGTGACCTTCTCTACACAGCTGTCTCCTCCTTCAGTAACCACTTTCTCCCTAGTATTTCAGTCTTAGGAACAGTGACTGTAAGAATTCAAGGGTATTGAATTTTTCTTTTTGATTTTCTCATATTCCTCCATCTTTTTAAATAGTCATGTTTTAATGAGTAAATGAAATTTATTATTTTACTTTGATCATTTTATAACATTTAAAGTTTTACTTTCTCATCCATAGGTTTTCCCAGGTGAATTTTTGTTTTCTAATTTTGTGTGTGTGGTGAAATGCACAGCACTATCTTAATCACTTTGAGGTGTACATTTCAGTGGTTTCAAGTACATTTGTATCATTGTGCAACTATCACCATCAACCATTTCTAGAACTCTTTACATAAAATCTGGCAAAACTGAAACCCTACACCCATTAAACAATAACTCTCCCTTTTCCTTCCTCCCCCTCCCCCAGCAACCAACACTTTACTTCCTGTCTCTAAAAAGGCAATTCATAGAATAGGATAAAATATTTATAAATCATATATCTGATAAGAGATTAATATCCAGAATATATGGAGAACTACAAAAACTCACCACCAAAAACAGACAATTCAATTCAAAAAACAGCAAAAGGTTGAATAGACATTTCTCCAAAGAAGATATACAAATGACCAAACAAGCACATGAAAAGCTCTTCAACATCAATAGTCATTAAGAATAATGCAAATCAAAACCACAATGAGATATCACCTCACAATCCATTAAAATGGCTACAAAAAAAAAAAAAAAGTACAGGTGAAGATGTGGAGAAATTGGAACCCTGTGCACTGTTGGTAGAAATGTAAAATGGTGCATCCACTGTGGAAAATATATGGCAGTTCCTAAAAAATAACAATACAATTACCATATGACCTACCCATTCCACTTCTAAGTATACACCCAAAAGAATTGAAAGCAAGGCCTCAAAGGGATATTTGTACACCCATGTTCCTAACACATTGTTTTTTATAATAGCTAAAACATAGAAACAATCCATGCCCACCATACTATACTATACTATAAAATGTAGTATATATACAATGGAATATCATTCAACCTTAAATAAAAAGTAAATAGTTATTTCTCCCGTTTTACATTTTGTAAACTTCTTCTCATTTGACCATTTTGAATATGATATCTATTTCTTTTTTTTTTTTAAAGATTTTACTTATTTATTTGAGAAAAAGAGAGAGAGAGAGACAGAGAACATGAGCGGGGGGGAGGAGGCAGAGGGAGAGGGAGATGCAGACTCTCCGATGAACAGGGAACCCGATGCATGGCTCTATACCAGGACCCTGAGATCATGACCCGAGCTGAGGGCAGATGGACCCTTAACTGATGGAGCCACACAGGTGCCCCAAATATGATATCTATTTCTTACTGTCACTTAAACTAATGTCTATCAAAACCATGTGAGGGGAGCTTTAAGAAAACCACTCAAAGAGATTAGGTATCAGTCAATAGGGGAAATGGGTTTTTGAACAACTTTGGACTTCTGATTTTTCAGTGGACTTGCTGTCTTCCCTCTATGCTGTGGGGTCTCCTGTCAGAGGCAGGACCTGAGGGGACTCAGCAGAGGTCACACAAGAACACATTCCCTGGGTCAGGGAATTGAACACTGGGTGGGACATCACCTGCAGAGCTTCCTAAGACTACGCATGTGCCCCTATGAGAGGACCCGGTCTGAGCTTCTACCACTCAGGGAAGCAAAGCAGAACCTAGAGAATCAATAGAGAAGAAACTGCCTATCATGTGCTCAATTACACAAAAGATATTTTTCTCTTTCCTTTCCCCTTTTCCAAGTGCCAACACTCTGGAGGATATAAAAGTAGGGTTACCAGATAAAACACAGAATGCCCAGTTAAATTTGAATTTCAGATCAACAGTAAGAACAGAACAATTAGCCTAATACATACTATGCAGTATTTGGATTATACCTATACTAAACTCAAATCTTACTAGACATTTTGCTTTTTTGTTCAGTTTAGTTTTGTTTTTGATAAATCTGACAACCCAATCTAAGATGAAGGAGACAGTGTCTCTGGATTAGAGCTTCCCCCCTGACCCCCACATACCATTGTTTTAGGCTGATCAGTAAGGGGAGGAGAAAAGAGAGTTTTAGATCAGAAGTGAGATTTGACACATGAAAAAATGTTCAAAATCATTAGCCATCAGGAAAATTCAAATCAAAACCACATTGAGATACCACATTACGCCAGTTAGAATGGCAGAAATTGACAAAGCAAGAAACAACAATGTTGGAGAGGATGTGGAGAAAAGGGAACCCTCTTACACTGTTGGTGGGAATGCAAGTTGGTACAGCCACTCTGGAAGACAGTGTGGAGGTCCCTCAAAAAGTTAAAAATAGAGCTACCCTGTGACCCAGCAATTGCACTACTGGGTATTTACCCCAAAGATATAGACGTAGTGAAGGGCCATATGCACCCCAATGTTCATAGCAGTGTTGTCCACAATAGCTAAACTGTGGAAGGAGCCGAGATGTCCTTCAACAGACAAATGGATAAAGAAGATGTGGTCCATATATACAATGGAATATTACTCAGCCATCAGAGAGAATGATTACCCAACATTTGACAGCAACATGGATGGGACTGGAGAAGATGATGCTAAGCGAAATAAGTCAAGCAGAGAAAGACAATTACCATATGGTTTCACTCATTTGTTGAACATAAGGAATAGCAGGGAGATCGGAAGGAGAAGGAAGGGAAGAATGAAGGGGGGGCAGTAAACAGAAGGGGGAATGAACCATGAGAGACTATGGACTCTGGGAAACAAACAAGGGTTTCAGAGGGGAGGGGGGTGGGGAGATGGGCTAGCCTGGTGATGGGTATTAAGGAGGGCACGTATTGCATAGAGCACTGGGTGTTATATGCAAACAATGAATCATGGAACACTACATCAAAAACTAATGATGTACTGTATGGTAACTAACATAACATAATAAAAAATTAAAAAAAAAAAAGAAATGAGATTAAAATGCTAAACTCTTCTAGACCAGACTGGACCTTTCTACAAAACTGGGAAAGTTTTAGAGTCTACATAAATCTCTTTAAATGGTGACAAGGAGAAAAAGTAAAACATATTCATGTTTTTGTGCCCCACCCATTTCAGGTTTGTTGAACAAGACAATTAAATCCCAGAGCTTGATAAAATGCCCAAATGCAACCTTGGGTTGTCATTAATTCTGATGTGAAGCATCCATCTATCCACACACGGACTAATGACTGCCATCCCTAGAAATAGATGCAATGAGTTTTTGAAATAATGGCTATGACATTCTTTGAGAACAGAGGCAAGAGTTTTGATGTAGGTTCTCAGACATCAGCACAAGCTTGGGAAATACCAGACATCTCAGATGGTGATGAATATGGGGACTTTCCAGTATCTTCTTTAAAGCCCTTATGCAGACATAAAGTGCTTGACTAGACGTTCAAGTGGGAGTAACATGCATACAGCTGTGATAGGGCTTGCTGACCATGCTGATTCCTCTGCATTCTTCAGGGAACTCTTGTAAGGATGCATTGAAAGTGATATTTATACACCACCTCAGATGCTCAAGTTTTTTCAAAAGACTGAACCTCTTCCTAAAGAAAGGAAAAACTGTGCAAGAATGGCCTACATCTTACAACCTGACAAACCTCCCTAAAGTGTTGAGGGCACACCACCAGAAAAACAGGCTTATCTCATAGAAGGGACAGAAGAGTGTGCTGTCCAGTGTTTTGTGAAAACCAGCAAGACGTAAAAATATAGGTAATTCTGAACTTCCCAGAGGAAGAAACTTTGGATCCCTGGTTAGAACAGTTTGTTGAGATGCGAGCCTGCTGTTGTCCTGAAATTAATGAAGCTAATTTGGAAAGAGGAGGAGAGGGAGGTCAAAGTCACTGAAGATGGAAAGAGGTAAAAGATAAAAAGTTTACAGTCACAAAAATCCCTGGCAGGGCTTTAAGTGGAACAGATGAGTACTTCTCGGAACATTATTCAGTGATGATTTCAAAGGCTCAGTAAATCAGACAGGCAGACCATGCTTCCTTGAGTGAGTGCTCAGGTATGAGATGACAACCCAGTAGATCTTATGAACTGCTAGGATTCTACCTGAAAGTGAAAGAGAAAATAGAAGGCCTAACTTCCAGGGATAGAGATGAATTGTCCTGCATAAGGTTGTCAGAGAAGCCCTTTCTGAGAATGTAGCATTTAGGATAAGAAGTCAGCCTTGCAAATAGCAAAAGGGAAGAGCAATCCAGACAGTTGAAATAACACAAGATATGATTCAAGGTAAAAAGGAGCTTGGTATATTTGAGGTATGAATAGAAATCCATTTAGGGAAAGCATAGTGAGAGAGCAAATGGCCCAAAGGAGTTAGGGAGTTAAGTTATAAGCTGAAGAAGCAAATGAATAAATGAGTGAATAAATGTGTGGTTACTATAAAGGATATTTGCATTCCACCTATCAGTCAAATTTGTGAAGAAAGGAATCCTCTAAGTACAAAGTGGGTAGTGGCTGCTTTATACAGGAAAGAAAAGCAAAACGAATCCCTAGAACATGCAGAAAGAAAAGAATTTAGTTTTGGAGAAAGACAACATGAATGTGAGGAGTAAGAAAGACACATGTCTCCCCAGGTTCCAAGAAAGCTGATGAAACAGATTTCCCCCCATGGCTCCCACACTGGGAAAGCACCAGTACAAAGAAAAGCCCCCTTGTTTCTTCCCATGAATAGTGGGAAGTTTTCTGTTTTGGTTTTTGTGTTTTCTGTGTGTACTTTAGTGAGATAAAATGTATTTATTGACACTGACTAAGACATACACAAATAATTCTGAAGAACGAGCTGAAAACTTTTCTTTGTTTATTTTCTCACACAGAGACCCTTTATTACCCTAAAGGCAGGATGTGCTAGTCTTCCTTTGTGGAAAAGCACACACAGGCAGCAAGCTTCACCAAGAGAAAAGATTGTGTCCTTAAAGACCTGCAGGACAGAGATCCTTCTATGACTGGTAGGTGTTGTTGTTTCCAGGGCTGACAGAGATAGGGCCAGCTAAGGGAAGCAAGAGCATGGAAGAGTGTCCATGAAAATGCAAGAAAACCATTGCTCAAAACATGTTAAGGGATACTCTGTGTGCTTGAGGTTTTCTTACCTGGAAAAGAATACCCCCTAGATGACTGGCTTTTGAGAAGACGGTAGTCCTTCCCACTGACAATTAGTAAGGATGATATAATCTTAGTGGAAAGGATTATACAGGTAACTATGACCATAACTGTCAATTTCTAGACTAAGTAGAATTTAGTCTTCAAAAAAAGAGATCTTTAAATCATAGAATTTTGGAACTGGAAGATACCTTGAAGTACAAGTCATCAATCTCTCAATTTTTCAAACTAGGAAAATGAAACAGAGATAAAGTAGGTGATTTAAGGACAGCTATAACAGGTGCAACGATCACGAGTTTTGTGCACTCTCTCCCTTGTCCTTCTTACTGCTCCCAAGTGTAGTATAAACAAGACTCCTAAGACCTCTGAGGAGTGCAAATGGTGTCCAAGCACAGCCTTCCCATTCATGAATTTAATCGATGGAAGTTTTCATCTATTTATTTCTTGCAAGAGAAAAACTGGGGCAGGGGGTGCATAACATCTCCTTCTTTGAGAGTACACGGTACTGTGTAGATGTTGCCTGAGGAAGGGTACTATAGCTAGCTCAGTGTACTTGCAGCAGAAGTAACCAGTGATGAGAAGAGAGGTAAGACTCTAGACTCAGAGACAGAGGTTTGCAACGATCCTTTGCCAACAGAATGCACTTCAGAGAAAGTAATTATTCATTTTGAATTAAATCACCATTTCATCTGAAAGGTAAATATATCTACTTTTAAGTATATATAGTAAAAGAAATTTCTAAAATATACATTGGTTAAAAGGGGGCAATAATTCAGGAATAATTACCAAAATGAATAATTTTAGAGTTTGGGACTATGCATATTTCTGATGTCAAAATCTCTAAATTTTATAAATCCTATATCTCAAAGTATATTTAATATTTTTGTAAATAACCAGCTCTTGTTTTTATTTCAATTGTTTTTATTCCACAATCAGGAACACATTTTTCTCCCTCCAAGGCAAAATTTAAACAAATAATATATGAACTGCTGATTTAGAGAATGTGATCTTTTAAAAAATTGATCATCTCTCTGACTCTCTCTATTCCATTTCCATCTGTGGTTCCTTATACAACAAAACGATGTGGTAGGCAGAATGATGGACACCCAAGAGAGGTCTAAATCCTAATCCTTAGAACCTGTGAATATGTTGCTTTACATGGCAAAGGGGAATTAACTGTGCAGATGGGATGAAGGTTGTTGATCAGTGGACTTTAAAATAGAGATTATCCTGGATTATCCAGATGGGCCCATTGAATCACAAGGGGTCCTTAAATGTGGAAAAGGGAGGCCTAAGAGTCTGTCAGAATTACACAATGTGAAAAAGACTTGAATAGCCATTGCCAGCTTTGAAGAGGGAAGGGGGCTAGAGCCAAGCAATGTGGGGCAACCTTTAGAAGTTGGAGAAGGCAAGAAAACGCATTCTCTCCTAGAGCCTCCAGAAAGGAATACAGCCCTGACCTCATCTTGGTTTTAGCCCAGTGAGACCCATGTTGGACTTCTACCTCCAGAAGTCCACACAATGAGACCGTAAGATGATAAATTTGTATTGTTTTAAGCTATCAAGTTTGGTAAGTTGTTACAGTAGTCAGAGAAAACTCACATACATGACAAGGGAATATAAAATCACCCAGGGTTGCAAACAACATTAAATAAGTTAGAGTTAAGAAAAATAATTGAATTTGGAAATTAACTTCTCAACAATTTCATGCCACCCTTTCCAAAAGGAAATTAACAAATTGAGCTTACAAAAGAACATGAAAGGAAACAATGTTGTACGCACAGAATATACAACTTGTTTAATGTTATTGAGCCCTAACCACATTCTCTATTCTTCAGAATGACTATTCTTTTTAAACTTCTGCATTGCCTGTTATAAATTTAAAAATAAAACTAATCTGTACCATTTTAGTATTCTAATCAATCACTCAGTATTTGTTGAGTTCTATCTGCCCAGCTGTTCTCAGAGAATTTACAGTTTATGTTGACAGACTAGTTTTTATTTTTTAGCATAAAAAGAGTGGTACAATAAAAAGTAGGAATTGTATAAATAAATCTGATGGAATATTTGAGAAAATTCTAATAAATATTTATAGAAATGTTAACAAAAAGATATTTTTATCAAGGACTTTAAGGAATAGTATTAAGATTAGTCTGATACATTTGCAAACTTTCAAAAACCAGAAATACAACAAGAGCTACTTCAGACATGTGATACAAATATAAGTACTTAATTTTAGAAAAATTGTTTCATCTACATTTGTATTATAAAATAATGAATGTCAATCATTATTAATAAACAAATGTGGATCTATATGAATAGTCTTACCCTTATAAGAGAAAACTTACCATTACTTACTACATACTACAAAATCTCTGATTATTGGGGAATTGGGCCTTTCACATATGTTGTTTATTATTGCTATGCTTTATTAGAATTTATTTTTAAGCCACAAAAACAGAACGTGTTCATTTTAAATAGAAAATAACATAAATACAGTAAGAAAAAAATGACAAATCTTGTCTTCTCCTATCATTGTCCTCATTAAGATACTAATATCAATAGCTTGGCATACGTTCTTCCTAACTTTTTTCTATATTAACATAAACTAATAAAAATGGTATCCTAGGTATTAGAATGTGTTGTTTTTACAAAAATATGAACTTTTGCTCTACAAATTAGTCTTTATCTTGCATCTATTTTCTTCTTACTAGTATCTCATAGATGTCAGTATTGTCACTAGCTACGTAATATCCCGCAGTTTGGACAGTAACTACAGCATGATTTCGTCAACATTTCTCTATTAATGAATATTTTAGATTGTGTTCAATTTTTCTCACAAAACACAGCTGATTCACAAATTTTTTTGTATGTACCCTTACATATTTATGGCTTACATTCTTTTTTCTTTTTTTTAAAGATTTTTAAAAAAAATTTATTTATTTAACAGAGATAGAGACAGCCAGTGAGAGAGGGAACACAAGGAGGGGGGAGTGGGAGAGGAAGAAGCAGGCTCATAGCAGAGAAGCCTGATGTGGGGCTCGATCCCATAACGCCGGGATCATGCCCTGAGCCGAAGGCAGACGCTTAACCGCTGTGCCACCCAGGCACCCCTATGGCTTACATTCTTAAGATAGGTTCCCAAAAGCATACTGCTATGTTAAATGGAATGCATACTCTTAATTTTAATAGATATTGACAGATTACATTCCAAAAGTTGTGGCAATTTAACTCACAGAGCAATACATGAAAACACCTTTTCCCCCCCCTCTAAATAACTGAATTTTTCAGTCTTCTGATTTTCAACAAACTTACAGTTGAAAATGAAATATTGATCTTTTCATTGAATTTCACTCAGATTAAGCATCTTTTTATACATTTTCTATTTATATTTCTATTTCTGTGGAGGCCTGCTTTTGTCTTTTGTTCTAGTTTTCATACTATCTTTTCCTTTCATTTCCTCCTTAATTGGAAGGAGCCTTTTATATTTAGAGAAATTTACACTTATTCTACCATATGTATTGCTAATATTTTCTCACAAATAATTTTTATATTTAGATGGTTTATGGCCTCTTTTGCCACATAGAAAATTTTAATTTTGGGAAACTCAAATTTGTCTTTTTCTGCTTCTGAGGTACCACTGTAATTTTTTATTGAGAGGAAAGTACTGATTAAACACTCTGTATTCATCCCACTAGTTTTCCATTCATTCCTTAACTCACTAAATCAAGTATCCAAAATATCCTAAAACTTGCTTAAGTACCAAATTCTCTAACATTATAGTTTACTGAAAATTATTTTCAAAACACAATGGTTCTGCTTAAGCGTCCCTAAATAACTTTTTAAATTATATACATCTATAGAATTTGAATTTAGAGAAAAGATTTTTGATTGTTGATCATTGATATTTGCTGATGTAATAGTAGTGTCACTGGCTAAATTACTCCTAGAATACTCAGAATATTATGTTATTATCAATAAGAATGTTGTACCTGGAAAGAGGAAATAAATAAATGTGTCCATGTGTTTGTCTATAAACAACTGAATAAATATAGAGATAGATTACTAGCTGGGATGGCAGGGATAATACTATCTATAATTTCATATGTGAAAAAAATTCAGTTTAGTGTGAAATTTTGCCATATTCTGTACATGAATCCTCCTAAACCCATCTTCCTCTTTTATGGTAGTATGAAGGTAATAATACATAAAGAAAACATTTTTTTCCCCATGAAAATCCAAAGTGACTGTAAAATTAAATCTCACAAGAAGATCCTCATTATTTACGAGGAGAAAACTTTATAAATTGATGGCACATCCCTCAAGATTGTCAAATTTTGGCATATGGCAGGTATAATATCCATGCAGTTACCAACCACCCTGATTAAATCAAGTGGCTAAGAGAGTCTTTGAAAATTTGAATGGCATTATATAAGAGATATAAAAATGCCATAATCCCTAAAACAATTACACCATTCTATCCTATTCAGGTGAACATCACCATTGAGTACCAGTTTTTCTCTATTTATAACCACTATCTGTTCCTTAATGAATAATAATTATACAGAAGAGTCAATAAGAAAACAATAGATTATAAAATTATCTCATCAAAATCATAATAGCCAACACTTTGTGTATATTATGGAACAGAAATCATTTTTATGCTTTGAATGAATTATTTCACTCACCCCTCACAACAAGCCTTGAAGGACACTTATTATCTCATTCTATAGATGGAAACACTGAGGCCTAAAGAGGTTAAATTACATGCTAAGATCACAAAACTACCATGTTGCAGATGTGGGATTTAAATCCAGGAAATATGGATCTAGACCTTATACTCTTCACTAGTGCCTCGTGTAAGTATATAGACAAAAGTTAGAATATTAACCTTTTCCAAAATATAATCAGTGTTTAATTTAATAGCTTATAGTATCAATCAATTAGAGTATTTTTCTTGGTATCAAAACATCTGTTTCATTTGAAGGTATTACTGTTATCAAATAAAAACTACCATTACTCATTACATATTACAAAAATGTATATAGGTTCTGATTCTAGTAAAACCAGACTAACTCTTGGATCAACTTGGATCAACTCTTCTGCTAAAAACAATTAGAAAATTAGGCTAAACTTAAAAAAAGATCTGTTTTAAGATCTCAAAGATTTTAATAAAATGGTCAGGAACTTCAGGGCTAATATCTTGTGGGGAAAGGGGAATAAAACTTAGTCTGGCTACATCTGAACACCATTATATGACAGATTTGGAATTAGCATCATTCTGAAAAATCATTACACCACTGTATTTCATTCAGCTGAATAGAATGCGAAAGGTGAACGTGTCATTCAAATTCTCTTTTCTCCTAGGAAAATCCACTTACTTCAGAATTAGTATCTATCAGGTCTGGAAGCTGAGCAGAGCTTTTGACATCTTTGTGAGGCAAAGGGGAAAGTTTTGCAGTTAAAGGTCCTGGTAAACCTCTCAAGCTTTAGATTGGGAACCTAAAGACTATAGTTTAAGAGTAAATAGGAAATATAACAGCCCTCATAGGGGCTGCAGCTTAACTTCAAATGAAATGAATGTGTTAAGATAATCTAGTATTAACAGAATTCTTATCTACCCAACAGAATCCAAGGTAAATCATCTCTGAGTAAAGATAATTGTATCTTAAGCATAAAATTATTTTTACAAATTTTCACACCAATATCCAACTCTCAATCATAAATAAGCACATGAAGAGATGGATTAACTTGATTTAAAAAAACAAACAATAAATAGTAGAAACAGATCTTAAGAGATCCAGATAAGCAAAAGAGACTTTCAAAATAAATATGTTGCAAAAATACATAAATTAAATTAAAAATAAATTAAAAATAAATATGTTGCTTAAGTTTGAGAGACTAAAATATATGACTAAGAATTTTGGCAGAAAACTAGAAAGTATAAAAAAAATAACCAATAGGGCGCCTGGGTAGCGCAGTCGTTAAAGCGTCTGCCTTCAGCTCAGGGCGTGATCCTGGCATTCCGGGATCGAGTCCCACATCGGGCTCCTCCGTTCGGAGCCTGCTTCTTCCTCTCCCACTCCCCCTGCTGTGTTCCCTCTCTCGCTGGCTGTCTCTCTGTCACATAAATAAATAAAATCTTTAAAAAAAAAAAAAATAACCAATAGAATCTCTACCTGAAGAGTACAATAACCAAAATGTAAAAGTCACTGGATAGATTTAACAGCAAATTAGACACAACTGAAGAAAGAATTAGTAAGTTACAAGGCAAGTTGAAAAGAAAATAAGCATCAGAAAGCATGGAAAGATAAAGGAATGGAATATACAGAAGAGAATACAGAAGACATGAGCAACATGGTCAAAAAGCTATATGGTCCATTATATGTGTAATTGGAGCAGAGAGAGGTAATGGGGCAGAGGTAATATTTTAAAAGATAATAGCTAAGAATTATTACAATCATACATATCCACAGTCTCCAATTGTTACAGTGATACATTCGGATACTATAAAACAATAAAATGAATGACTTCCAGTTACACCAAAACAATATGGATTAATCTTATATACATAATATTAAGTTGAGGAAGCCAAACACAGGTATGATTTATACATATAAAGTTCAAAAACAGACCAAATTTTTTTATAATGTCAGAAGTAGAATAGCTTTTGGACAGAGGGAGAGAATACTGATCAAAGGGTCATAATGCAAGCTTCTGAGTGCTGACCATGTTCTATTTCTTGAACTTGGTGCTGATTATCCAGGCCTATTCACTTTAATAATTTATATATATATAGTTTACTTTGTATATATTTGTAATGCTTCATATAAAAGTTTTAAAATAAAGAATAATAATTATAATGTGCTTATGGTAGAGAAAAATATTAATTCCAAAAACAAAAAGAAATTTATTATTTTAATATGGCTTTTAAATTAAGAATTACATTTTAAGATTTACATTTTAAATATGTAACTATTAGTAAGACCATAGTACGTTCCACAGTTTCTGTAATTTAGGACTCCTATGATGAAAATAAAAGGTTTAGCACATCTCACTCAAGCAAAAAGAAACTTTGTAACGGTACTTACATAATTTTTCCTGTATTTTTCATTTGTTCTAATTTCCAAAATGGTCAGATAGAATATGTCAACACTGAAAGCCTCATGTAAATGTCGTTCCTTCTTCAGAATCATGACTTTCTTCTATATACTAATTAAGATATGCACAAGGAACTGATAGGCATAATATCCATTCTGCTTTGGATCTAAGGTAGCAAGTAAGAAGAGGTGTCCATGTTAAATTATCTGATTAAGTTGACTGAGCAAATCTTGATTGCTTACTTGATAGAGAATCACTGCTGTACAAAAATTTTTGTGATGAAATCTGTGACCTTAAATCATTTTAATGAGACTTGAAGAAAGTATATATAATCATCAATAGTTGAAACTATTCAGTGATTTTAACAAGAAAACATCAATCAATATGTCAAACATAAAACAAATGTGTGAAATCTTCTCATTATTAGGTGTGAATGTTAAAATTGAGGGGTCATTTCATTGTTTCACAAATTCCTAGGAACAGGAAACCTAATCATTTACAATGATTACTGTTGATAATCTAAAACATGAATTACTCCGAGACTTGCCAAGAGAGATGTGAAAAGATATTTCTTCAATTAAGTGTAAGAAAAGCAATAGCTATCAACTTCAGTAATAAACAAATGTTGAAATGTCAAGAGAAATGTTATAAGAACTGATTTATAATCTCTGTATCCTTTTTTAAACTTCATGTAGTTTCATCCTTTTGAAGAGGGCAACTTACAAAAGAATAATAAAACTTAAATGTACATTACTGAGAATTTTTTATATATAAATCAATCCATGAATCAGCAGATACATAGAGATCCATTTGTATCTCTATCATTGCATTTAACACATCATCCCGTACGCACCCCATAAGCAGGAGACAATATCTTGTTCACATCCCTAGGACCTTACAATATGATGCCCAATAAACACTTGTTACACTAAACTGAGCCTTAAAAAGTAGTCTTATTTCTACAATCCCCCCAAAATAAATTATAATAAGACAAATTAACACTAGTGTCCCATTGTGTTATTTAAAATAAGGAGCAGAGTTAAAAATAGAGCTCCCATACCACCCAGCAATTGCACTACTAGGTATTTACCCCAAAGATACGAGTGTATTGATCCAAAGGGGTAGCTGTACCACAATGTTTATAGCAGCAATGTCCACAATAGCCAAACTGTGGAAAGAGCCAAAATGTCCATCAACAGATGAATGGATAAAGAAGATGTGGTATACGCACACACACACAAGATGGAATGTTACTCAACAGTCAGAAAGGAGGAATACTTACAATTTACATCGATGTGGATAGAACGGGAGGGTATTATGCTGAGTGAAATAACTCAATCAGAGAAAGACAATTATCATATGGTTTCACTCATACGTGGAATATAAGAAACAGTGTAGAGGATCATAGGGGAAGGGAGGGAAAACAGAATGGGAAGTCATCAGAGAGGGAGAAAAACCATGAGAGTCTCTCAACTGTAAGAAACAAACAGAAGGTTGCTGGAGGGGGATGGGGTAATTGGGTGGTGGGCAGTAAGAAGGGCATGTGATGTGATGAGCACTGGGTGTTATATGCAACTGATGAATTACTGAACTCTTCACCTGAAACTAATGATGTACTATATGTTGGCTAATTGAATTTAAATAAAATGATAATAATAATAAAAATTACTTATTAATGCCAGAAAAATTTAAAAATAAAAATAAAATAATAAAGAGCAGAGAAATAAGGCCTGTTGGCAGATGCTGCTATCTGCTTCTCAAAATTCATTCTCTCTTCATAATTAATAGAACTCCAATATTTTAGCTGTGCACTTACCACCCAATAAAAAGACAACATTTCCCTGCCTCCTTTGCAGTTTAGTATGATCATGTGAGCATAGTGATTCAGGCAATGAGTTCCTTCAAAAGAAGAAGGTAAGTGGACAAATTATATATTAAAATATGAAGCATAAAGAAAATAAACTTTAAAAAATAAAATATGAAACATACACGATAAAAGTAAGTACACTGTCAAATTCAAAATACTCTAATACTACAGTATGGGGGTGTATTCACCACCTAACTATAGTATAAGAATAAAAGGACAAGCTATTTTAACCATAGCTACAATTATTTGTTAATGAATACACAATATAAAAAGAGGTAAATCAGGGGCGCCTGGGTGGCTTAATCGTTAAGCATCTGCCTTTGGCTCAGGGTGTGATCCCGGCGTTATGGGATTGAGCCCCACATCAGGCTCATCCGCTGGGAGCCTGCTTCTTCCTCTCCCGCTCCCCCTGCCTGTGTTCCCTCTCTCACTGGCTGTCTCTCTCTGTAAAATAAATAAATAAAATCTTTAAAAAAAAAAAAAAGAGGTAAATCATGATATCAAAAACATAACATGTTATATGTTAATTATATTTCAAAAAAAACAAGAGAAAAAAATTAAAACCAAAGCAACAACTCAAGAAAGAAAGAAAGAAAGAAAGAAAGAAAGAAAGAAAGAGATAAAGAGAAGAAAGCAAGGAGTCAAAGTGTATAGAGTTTTCATATGTGATCAAATTTAGGTTGATCTTAGCATAAAATAGAATGTCATAGCTACAGATTAAAAATTTCGTAACAAAGAGCGTGCCTGGGTGCCTTAGTCAGTTAAGCGCCCAACTCTTGATTTTGGCTCAGGTCATGAATATTCAAAAGCTAATTTTGCCATTTGCAACAACATTGTTACACCTGGAGGCATTATGCTAAGTGAAAGAAGCCAGACAGAGAAAGACAAATATTGTATGGTCTCACTTATATGTGGAACCTGAAAAAGCCAAACTCCTAGAAACAAAGTAGAAGGGTGGTTACGAGGGACTTGGAGGTAGAGGAAATGGAGATATGTTGATCAAAAGGTAAAAACTTACAGTAGATTTTGGGGATCTAATGTACAGCATGGTGACTATAGTTAATAATACTGTATTATATATTTAAAAGTTGTTAAGAGAGTAGATCTTAAGTATTCTCACCCAAAAAAGATGGTAACTATGTGAGGTGATGGATGTATTAACCTAACGCTACTCTGGTAATCATTTGGCGATATAGGAGTATCAAATCACCATGTTGTACACTTAAAATTTATACAATGTCATATGTCAATCACATTTCAATAAAGCTGGGGGGAGGGACCATCTGAAATAGATGATACAAGTGAGAAAAACAAGGCACAAGGAGATCAAATAATTTGCCACAAGTCATCAACTTAGTGAGTGGTAGATAGACCTGGGTTTTGAACCCAGCAACCTGGCTCCCAAGTCTGTGCTCCTAACCACTATGACTATTTCTAAAATATTTGGATAATGAAAATTTAAAAACAAAAAAAAATCTTGAAAATTCTTCAAGCTGTATATTTATGACTTGTGCATATTTCTGTATGTATATTAAACCTCAATTTAAAAATTGACTTGAAAAATCTACTTAAAGAAAGAACTATGGGAATTTTTATTGTGCTAGGTACAAGAGGAATATAAGAACAATGGTGTTGGGGCACCTGGGTGGCTCAGTTGTTTAAAACTCTGACTCTTGGTTTCAGCTCAGGTTATGATCTCAGGGGGATGGAGCCCTGCATTGGGCTCCGTGCTCAGCAGGGAGTATGCTTGAGATTCTCTCTTTCCCTCTCCCTCTGTCCCTCCCCCCGCTTATGCACTCTCTGTCTCTCTCTCTCTCTCTCAAATAAAAATCTTAAAAAAAAGTTTGCTAGCTTCCAGTGGATTCTAGGTAACTAACATCCGAGAAAATGAGGGAATGACAGATGTTGGAAGAAGAGGAAAGTTTCAGATATGGAAGGAGATAGGCAAGATGATCTCTTAGTTGGAATAGCGTTTTCTCAACCAAAAAAAACCTCCCCCCAAAAACAAAAAGAAACACAAAAAAAAACCATTTTTCAAGATCAAAAGACCATATATATTTAGAGGAAGACAAAGTTAAAAGCAAGAGCCCTCATTATTTGGCAACAGACAAATATAAATCACATAAATGGGCCTAGAGCTGGAGCTGGCAAACTATAGCCCATAGGGCAAATCTATCCCATTGCCTATCTTTGTTAAGTACAGCCTTAGTGGAACACAGCATTGTCCCTTAATTTACATATCATGCAGTTGGGACAGAGACTGTATGGCCTACAGAGACTAAAATATTTACTTTCTGGTCCTTTACAGAAAAAGTTTGGTCACCCTTGATCTAGAAAAAGAAGTTAAAAATTTGAATAATCCATGTTTTTAATAAAATTCTGTGGAATGAGATCCATCTAATTTTTTTTTAATCTTCTAAAAAGCCAGCAGGGCTGACTTTACTTGTCTCATTTCCCTAGTCTTTCATGTAAGTGTGTGTGTGTGTGTGTGTGTGTGTGTGCGTGTGTGTGTGCGCGTGCGTGTGCGTGTGTGTGCATGCTTAGTGGCAAATACACTTCAAAATTCAAGGCCACTTACTGTTAAATTAGAACTGGGGGTATAGATATAAAATGCTTTAAGTAAAATGGAAATTAATTAGGAATTTGAATCATTAACACTACATGAATGGTCAATTAAATAACTAATTATGTTGAAAAATTAATTGCCTACTTAAGTAGATGACCACACCCCACCACATATCCTTTCTCAGCCCACACAGGTGTTCCATGTCTCCTAGACTTCAAAAATGATTTGGCATTCACATTTAATGGCTGGAAGAACAAGACACATTTTTTATCATTCAATTATCCATTCATTCTACAAGCATATAACAAATGACAATTTTGTGCCAGAAGTATGTTCGAATTTAAGAATATAGTGAACAAAGATGGTTAGGAACCACCAAAAAGCTCTCTTTCTCTCTCTTTCTGTCTCTCCCTCCCTCCTTTCCCCTTCTGCCACCCTCTCTCTCTTTCTCTCTCCCTCTCATATGTTTTATGTATCATTCCAAGAGCTACACATCCTTATGGCATTTAGCTTATATTTCTATAATAAAATGGAAATGGAAGGAAGGTCACTACTGTTACAAGTGATGTTGAAGGAAGACTGCTTGATTTATAAAACATTTCTCTGGGCCCATTGGTTGTACCCAGGCTGGCTCTCAGGATGATGTGGAGGAGAGAGGTTGAAACTAAAAGGGGCCAATTTATTCTCTGTAACTAAGTATCACCAATTTCTGATTCTGCCTGGTGACTTGGAAACTTTTCTTTAATGTTTAGGAAATAGAGACAGATGGTAGATTTTGGTTAGTATGAGGGTGAATCCAGCAAGGTGTGGGAAGTCAGGGAGGCAAAGAAATACTTAATGAGTGAGTAATTTTCATACACCAGGAGTGTCTGACCAAAGTAAATAATTTTGGAATAACATCTGATATTCAATTTTAGATAGACCCTTGTTTGTTCTATAATGGGCTTCCATTGTTTCTAGATTTTCAGTTACCCAACACAAGAACCTTATGTTAGTGATTCTTTTGAGGAATAAAGGGAAAATATCCAGACTTAGAGAAAAGCCCTGAGAATCAGGAAGAAACAGGCAAAAGTGATCCTGATTTCAGTCATTGAAGACGCTGGAGGGCACCTACTAGGAGAGTCCAGGTGCTAGCAGGCAGGAATCCTTAGAAACACCAGAAATGACACAACTCCTCCCAGTGTGTGGGCAGGGGTCTTGAATTATTTTACTTGAACATAAAAGAAAAAGCACCCAAGAAACCTTGGGGACTTGGGAACGTTCAGCTTATTACGAATCTGATTTTTGCCTCGTGTTATACTTATGTAAATCACCCTGGCCTCCCCCAGTGGAATGTAAGCACATGTATTCATCTTTATATTTCTCCTATACTATGCTTAGCGTATTGCAGAGCAGGAGCTCATTAAATTAAGGAGAAAAAGAATTTCAGAAGCAGCAGGAAGACGGAATAAAAATGAAGATCTTTGTTTCAACATAAGAAGCAATATAGAATTGGCTGAGGGCTAAAGAAATTACTTTTGTCTAGTTGTGTTTCTCCAACTGAAAACAGTTTCCCCACAGTTGGGACTGGGGAAGGGGGGGGGGAGTGTGTCAGGGAGTGGATGTTCAGAGTAGTTGGGAATGGAGTTAAGAGTGGAAAGAACTTTTTCTGTGGCAAAACCTCAAGCTGGGGAAAAAATACTTTAAAGACGGGAATACGTTTGCCTTTTGGATAAAGAGAAGATAGATACCCCAGTGCTAATTTGACTTATTCTGTGGATCATATTTGGTATGCGCCAGAGATTTCTAAACATGACTGTACAATAAATTCACTAAAAAATGTGTGGGTTTATTGAAAAGATATGCTCAGGCTCACCCTCTGGAGATTCTGATATTCTCAGTCTGAGTAGAGCTCTGAAATCTATATTTTTAGTACATTTCCCATAACACATTAAGATCTTAGAGGAAAGTTTCTCCTCCTATTGATCTTTCTAACCCCAGGTCTGGCATGCTTACTGAATTAATTAGTAATGTGTTCACCATGTAATATCTATCCCTTGCCTTCATAAATGGGAAATTTATCAATAAAAATAGTTTAATCTAATTTTCACCTTGTTTTCCTTTAAATAAATCCTCACTATGTGAGTATTATATTTATCTACGGCACTCCTCATCCCACCCAATAAACAGAAGACTTAGAGAATGGCCAAATAAGGCTCTCAGCTGAGAAAAAAATCAGTAGCAAAAAAAAAAGAATACCATGTAAGTAACTGTTTATTATGTCATTAATGGACAAGTTATTAGTAACAGCAGCACATATAAGAAAGAAAATATTGTTTCTATGCTTTGGACTTTCAATTTATAATTCTGTTCTTTTATTTACCTTAAATACTATAATAGATCAATTGATTAATTGTTCAATCAATAGAGATAAAGGATAGATTTTAAAAGATAAAGGTAGAGACAGTCAGTAAAAAAACTTGGAATTTAAAACATATCACACAAAAATCCAATTACCATAAAAGAGAGGGAGGGAATACAGATTTTCCAATGTAAATTCTTCATCTGTTGTTTTACCTTAAAGGTAATAATGCCAATTCCTGGTATATGATTGTGTGGTTCTGGTTCAGATGATAATACAATCAAGGTGGCGTCAGGGTTTTCATGAGCTTCTAAGTCAGAGTATCAGCTTTGTTTAGCAATTTAAACCAAAAGAGTACAAGATATTTTTAAAGAAAGGTAAGAGCAGGAAAATTGTTGCAAAGCTCATTCTCTGATAGGCGATAGCAGAGAAGTTTGGAGTCCACACATTACCCGCAAATGTTGTGACATAAGAGTTTCAATGAAAGTCTATCTCCCCCAATTAAAAAAACACAGTCCTTGGATAGTTCTGTTCACACCACACCAAAGCTTTCAAAAGTATTCATATAATATTACCACCCATGTTTCCTTAATTCCAAGATATGCACACTTAATTCTCTCTTTCTCTCTCTTTCACACACACACACACACACACACACACACACACACACTGAGGGACTTTACATTTTATAAATGATAGGTATATTTAATGTAGTTTATTTTCCACAAAAAGTATTAAGTCAAAGATACATTTTGTAAATGATGGCACATTAGGATTGAGACCATACTGCATCTGAGTTCCAAATTTGGTTAATGTTTGTTTTTTCTGTTTAATTGAAACTGTCCTCTACTGATGTTGTGAACCTCAGCCTAGTGAAAGAGGAAATCTCCTGAAAGCCAAGAGAAGAGCTAGGGGAAAAATCAAGATGATATCACCTGTGCACTTAGATCAACGACAATTAATTTAGCAAGTTATTGGACAATCCAAATCACAGCTGTTTCTTTACTTCATTCAGTTCCCATGAGGTCAGAAGAATATTGTCCTTCCTTGCTAAATTAACAAAAACTGACCAAGACCAGGAAAGCAATAAAAATAAGTTACAAGAAGAAAATTTGAGCAGTCCTAAAATGAACCAAGGTAGGTTCCATATTCATTTTTCCAGAGAGAAAGAACAAATTTTGTATGTGTTCTGGAACCTATTCTTTTGGACTCCCTAAAGCTGATTGCTAAATTTTCAGGAATTTTGTGAGCCGGTTGTTAAATTGTTGGTAGCTTGAAATTGGCCATGGTGGGAGTATCTCCAACATGGAAATCAGTAAATGCTACAAATCAGAGCTTTTTCTTCCCCCAGAGAGCCAATTTGCCTGCAAAGCACATGCAAGAACATGCTATAGTAGAATGTTTGAGTTTTAGGAAAAGGTAAAAACTATCTCTTTCACTGAAAAATATTTGCTTTAGGACAACTGTTTCTCTTTTTCAAAATTTATTAACTTTTTATGTTTCCATTTTTAGAAATTATCTGAAAACATATGAAACTCTACTGATGAGACAGAATTATCTTTAAAAGCAATATTTTAGATAAAAAACAAATTGACCTAGTTCTGTCCTAGCCTCAGCAACCCAATGTCATTTTAAAATATTTGATCATCAGTATTTCCAAAGACATAAGAAGTTGTCTTACCCTAAAGCCAACAAAAGCTATTGACCTAAATTAAAATTCAATTATACACATACACACACACTGACATGGGCCATACTGTTCCAATCCAAACAGGGTGATTATCATCCACAAAGAAGACACCCCTGCGGGTGTCTGAAATCCACAGGGAAGACAGTAGAGCTCCCAGCAGGCAAAACCCATCTAAACATTGTCTCCCTGAGATTCCACAAAGTACAAAATAATACTCCCTCACGGTTGAGTCTGACTGCCTGTTCCAGTGAAAACAGGTCTCTGTGAACCCTGGAATGGGGATAAAGGATAACATATCTGATTTTATCTAAGATGCTTATACTTTTCATATGTGAATGCTTTGAGAAAAAAAATTTTAAAGGTTTTTTTAAACCAAAATACTTAAAGCACTGAATTTATTCCAAGTAGGAGTCAAGACTATCAGTCTTTTTTTATTATTTTCATAAATATTGAAGAATATATTTCTTGGGAGCATATTAGTATTCATATAATTGTTTCTGATATTGAGAATTGACCTGGTCTCAGTTAATCTGATTAAGGTAAGGCAATCTCTGTGCCATATTGGAAGAAGGCCATGGCCAATGATATCACATAAATAAAATATAGGAAAGAAAAAGCCCTTATAAACCCTTCATAAAGCTTAAAGACTGTAATCAAATCTTAGTAGCAACATTAAACAAAATCTCATCCCTAAGCAAAGGCAATGAGAATGCCCTCTCACAGGGAACTCAAACATACTAACACACTTATTTTGTTAGGAAAGGAGGCATATTTACAGAATAAGTAAAGGTCTTGAAGGTTAAAGTAACTGGATGACCTATGTCTACTTCAATTTTCTTTTTAACTAGGACTTATTTTTAAACCATGAGTTCTTAAATTTAACTCTTAGTTTGGTCATGAATACTAAATATCCATAGCCAAAGGTCTGCTCTCATGTATACTAGCTTTCTGGCTGTTCCTGAAATATTTCATTTTCTCTCCATTTCAAAGCCTTTGCATTTGCTACTTCTTCTATGTGGAATGCTTTTCTCCCTGACATCAGGATGGCTTGGTCCTTCACTGCCTTCAAGCCTTTGCTTAAATACCACCCTGTGAGAGTACCCTTCCAATATAAAAGACCAAATTACATTCCCTTCCTCTACCCAGCATTTCTTGTTTCTCTTAGCCTTCCTCCATAGCACTTACCATCACCTAATATGGGATATACATACTTTTGACATTTTTGTTGTCTATTTATTGTCATGAGAACAGGATCATTATCTGTTTTATTCACTGCTATATCCTGAGCACCTAAAGCAATGCCCACATGTAGTGATAGCCTAATTAATAAATCTTCAATAAATGAAAAAAAAAATCACGGGGTCAGAAGGAACCCAAATGTTCTCTGATAGCTTCAACATTAACTCATTGCAAAACTACAATTAGAATTCTGCGAACAAACAAAAAACCTCGTGTTTAAACATAGTAAATACTATTTCTGCATAACCCTTTTATTGAATCTTTACGATTTTATTATTCTAATATAAGGAGGAGAACGTTTTTCAATATCACCAAAAGAAAGCTATTTACAATTTTACTCTTTTTAGCATTCGAACTATAGGAGAACAAAAAAATCCTATGGGTCAAATCTTTACAAGGTGGAAAAATTAAATAAATCAACAGAACCTTATAAATAGTGAATTTATTTTTCCATTAGAGAAAAATTTAAGTATTTTACAAGTATACATTGAACATCAATCTATAGTTTGATCCCCAGTTTCTGAAAAAGAAGAGCATCTGAATTATATATGTAGCCCACAATGATGGTTGAAAATTTTGTTCTCATAGACTAACTTCTGAAGGGGATAATAAACATTTCTAGAAGATTAGATTAACCATTATTACCAGAACATTTTCTATGCTTCATGTACTCGCACTAACCACTATCCTACAGTTCCACGGGGTGAACTTTTCTTTCCCATTTCTATAGATGTAAAAACAAAACAAAACAAAAACAAAACAAAAACAGAGGGACTAGGATTTTTGCATTGATTTAATGTTGAAGTTGTCAGAGAACATTTGGGTTCCTTCCAACCCTGTGTTGCTGTGATGAGCACTGGGTATGTATGTAAGTGATGAATCACCAAATTGTACACCTGAAACAAATATTGCACTGTCTGTTACCTAGCTGGAATTTAAATAAAAACTTGGAAAAAGAAGGGGGGAGGGAAGATTTATTAATTGAGCTGTCACTACACGCAGACATTGCTTAGGCACTCATGAGTTTATAAAACATAATGATGCTGATAAAAATAAATTATTGAGTAAATAAATAAAGGGAGGGGGGAGTGAAAAATCTTTCTTACAGAAGCATTCAGAATAATTTATGTAAAGCTTAAATCCCTAACCTTGAATATGGGCTACATTTACTTTCTTCCAAAGAGTACTGAAAAGGCAGAGAGGAGGAAGACTAACCTTACAGGGGAGAAACCTGGCAACAGTTTCTCAGTGAGGCGATCAAGGTGAACACCATCAATAAGTCATGCTGACACCATGTATACGTGATATGATGTGATGAGAATGCCACTTCACCTCTCCAGGCTTCCTCTAAAACCATATAACCTTAGTCTAATCGTAAGACAAACCTCAGACAAATCTAAGTTGATAGACAGTATGCAGAATAACTGAAAAGTACTCCTCAAAGATGTCTAGGTCCTCACGAACAGAGAAAGAGAAACTGTCACAGAAACCTAGGGAGGCATGACAACTAAGTATGAAGTGCATCCTGAAATAAAAAACAAACAGTAGCTGGGGCGCCTGGGTGGCACAGTGGTTAAGCGTCTGCCTTCGGCTCAGGGCATAATCCCAGTGTTATGGGATCAAGCCCCACATCAGGCTCCTCCACTAGGAGCCTGCTTCTTCCTCTCCCACTCCCCTGCTTGTGTTCCCTCTATCGCTGGCTGTCTCTATCTCTGTCGAATAAATAAATTTAAAAAGAATCTTTAAAAAAAAAAAGAAAGAAAACAAACAGTAGGGAAAAATTAATCAAATTCAAAGAAAATGTGGAGTTAATATATTCATATTGGCCCTTTAGTTGTGACCAATGTACCACAGTAATGTAAAATGTTAACAGGGAAAACTGGAGAAGGGATACATAGGAACTCTCTGTGCTATTTTTACAACTTTTCTGTAACTCTAAAACCATTCTAAAATAGGGGCGCCTGGGTGGCTCAGTCGTTAAGCGTCTGCCTTCAGCTCAGGGCGTGATCCCGGTGTTCTGGGATCGAGCCCCACATCAGGCTCCTCCGTTGGAAGCCTGCTTCTTCCTCTCCCACTCCCCCTGTGTTCCCTCTCTCGCGGGCTGTCTCTATCTCTGTCAAATAAATAAATAAAATCTTAAAGAAAAAAACCATTCTAAAATACAAAGTTTTAAAATATATATATTCAAAGTCTTAAACAAAAATGCAAAAGGACATACATACTCCCATTCCGGACCAAGCCATTTACCACCCCCCAACAACAACAAAGTCGTATGTATGTAGCCCAAGATATTCAAACTGGAACCATTATGGATGGTGGTTTGCCTTGGATGAGTGGGGATGACTCTTGGCTGAGCGTAAGTGAGAAGCTGGAAAATGTAATTACCTGGATGAAAGATATTGGTTTTTCTAATTTCAGGGATGGATAGGAGCTTCAGCATTTCAGTTGATCCCTGGAGTAGCAGGGAAGCTCTTTTTTATGAATCAGAAAAGGCTCATGGAGAATTTTTGTTACTTGAGGTAAAAATCAAGAAGGGGTTACTTTGGAACTTGTTGGGAATAGAGTCCAAAAGAGGGTAGGTCTGGGAGCAGGAAGACAATTGCTAGAGAGCTCTCCGGATCTAGGGGCACAAAAGCATGTCTGCTCAAGGGAATGTGGCTCTGAGGGCTCTGAGGGAGAGATTCCTGACTGAGAGAGACCAAGGTCTCAAAGACATTGTAGCCTGTGGGGTTTTGTTGTTGTTAATATAATTTCTCGCTCAAATCCATAATAAGAATGGATGTAAGTTAGGATATATTTGTTCCCATGCGGGACAAACCAGGGAATTCTTATCCTCTCATAATGTAAATTTTCAATCTGTGCCACTGAAATCTTCAATGTAAGCAATCAAGTATAATTCTCAACTTAGAAGAAGCCCCACAAGGAAATGAGGACAATAGGAGGCAGCACTGTGAGAACTAAATTCAATTTTTGCCTTGATGATTTTGTATCTCTTGCCATATCTACCCTGATCAAAAGAAGAAATGAAAACAACTTTTTTGGTTTGAAAATGGGGTCTGTACTTCCAAAAAAGAACCTAAAGGAGACACATGCTTCAAGCAAAATAAAAAGTATGTACCCTTCTATTGGGCTCTGGTCACTTACTGCCCTTCCATACAATTGCCTTCCCCTGGTGTAATAATTTATTGCCTATTAGTTCACTATTTTGCAGGCCCTCTTTTCTCTCTTTGGCTGCATGGTTGACTCTATTAGTGGTAATGAACTGTGTCGTGGGTAATCACACCATCAAGACCCATTTACCTTAAGCCCCAAAGCTTGAAACCTTCTCAGCACTCAGTCCTGCAAAGAGAAAAAGAGCAATGACCTGCAAAAAATAGAGACCTGAGAACCTCTGGAGATATTAAGTTTAAGCTTAATAGTGAGTCATTAATAAATAAGATGCAGTATAATTATCAATATGAACCACATTTAATAATTAATACCTTGCAAACAAAAGAGAAATGAAATACGAGTAGAATTAGACAGAGGTTATATTCAGTTCCCCTTGAAGATCCTGCTTTGAAGGGGAAATCACAAACTGTTGAAAATTATGAAAGAGCCGTCTCCCCAAAGCTCACATAGTGAGCCACTTAGCTAATAGGCTTCCTAACACTCATCCATCTGTGCTCTTACGAGCTTTACCCATGCTTAATTCCAAAAGAACAACTCCTCCCATTTAATTGCAACATCTCACCTTTCATTGAAGTATTGAAAGGTTTTGGTGGAAGTGTGTGATTTATCAAAATGAGCGGCAAAAGTAGTTAAATACAATCCCTTTCATATGTCATTCTTATTATATAAGATTTAAATACAATCCCTTTCATATGTCATTCTTATTATATAAGATTCTGAGGCTAGATTTTGGCATTAACCTCTGGTTTCTGCTGACAATCCCAATTTTTGATGACCTATCCTCTGTTAAGGGAAGGGAACTAATAATTACTGAGCATTCACCAAGGTAGATGGACTAACATTGGTTATCTGATATAATTCTCTAAACAAGCCTATGAGATCAGGCTTATGGCTTATTAATACCAACTAATGGGCCAGAAGTTTCAGGTTAAGAGAGGCCAAACCACTAACTCAATATCAAAAGTGGTGGATTGGGAACTTGGCTCCTGATCTTTCCAATCCCAAAGCCTATCATTTTTTCAATTATGGATCCTAAATTTATCTATAAATAGAATATGAAGGTCTCCTGGATGCTTTGTAACTGACTATATCTAAAGCAATATTATGGTTATTTATATAACATTTTATCAATGTCCCATAATATTTAGCAGTTTGTCAACATCTGGGAGAACAAAGTATCATAGCACTTTCCAAGTCCAAGTCACTGATTCAGAAAGAGATCCAGTCATTGTCCAGCACTCCTAGCCAATCAAGCAGTGATGAAGGGAGAGAAACAGGCTTTCACCATCACTCACAAACCCAGCCATCTCACCACCCTGTCCCCCTGCTCCAGCCCTACCAGGGGTTTGAGGGAAAGGTTACAATTTCTTTCCGTAATTTTTAACCTAGCACAAGCAATTTTAACCCTGGTCATAAAATATGTTCATTTTGCCCTAGAATGAATGAAATCAGAGGTGCCTCAGGATATGTTACAGGGTATCCAAATGTAATGTATTCCTTTTTTTTCACTGCCTTGTGCTAGAAGACCCAACACTTCCCAGGATCTGAGAATTTCTTAGGAATGGAATGTTAGTTTAGTCATGAATCAATAACTTTATCATCTATGATTTCAGTGACCACAATCCCACTTTCTCTCAGAGAGCATCTCCTGGGGTGCTGTGAACACAACTAGGTATTCCATGCTTTTGAAATTGAATAAACGTGTTTGTTTTTCAGATTTTGTTGAAAATAATCATTAATTTCTGTTCACATTGCCTAAATCCTATAGTCAGATTTTATTGAAAACACATTTTTTTTTTTAGCTTACAGATTAGGAATTTATTTCTCACAATTATGTAGGCTGTGAAGGTAACAGCCAATACAGTTCCTGGTAAGAGCTCTCTTCCTGGGTTGCAGACAACTGCCTTCCACATTCTCACATGTCTTCCTTCATTTTTGTGCATGGAGAGAGAGGGATCAAACACTTTGAGGTCTCTTCTTACAAGGACACAAATTCTATTGGATCAGGTGTCTACCCTCGTGGCTTCATTTAACCGTAACTGCTTCCTCAGAGGCCCTGGGTTGATTTAAGGCAGGGCAAATATTGGTCTTGGTGTGTCAGCACTTGATAAGAAGGTGGATGGAGCTATAGATTTCGGATTGTTTGCACTGAGGATGAGTTCTGGGGGGTCTGGGTGGCTCAGTCAGTTAGGCATCTGCCTTCGGCTCAAATCATGACCCCAGGGTCCTGGGGTCAAGCCCCACATCAGGCTCCCTGCTCATCAGGAAGCCTGCTTCTCCCTCTCCTCCCCGCTCATGCTCTCTCTTGCTATCTCTGTCTCACTCTCTCAAATAAACAAATAAAATCTTAAAAAAAAAAAAAAAGATGAGTTCCTAGGAAAATTGTTATTGTCTACGAGAACTAGATGAGAAGCAGCCTAGCTATCCTGGAGAAGACCCCAAACATTTAAGAATTGGTAGTATTCTGAAAATGGGTGTGAAGGTAGAAATAAAAACAGAAGGACCAATTGAATATCTATTTAAAGAGTATTTAGAGCCCCAAATCCCCTCTTTGCCTCAGTTCAGAAACACATTTTTAAGGTTATAATGATGATGGTGATGACAATAATAATAATAAATAACAAAATAAATTATCCTAAACAAGTTTCGTTTTTTGTTTGTTTTTTTTTTTTACTTAAAAAGTTTTAATACTTAAATATTAGAAAAAGGACCCAATGCTTATTATAGCCAATAATTTCTTTCAGGCTGAGTTCAACAACACATGTAAGCCTCACATTTTAGAAATATCCTTGTCACAAGGGTCAAACAGGCAATTAGCATCATCTATTATGATTAGAAGGAAAATAAAAGACAAACACAATTACCACGGGACATGCAAACTTAGCATCAGCTTGGCAAAAAGAAGTCATCTATTCAAACAGAATTGAATACAATTCCACTATATATGCAATCTCTCTTAAGAAGAACTGCAAAATAACAAATTCCCTAATTTCAGGAAATGTCCTCCCTGCTCTGTAACCTATTTGGACTCCAGCCATCTTTCAAAGCTCAGGTCAACACATTTCCTTCCTAAAACCATTGGCTCCTACTCTGATTCTTTCTCCATCTCTTGAACTCTTTTAAATGTAGGGTTGTGCCACACAAATTAACATACAACCCAAGTTTATATTACATTGTAAGATGACACAAATACCTTCGCAGATCATTCTCATCTCTTACACAAGAAACCGAACCTCTTAAATGCAGAAATTGTTCCTGTATTTCTCCACTGTTGCTAGCAATGAGCTGGGCACATATCACACGCAGCACATGGTCATGAACTGACTACTGATCTGTTGGTTTTCTATATAATGTCCTGCTTTGGGCATGTTTTCATCTTTCTTTATTTAGTTGTAAATTCTTTATTTACTTTTTTAAAGTTTTTATTTAAATTCCAGTTACTTGACATACAGTGTACTATTAGTTTCAGGTGTACAAAATAGTGATTCAACACTTAAATACATCACCTGGTGCTCATCTTGAAAAGTGCACTCCCTAATCCCCATCACCTATTTCACCCATCCCTCCTCCTTCCTCCCCTCTGGTAACCATTGGTTTGTTCTCTATAGTTAAGCATCTGTTTCTTGGTTTGCCTCTCTCCTTTTTTTCCCCTTTGATTTATTTTCTGATCCTGACATTCACATGTTACTTCCTCTCCTTTTCATCAATCCAAATGCTTCACATCCAAATCTATCCTTAAATACTGCCTCTTCCATGAAGTCCATCTGATGGCCCTGTGAGCAGCCATCTTTCTTTTAGCACCTTTAAGTTGAATACTGCTATCATGTTCTTAAACCCCTATTACCTCATGCTATTTTCCAGTGTTTCCCATTGTACATCTTATTTTCCTAAGCACATAATAAACTCCCTTAGCTCAGGGAATGTGCCTTCTATTTTTTTGTATCCTCCACAAAAATAAGCTCATGAAATCTAAGGAAATACAGATTGATCTGGTTTCTGATTTATATGCTCTGTCACATTTTGCAGTCTGTTCTATCCTCAATTAACTGATCCATCATGCACCTTTTTTTTTTCTCCAAGGTGTGATTGTCTTTCACTTTACAACTTAGCCAGAAAAGGGAATTTATTAAAAAGCCCAGACTTCTTAATATATGTCACCCATTTCTCTTAGATTTCCAATGAGGTGTTTTTAAGAAGTTGCCAGTTCCAAAGATCTTAAAGTTTGTTTTGTTTTGTTTTAAACTTCTCATTTCAATTTTTCCAAGTCTATGGTCACAGTTCCTTTTCTAAAATCAAGTAACCAAATGATAGACTTTTTTCTCATTATTGTCAGAATATTTAGATACACTTAATTATGTTGTGATAATTACAATGAAGGCATTTGCCATGAATTACTGTATCATTTCCTTTCTGCTGTTTATATACACCGACTGTATTTGTCCTGTGGATTCTGAAAGTCTTATCCAGAGAAGTAACCCTCTTACTAAACCATGAAATCACAGAACACTTATTTTAAAAAGGTAACATTTTCTCCCATTTTATAGATCCATAGGTAAATTATTACAGTGAATACATTTTTATTGTTAAATTAACTGTGCACTTATACAGAAAAGCATAAACTATCTTGAACTTCCTAAAATTATTAAAATTGGGGCAATAACTTAAAATTTTACTTTTTCTCAAAGAAGACTCTAAAATATGTTAGTCAAAAATATTCAATCTTCATGTATAAAGCAAAGGAAGAAAAAAGAGTATGTATAAATGTTAGTAGGTATGAACTTTATTGGGATGGATTTATACATTTACCATCATCTGCCCTAGAAATATCACTATTTAATGTTTTAAGATTTTCAGTAAGGAATTTGGATAATACACACACATAATTGTCAATTTTTTAATCTAGACAATTGAACTTTCATTTTTGTTTAAGACTTGAACATAAACAAATACTTCTTCCAATTGCTTTAGTAGTTAAAACAACACTTTTTTTTACTATCAATAACAGTGATTTATAGAATTATAAGCTTTTCCCCATTGTAATGGTACTTGTTTTACAAATAATATATGCTTTCCTCAAAGTAATTATAACTCTAAAAGAAAAAAGTATGAAGTTATTTTTTAAAAATAGAGAGTAGAGAATTTTGAAAAATATAATTTGAGAGGAATAAATGTTGCAAGTAAAATACATTTTTCTAATTAACTACAAAATATGAATCAAAGACTTCTTTAAGTACCTTCATTTATTTTTTTAAAAATGGAGTTTCATCTATGTGGAGAGAGACTGCATTGTTATAGGTAAACATGTCTGCCTACCTTTCAGCTGCTAGCCCAATCCCCTTCTCTTCACAGTCGTCTCTTCCCTTCAGTGTCAGCTCTCTTGACCCCCTTCCTCAACTTCTTATCCCTTAGTTTTTCAATTTACATTTAATTTGATAAGAATAATAAAAGTATTTCCTGACCCATAAAGCAATCAAAAGAAGCAAACATCATCAGAACTTAATCTAACAAATTAATGTTCAACTGTCCTGATGCTAAGCAATGAGAAATCCTGGACATAACAATATGCTGTCTGAATTCTGAGGGGATCTCTCTGTAACTCAGGAAGGTTGGTGCTTATTGCTCTATTTGAATCTGTCCTTTCCTGGCACCCCTCACTGTGCAACATAGGCCTGTGATGTCTTATGTTTTCCACGACACTGAGGTGAGTTAGAAAAATAATATTTCCACAAAGCTCTATGAAAAATCTAAAGATGGAATCTCATTTCCATGTCTCTTGGCTCTATACACACAGTTTTTTTATGCCCCAAATTCCTTTCCTTACTTAGCCTTCCTTCCCTTCCTTCTTGTTTTCTCCCTTACTTCTTCTCCAAGGGACTCAACTCACCCACCTTCCCAGGAAGTCTTTGCTTACCATCCCAGGCCAAATTAAATATTCTGTCTCTTCTCCTCTGTTTTCCTGTGCATCAGTCTTTCATGATACTCATTGCTACTCTGTAATTGCCTGCTTACTTGTCCATCTTTCAGACCATTCTGCCACCCACACTGAGAGTTCCCTCTAAGGTGGTACTCTGTCTGGAAGTACTCTGTGTCCCCACCAGATATCCCTCATGGTGCCTGAATCATAAGTTTCAGTGAATGAATGAATGGCTATATTCATAAATAGCTCCCTTCTTCTCACAGGATAATCTAGACTTGTTAGCCTGGTCCCACATAGGCCCCCTTCTTCCTTTCCCTCTTCATCTCCTAAAACTTTCCTCAAGTTGTCTGGACACTGAAATGGTCCAGTCATCTAGGACTAATCCTTTCCCACATAGGCTGAGCAATTTGGCACAACAGGCCTGTAATGGTCTCATTAAAATATTTTCTGTACAGTACGCAGTGAAAATCAAGATTGGGCCCAAATGTTCCTACCTCAATGCTCCCTGGGCACTTTGTTCATCATATTAATATAGCACAAATTACACTGTAGTATAGCTAGTAATATATCTGTCTTTCCTATCATGCTGACCTCTTTAATGAGGAAAAGCTGTTTGGTTTTCTTTGTACAGAGTGTTTAAGTGGCTTGCTCAAGTTCATAGAGCTGGCAAAAAGCAGAGGCAAATCCAGCTTTCTGCTTACAAGTCTAGTACTTTAAAAGTGTTTCTTCTGAGCCTCCCTTTCTCTTCCACCTGCCAGGAACTCTACTACCTTTAATAATATTACCATAATGCCATCGCCCCCCTACACACACACACACACACACACACACACACACTGCCCTCTGTACCTTCTTGTAAAGTATATATCTTGTATAACTCTGGAAACCAAAATGAATGTAAGTGGTAAGTGTAGAGGCTCTTTCTGGGAAGTATTTTGAATGGAAAGCCAGACATCAGCATATATCCCTCAAGCTAGGCAAAGTTCTGTTGATATTATCGGCCATTATTACACAACTTCCTTTGTTGGTGTTTCCTACTCCTAAATTAGAGTTCTGATGCACAAGATTACGACTAATGAAGGCTGACTACATTGTTTTAATACCTCTTCATGGAAAAAGAAAAGCTTTTGAAATATTCTAATACAAAACCAATTTTGGAGGAGAAACTTCCTGTTAAACTACAATGAAGCCCAATGTCTGGTATATTTTCTAGAGGGTAGACCTCTTTCACATTTGCTGACAGAGTTCAAATACCCAACAGAGGGCTCTGGGGGCAGGAGTGAGGGAGGCAGGACTTATTTAAGTAGGCCAAGTCGGTTTGAAATAAGTGCAGTCTGAGCACAGGTCTTGGAATCCGAGGCTTTCTGAACTGTAATCCTAGCTCAGACACTGATCCCTCCTGCGACCTAGGATAAATTACTCAACCTTTTTCCCTTGGTTTCCAGATCCTCTAAATAGGGATAATAATCCTGACCTCAGAAGGCTAGTGTATGAATTAAACATCTGAGAAGCCTGATATTAAAGACAGGCGGAATGAAGCATCTCATTCCTTACAGATAGAGTAACTCTTTCACCTCAAGTCACCAAGAACTATTTCTGTTAAAGGGACAAAAGATGGCTGATTCTGGTATCTGGCTACCCTGAAAGTGTTGATGCAGCCTCAAAAGGAAGTCAGACTCATAAATGAAAGAAACATGAGGCTGGAGGCTGAAAACTGAAAACAAAAATAAAAACACAAACATATTGACCTCACCATAAGCACCATGCTTTTGCATAAAACACTCAAGACAGCATTTGAGTCTGAAGGTAGTTGGCCTTCCTGAGCACTGTTCCTACAAACTAAGCCTTATTAGTATATTTTGTTGTTTATGTCAATGGTTTACAGATATATTTACTTGGAGAATGATTGAAATTATAATCACTAACAATTGGAGGACAAGACTTTTCAATAGCTGGAAATTCTGTCAGAAGTGCCATTTTAGATTATGCAGAACCAGTAAGATTCCGTAATCATAGCAATATAATTAAAATATATAGAATCAAGTCACTTAAAGAGGGAATGTTTTCTAGAACTTTGCAAATAACTCAAAATTCACTCAATTCAAGATTAATTTCCCCCCAAAAAAGACTAATTTTCCCATAGGAATAAATGTAAAAGGGGGGAAAGGTTAACTAAACTCAGTATGATGTATTTAATTTCATGCTGCTTTTTCTTCTCAGCACAATCTCTCATATCTTACAGTCTGCTCCCCTACATTCACCACAGATAGAACATGGTGGTTATTTGTCCATTGAACTAGTTATTTATTGCTGCATAACAAATTACCCCAGAGGGAGTGGCTTAAAATATCAATATTTATTATCTTACAGTTTCTGTTGGTTGGGAATCTGGGCATAGCTTAACAGGATCCTCTGGATTAGGGTCTCTCACAATCAAGATGCTGTCAAGGTATCCAGAGGAATTGTACTTATCTCGAGACCCAACTGGTAAAGGGTCTACTTCCATACTCACTTAGAACATGGTTGTTGGCAGGATTCACTTTGCGGTCTATTGGACTGAGGGCCTCACTTCCTCCCTGGCCTTTGGCCAAAGTCTACTCAGTTCCTTGCCACAGGGGTCTCTCCACAGAACAACTCCTAACAGCAGCTTTTTCATCAAAACAAGCAAGCAAAAGAGCTGGAGAAGGAGACTGAGAGAAAGACAGAGCCAGCAAGACTGAAGTCAGTCTTCTGTAACAATTTTGGTAGTGACACCTCATCTCTGTTGCTATATTATATTAATTAACAGTGAGTTGTTAGATCCAGCCTACATTCAATGACAGGAGATTACGTAGGCTATGAATCCTAGCAGGTAGGGATCACTGGACATCATTTTAGAAAGCTACCTGCCCCAGTCTTCTGCACACCTTATATTACATCTAATTTCCTTTCCAATGTTATTGATATTCAGGAGTGATTTTTAGTGTTAGCATAAGCTTTTATATTTAGTAAACACTTGTATGACATTATTATAAGATATAAAAGATCTTTTAAAGTGTCAGACTGAATGAGAAAATCACAGTACAGAGTCCTCCAAAACACTCAGGGAAGTAGAGGAACATTGATATATGGCAACAGTGTGTATCACAGAAGACCAGCAGAGAAGGCAGGGCATCTGCGTAAGGAATAAAGTAACATTGCTCTGTGACAATAACAACAACTCAGTTTATGACTAATTCAAATGTGCTTTCAAATAAAGGCTCTCAAATAATGCAATTCTTGAGAAAAGGAAAATAAAAAGCTTAGATTTGCATTAGTCCATGCCTGTAATTGAGACTTCCATAACATTCCATGTCACAGTTTTTCAAATTTAAATATGTCCATACTCTATGTCTCTCTGTGTGAATGTGAATATGCTTGCAAAAATAAAGCCTATATCTTCTAAATATTTTTATATGGAATGTTTCTGAAATCTGATCCATTAGCTCATTTGGACCACGGTGTTAATTCAAAGTCATATGCTTGATATTTGTGTAAGTTACCTAGGTTTACAAGAGGAAAAAAATGTCACTGAAAATGTTACGTCTGTATTAGTGGAGAGATACATACATATAAAAATTTGTGTAACCTATATTTGTGGGTATATAAATAATATGGACAGATTAGACCAAAAAAAAAGGTATTACTGTTCTTATGAAAACCACTCAAGGAACATTATCTATAAAGAGAGGATATCATGATCTTTATATTCTTTCTCAACAGTAATCATCTGTTTGAAAAGATAATACTTCCTTAAGAACACCCATTCAACTTTCACTGATATCACTGAATACATATTTAATTAGAAATGCTACTTTTAATATACTTACTGAAAAAGTCCTGTTATAATTGCAGCATACACTATTGCTCACTAGCCACTCCTTCTACAAAAATGTCTTCGTTTATTCTGAAATGTCTCATATTTGTTATTTCCAAACACATGGTTATTAGATCACCCTCAACTTAGTGGTCCCAGGTATACTATAAAAGACATATTTCATTTCTGCATCTTCAAAAAGAAAAGATGGATTTTTTAAAAAGATTTTATTTATTTATTTGACAGAGAGAGACAGCAAGAGAGGGAACACAAGCAGGGGGAGTGGGAGAGGGAGAAGCAATGTGGGGCTCGATCCTGGGACCCTGGGATCATGACCTGAGCTGAAGGCAAGCACTTAATGACTGAGCCACCCAGATGCCCCGAAAAGATGGATTTTTTATAGGAATTTGTTTTTCCCTAACTTTGTATCTGTGATGAATCAGCTTTTGATTTTCTGGAAAAAGATTCACTTCCACAATGGTTTCAAAGCCTCGTTTCTGAGTCTGAAAAGCAGAAGCTCACTGTGACTCAATCGCTTTAGCTGTTCAAAGTCAATGCAACTTAGACTGTGTTAACTGAGCAACAGTCACTGGAAAAAAGAACAAAATAACCATCCCTCTCTTCTGTGCACATGTCAGACCATATCTGAGATGAAGTGTTCAGTTGTGGCATCAAATTCCAAGTGGGATATTGATACATTAGAATAACTGTGGTCAAAGACCACCAGAATAATAATGTTAGAAGAGACAGTTAAGACTCTGCAGATGTTGTATGGGTTTGCTGGGGCTGCTGTAATAAAGAGCCACCACAAGCAAGGTGGCTTAAACAAGAGAAATTTGTCATCTCAGATCTGGAGGCTATTTATCTGAAATCAAGGTGTTGTTAGGATTGGACCCTTCTGAAGACTAAGAAGAAAAGATCTATTCCATGCTTCTCCCCTTGGCTTACAGATGGTGTCCTCCCCGTTCTTCACATCACCTTTCCTCTATGCACATGTCTGTGCTAAACCCCCCTTTTTATAAGGACATCAGTTATACCCAATTAAGGTCCACATGGATGCCCTCACTTAAACTCAATCACGTCTGTAAACACCCTCTCACTCAATAAAATTACTTTCTGAGGTACTGGGGGTTAGGACTTCAACATACAAATTTTGGGGGGACACAATTCAATCCATAACACATGTTTTAGTAAGGAAAGTATTGGGGGTACATAACTATTTTCAAATTTTTGAAGGACTGGGTTGAAAAAGAAGATTGAGACTTTTCTGGAATGCTCTAAAACATAAAACTCAAATGAATACATAAAGTTAGGGAAATAACAAAGTTTAAATTAAATATAAGGAAAGGCATTGTTTGAGAGGCTGTAATATCCTATGGGAAAGGCTTTGGATCTTGTAGTCATTGACACAAGAATGTAAAATCTCATCACCAGTAACTGCTAGCTATAGACCTTGGACTGGTTTTTAATTTCTCTCTGCCGTGGTTATTACCCTTCAGTAAAACAGAGATAATAACACCTACTTCATATGGTTGCTGTGAAAGCTAAATGAGATGATGTATGTATTCAACATGCAGCACAGTGCTCAGCACAGATTAGAACCTCCAGTAAGGTGGTTATGAATATCGTTATTATTACTCTTCGGAGTTTTCCAATGATTGTAAGGTGATGAGATAATTCTAAAGAATTAAAATTGTGGCTAGAGGGCCACTTTTCACAGATATTATCACAGGAATTCTTACACTGTTCGGAAGTTGGATAGAGGATTTTTAAGGTCACTTGTAAATTAGTATTTTATAGTTCTAGAAGGTAGACAATAAGTTGGAAGCAGTTTCAGCAACCCCGATGTTACATCTCCTCTCCCCCACTGCCCCTGGAACAAAAACCAGAGTCCCTACTGCTTACTTTGGTTGTAGCACTCCTCAGCTACTTAATTTCATAACTTGTAGCAATATTTTCCCCTGCCATGGGTTTGATTAATGTTAAAGAAATATCTGTACAAATATCAACATCAATTTTAATGTAGTCTTCAATGTCAAATACTATCAAAAAAGCAACACTGAGTATTCTACTGATGTATCTTCTTGGGACTGAATGTGTGCCTCTAAATGCAAGTACATTGTGGGCTCATTAGAAAAAGTACAAATTAACCCTGTCCTCATGCAATTATATAGAGAGACTGCATCATTCATTCGTCTGTTAATTCCTGAGTCACCAAAACACACTTTGGGACCCTGTTTTGTGCGCAGAGACTGTCCTGGGCATTAGGAATACAAAAGGAACAAAGAGGTATTCTCACTTTCAGGGGTTTTCAGGTTAGAATTAAAACATCTAAGTAGGTATTCAATTACTGAAGTAGTGTTGCTATGATAGTGAAATATAGATTATACTTTGATTAAGTTTTGGTAATATGGGTCCCTAACCACAATTTTGATGGTCAGGAAGGACTTGGCAATGGAAGGGTTTCTGTCCTTTTCTTTCTTTCTTTTTTTCTTTCTTTCTTTCTTTCTTTCTTTCTAATATTTTATTTATTTACTTATTTGTGAGAGAGCGTGAGCACAAGTAGGGGGAGCGGCAGAGAGAGAGGGAGAAGCAGGCTTCCCACTGAGCAGGGAGCCCAACGCAGGGATCCATTCCAGGACCCTGGGATCATGACCAGAGTTGAAGGCAGATGCTTAACTGACTGAGTCACCCAGGCATCCTGACAATGGAAGTGTTTCTAAGCTTGGACCGATAGTGTTAGTAGGAGTTCATAAGTAAAAAGGAGGGGGATAAATAAATTCCAGAAAAGAAAAAACGTGTGTGAGTCGAAAAAGGTACTGCATCATAAGAGCAACTCTGGAATTTACCTGGAGAAGAAACATGGGTGATGGAAAATTGCACCGCACCAACAGTCAGAAGATGTGACCTAGAGGAGTGAAAAGATGGCGGAGGAGTAGGGGACCCCTTTTTCAGCTGGTCCCGAGTCGAGCTGGATAGGTACCAGACCAGACCAAATATCCACGGAATCAGCCTGAGACACAGGAAGATACATCTGGATCTCTACAAATGAACATCTCCAGAGCTGAGTATTGAGGTACAAAGCGGGGAGCCGTGAAACCGCACACAGATATCGGAAGATAAACGGAAGGGGGAGGGAGCCGCCGCGTTCGGGCGCCAGGAAGCGGTAGCCACCTGCACGGGGGAGCAGGCGGACGGCACCCTCAAGAGAGCAGACTGAGACCGTGAGCTGGGGAGCACGGGCCACCAGACTGAAACGGAGCTCCGGTGTGCTCACTGGAACCAACTGAGACTGGGAGCTCCGGAGTGTGTGGGGGTGGCTGGAGGCTGGCGGTGTTAGAAACACAAAGGACAGAGATGCGCCGACCCTGGAAGTGAGGGCTGGGACACCAGGTGTGGGGCGCACATCCCAGGACGCTGCAGGGTTGAGCAGCACCAACAGTTACAGAGTTAAAGTGGCCAGAACATCAGTGGAGAACAGTCTGCGATCCCTCTGTTCTGAGACAGAGGCTGAGATTTGGCCACTGCTGCTCTGACTCTCAGAAGAGGCACAGCAAGCCGCCAGGGAAAGCCGCCAGAGAACAAAAGCCTGGAAATACCAGCTCACAGTGTGCCCACCCCCTCACCCTTCGCAGAGGACACGGAGACTCTACCCAAACAGGGTGGCCTGAGTAGGGGTGCAGCAGGCCCCTCCCCCAAAAGGCAGGCTGAAAAATCAAGAAGCCCACATCCCTAAGATCCCTATAAAACAAGGGCACACGGCCTGGGTCCCGGTCAATAATTTGGCTCTAGACAACCCTGCAACTTCTCCTCATCAGAATGACGAGAAGGAGAAATCCCCCCCAGCAAAGAAAAGACAATGAGTCTGTGGCCTCTGCCACAGAACTAATGGATATGGATATAACCAAATTATCAGAAATGGAATTCAGAGTAACAATGGTCAAGATGATGTGTAGACTTGAAAAAAATATTAACGAAAATGTTAATGAGAATATAGAATCCATAAGAGTGGAATGAGAGCGAATCTGGCAGAAATTAAAAATTCTATGAGCCAAATGCAGTCAAAACTAGAAGCTCTGACAGCCAGGATGAATGAGGCAGAACAACGTATCAGCGAATTGGAGGATGGGTTAGTAGAAGAAAAAGCTAAAATAGAATCTGGACTCAAAAAAATCCACACTCAGGAATGTACGTTACGGATATGGATGTAACCAAATTATCAGAAATGGAATTCAGAGTAACGATGGTCAAAATGATGAGTAGAATTGAAAAAAGTATGAAGGAAAAGGTTACTGAGAACATAGAATCCCTAAGGACAGAAATGAGAGCGAATCTGACAGAAATTAAAAATTCTATGAGCCAAATGCAGGCAAAACTAGAGGCTCTGACGGCCAGGGTCGCAGAAGCAGAGGAACGGGTTAGTGAATTGGAGGATGGGTTAATAGAGGAAAAAATGAAAATAGAAGATGGTCTTAAAAAAATCCACGCCCACGAATGTAGGTTACGAGAGATTACTGACTCAATGAAATGATCCAATGTCAGAATCATCGGCATCCCCGAGGGGTTGGAGAAAAACAGAGGTCTAGAAGAGATATTTGAACAAATTGTAGCTGAAAACTTCCCTAATCTAGCAAGGGAAACAAACATTCGTGTCCAAGAGGCAGAGAGGACCCCTCCCAAGCTCAACCACGACAAACCTACGCCACGTCACGTCATAGTGCAATTCGCAAATATTAGATGCAAGGATACAGTATTGAAAGCGGCCAGGGCAAAGAAATTTCTCACGTATCAAGGCAAAAGCATCAGAATTACGTCAGACCTGTCTACACAGACCTGGAATGAGAGAAAGGGTTGGGGGAGCATATTTAAAGCTCTTTCAGAGAAAAACATGCAGCCAAGGATCCTTTATCCAGCAAGGCTGTCATTCAGAATTGATGGAGAAATAAAGACATTTCAGAATCGCCAGTCACTAACCAATTTTGTAACCACGAAACCAGCCCTACAGGAGATATTACGGGGGGTTCTATAAAAGTAAAAAGGCCCCAAGAGTGATACAGAACAGAAAATCACAGCCAATACAAACAAAGACTTTACTGGCAACATGGCAACATTAAAATCATATCTCTCAGTACTCAGTCTTAATGTAAATGGTTTGAACCATCCGATAAAATGCCACAGGGTTGCAGATTGGATAAAAAGAAATGACCCATCCATTTGCTGTCTACAAGAGACTCATTTCAAACCCAAAGATGCATTCAGACTGAGAGTAAGGGGATGGAGTACCATCTTTCACGCAAATGGACCTCAAAAGAAAGCTGGGGTAGCAATTCTCATATCAGATAAATTGGATTTTAAACTACAGACTATAGTTAGAGACGCAGAAGGGCACTATATTATTCTTAAAGGATGTATCCAACAAGTGGATATGACAATTATAAATATATATGCCCCCAACAGGGGAGCAGCAAGATACACAAGCCAACTCTTAACCAGAATAAAGAGACATACAGATAAAAATATGTTAATAGTAGGGGACCTCAACACTGCACTAACAGAAATAGAGCACCTAAGCAGAAAATCGGCAAACAAACAAGAGCTTTGAATGCCATACTTGACGAGTTGGACCTCATAGATACATATAGAACACTACACCCCAGAACCAAAGAATACTCATTCTATTCTAATGCCCATGGAACATTCTCAAGAATAGACCATGTTCTGGGACACAAAACAGGTCTCAACCGATACCAAAAGATTGAAATTATCCCCTGCATATTCTCAGACCACAACGCTCTGAAATTGGAACTCAACCACAAGGAAAAATTTGGAAGAAACTCAAACACTTGGAAACTAAGAACCATCCTGCTCAGGAATGACTCGATAAACCAGGAAATCAAAAATCAAATTAAACAATTTATGGAGACCAATGAGAATGAAAATACAACAGTCCAAAACCTATGGGATACTGCAAAGGCAGTCCTAAGGGGGAAATACATAGCCATCCAAGCCTCACTCAAAAGAATAGTAAAATCTAAAATGCAGTTTTTATATTCTCACCTCAAGAAGCTGGAACAGCAACAGAGGGACGGGCCTAATCCATGCACGAGGAAGCAGTTGACCAAAATTAGAGCTGAAATCAATCAAGCAGAAACCAGAAGTACAGTAGAGCAGATCAACAGGACTAGAAGCTGGTTCTTTGAGAGAATCAATAAAATTGACAGACCACTGGCAAGACTTATCCAAAAGAAAAGAGAAAGGACCCAGATTATTAAAATTATGAATGAAAAAGGAGAGGTCACGACGAACACCATTGAAATTGGAAGGATTATTAGAAATTTTTATCAACAGCTATATGCCAATAAACTAAGCAATCTGGAAGAGATGGAATCCTTCCTGGAAACCTATAAACTACCAAGATTGAAACCGGAAGAAATTGATTCCTTAAACAGGCCAATTAATTATGAAGAAATTGAGTCAGTGATAAACAACCTTCCAAATAACAAAACTCCAGGCCCGGACGGTTTTCCTGGGGAATTCTACCAAACATTCAAAGAAGAAATAATACCTATTCTCCTAAAGCTATTTCAAAAAATAGAAACAGAAGGAAAGCTACCAAACTCATTCTATGAGGCCAATATTACCTTGATCCCCAAACCAGGCAAAGACCCCATCAAAAAGGAGAATTACAGACCGATTTCCCTAATGAATATGGACGCCAAAATCCTCAACAAGATACTTGCTAATAGAATCCAACAGTACATTAAAAGGATTATCCATCACGATCAAGTGGGATTCATACCTGGGATGCAAGCGTGGTTCAATATTCGCAAATCAATCAGCGTGATACATCATATCAACAAGAAAAGACTCAGGAACCATATGATCCTCTCAATCGATGCCGAAAAAGCATTTGACAAAATACAGCATCCTTTCCTGATTAAAACCCTTCAGAGTGTAGGAATAGAAGGTACATTTCTCAATCTCATAAAAGCCATCTATGAAAAGCCTACTGCAAATATTATTCTCAATGGGGAAAAGCTGGAAGCCTTTCCCTTAAGATCAGGAACTCGACAAGGATGCCCACTCTCGCCACTATTATTCAACATAGTACTAGAAGTCCTTGCAACAGCAATCAGACGACAAAAAGGGATCAAAGGTATTCAAATTGGCAAAGAAGAAGTCAAAATGTCTCTCTTTGCAGATGACATGATACTCTATATGGAAAACCCAAAAGAAGCCACTCCCAAACTATTAGAAGTTATAGAGCAATTCAGTAACGTGGCGGGATACAAAATCAATGCTCAGAAATCAGTTGCATTTCTATACACGAATAACGAGACCGAAGAAAGAGAAATTAGGGAATCCATCCCATTTACAATAGCACCAAAAACCATACGTTACCTTGGAATTAACTTAACCAGAGACGTAAAGGACCTATATTCTAGAAACTATAAATCACTCTTGAAAGACATTGAGGAAGACATAAAAAGATGGAAAGATATTCCATGCTCATGGATCGGAAGAATTAACATAGTTAAAATGTCCATGCTACCCAGAGCAATCTACACTTTCAATGCTATCCCGATCAAAATACCAAGGACATTTTTCAAAGAACTGGAACAAACAGTCCTTAAATTTGTATGGAAACAGAAAAGGCCCCGAATCTCCAAGGAACTGTTGAAAAGGAAAAACAAAGCTGGGGGCATCACAATGCCGGATTTCGAGCTGTACTACAAAGCTGTGATCACAAAGACAGCATGGTACTGGCACAAAAACAGACACATAGACCAATGGAACAGAATAGAGAGCCCAGAAATGGACCCTCGGCTCTTTGGGCAACTAATATTTGATAAAGCAGGAAAAAACATCCGGTGGGAAAAAGACAGTCTCTTCAATAAATGGTGCTGGGAAAATTGGACAGCTACATGCAAAAGAATGAAACTTGACCACTCTCTCACACCATACACAAAAATAAACTCCAAATGGATGAAAGACCTCGATGTGAGACAGGAATCCATCAAAATCCTAGAGGAGAACATAGGCAGCAACCTCTACGACATTGGCGAAAGCAACCTTTTTCATGATACATCCCCAAAGGCAAGAGAAACAAAAGATAAAATGAATTTATGGGACTTCATCAAGATTAAAAGTTTCTGCACATCCAAGGAAACAGTCAGAAAAACTAAGAGGCAGCCCACGGAATGGGAGAAGATATTTGCAAATGACACTACAGATAAAGGACTGGTATCCAAGATCTACAAAGAACTTCTCAAACTCAATACACGAGAAACAAATAAACAAATCATAAAATGGGCAGGAGATATGAACAGACACTTTTCCAATGATGACATACAAATGGCTAACAGACACATGAAAACACGTTCAAAATCATTAGTCATCAGGGAAATTCAAATCAAAGCCACACTAAGATACCACCTTACACCAGTTAGAATGGCAAAAATTGACAAGGCAGGAAACAGCAATTGCTCGAGAGGATGTGGAGAAAGGGGATCCCTCCTACATTGTTGGTAGGAATGCAAGTTGGTACAGCCACTCTGGAAAACAGTGTGGAGGTCCCTTAAAAAGTTAAAAATTGAGCTACCCTATGACCCAGCCATTGCACTACTGGGTATTTACCCCAGAGAGACAGACGTAGTGAAGAGGAAGGCCATATGCACCCCAATGTTCATAGCTAAATCGTGGAAGGTGTCGAGATGCCCTTCAACAGATGACTGGATTAAGAAGTTGTGGTCCATATATACAATGGAATATTACTCAGCTGTCAGAAAGAATGAGTTCTCAACATTTGCTACAACATGGACGGCACTAGAGGAGATAATGCTAAGTGAAATAAGTCAAGCAGAGAAAGACAAATATCATATGATTTCTCTCATCTATGGAACATAAGAACTAGGAAGATCAGTAGGGGAAGAAAGGGATAAAGAAAGGGGGGGGTAGTCAGAAGGGGGAATGAAACATGAGAGACTATGGACTATGAGAAACAAACTGAGGGCCTCAGAGGGGAGGGGGTGGGGGAATGGGATAGACTGGTGATGGGTAGTAAGGAGGGCACGTATTGCATGGTGCACTGGGTGTTATACGCAACTAATGAATCATCGAACTTACATCGGAAAGTGGGGATGTACTGTATAGTGACTAACATAATATAATAAAAAAACATTAAAAAAAAAAAAAAACGACATGACCTGGTCATTAAGTAGTGGTAGCCCTAACTCCCATCCATAAATGCAGATGCACTCAGTAACAAAAATGCCAGCCAGCTTTAAGGTCCGTACATTATTTAAGATCCTTTATGCAAACAAATTTTAAAGGATCACCGTATACACTTATGATGAAATGTAGAAGGAATTGTGGATTATTACATATTTACTTTCTAAAAGTTAAATCTCTCTTTCTTCGTCAGTAACTCCGGGTGGCTGCCACTGTGAAATGATGAAGGAGTAAGCCAAGAGATACTTCCGTCTCAAGATGGAATTTAAGATGGGGTTGCACCATCAGGATGGGTTTTTCCGATGGAGACAAGAATAGGCATGGACTTGTCTTGTTAACAGGAGAGGTGAAACTCTCCGCTGCTCTGGCGAACACTGAAGACAGAAGCCACATGACAGGGACCTCACATACTTGTAGCACTGGTTCCCAAACTAGCTAAACATAAACTTGGTAATTAAAAAAAAAAATACAGATTCCCTGATTTCTGCTCTGTATAAGCTGGTCATGTTGTTCTGGGTAGAAGCCCAGGAATCTAATGTACACTCAAGTTGGGTTGACAGAACCAAGTTCATGTCCCTTCCATTGGCTCTTTCTTATGTTTCCAACTTTTTATCTTGCTTTAGACCTTGTCTCTCTCTCCTTGCTTTCACCATACAGAAGTGGTCCTAATGTATCAGTGTGCTTCATGCCTCCATGCCTCTGTCATCAATACTCTGTCTTGAAATGCTTTTCCCCGAGCCATGCCTGCCTGTGCCCTATTTACCACATAACTGTGCACACATATTTCAAGAGTCATCTCCTTTAAGTTTCCCCTATGCTTTTCTTGCTTAAATGTGACGACTTGCTCCTCAAGTGTTCTTAAGTTAGCCCTTAACTTGTCACGTAATCTGTAACACATTTCTGTGGTTACTTTTCAAAAAACACTTTTTCCCTCTTCTACAATGTTTGATATAATAAGCACTCAGTGAATGCTTGTTGAGTGCATGACTGGATAAATGGATGAGATACAGTATAGTAAGCACAGTGCTTAAAAGCATGGATTCTGGAGTTAAACCACCTGGTTTCAAATTCTCTCTCGACCACTTACTAGCTGTGTGAATTTGGGAAAGTTACTTTAAGTCCCTGCATCTTGATTTCCCAATTATAAAATGCAAATAAGAATAGTACCTGCCTTATGGAGTTAAGAGGTTTTAAATGAGTTAATATTTATAAAGCACTTAAGAATGTCTGGCCCATAGTGTTATATGTGTTTGTAAAATAAATGACTACTAGAATAGAGATTGTGAGTGTTCAAATGTAGATCTAGATACAGTGGCGAAAAGCAAAGACAAATATACAGGACATAAGGAGAGAGAACTCGTAAGACGTGATCACCAAGTTGGATTAACTCTCGGAATTCTACCGCAAGTCACTGAAAGAGGTAGACAGGCTTCTCCCATTAGTTTATTACTTCTAATCATCTCTTTCACCCAGAAAAGCAAGAAGAATCTGGCCTTCAAGGATGACACACGATCAGTTTCACTGGAAAAGAGTGAGTCAGATGTTTTAAAACCAATAATAATTATGAGCCCTGAATAGCACAGAAACAGAAGAGTGGCTAATCCCAGAAGGGAAGGTTCAGATTGAGACCCAGCAATGGAGGAACATTGGGAGAGGATGTAACTGGGACTATGGAACTGTTGTAAGGCAGCGTGTTTAGCTAAAAGAAGGAGCAATTCAGGGGAACAATTTTCTGCAGTGTTGTAATGGAGAGAGAGCACGAGATAGCAGCTGTGGAACCTCAGCTCAGACAAGAGTAAGTGTAAATTTAAACACATATCTTAATGCCTCCAAATCTCTTTATTCTGTTAAATGGGAATGATAATGCGCACTTCAGAAAATTACCGTGAAGACAACATTTGGAATTACTACACAACTGATAAATAAGGTACAGGCAGTCCTCTGGATAGGCACAGTGGTGTGGGACCATCAAGATCACTGTGTAAACTGACACTGTACAAAGCAATCTTAATAGTCAACAGGAAAGATTATGATTGCCTTGGCCTTTAAATATTTTTGTCAAAACATTAAATTTCTGGGGCTCCCGGGTGGCTCAGTCATTAAGCGTCTGCCTTCAGCTCAGTTCATGATCTCAGGGTTCTGGGATCAAGCCCCAAATTGGGCTCCCTGCTCAGTGGGGGTTCTGCTTCTCCCTCTCTCTCTGCCTTCTGCTCTGCCTACTTGTTCTCTCTCTGTCAAATAAATTAATTAAAATCTTAAAAAAAAACATTAAATTTCTTACTGTCATTTACAAATTTACAGGAAAATAACAGATAGTGAAACATTTATTCAGTACATTTTAAAACATTAGAACTGTTTAAAATTTAAGTGTTTTACTTCTTTTTAAAAGAGGTACCAAGCCACTTTGGAAAACAGTGTGGAGTTCCCTTAAAAAGTTAAAAATTGAGCTACCCTATGATCCAGCAATTGCACTACTGGGTAGTTACCCCAAAGATACAGACGTAGTGAAGAGAAGGGCCATATGCACCCCTATGTTCATAGCAGCATTGTCCACAATAGCTAAATTGTGGAAGGAGCCGAGATGCCCTTCAACAGATGACTGGGTTAAGAAGATGTGGTCCATATATACAATGGAATATTACTCAGCCACCAGAAAGAACGATTACCCAACATTTGACAGCAACATGGACGGGACTGGAGGAGATTATGCTAAGTGAAATGTCAAGCAGAGAAAGACAATTATCATATGGTTTCACTCATTTATGGAACATAAGAAATAGGAAGATCGGTAGAAGGAAGGGAAGAATGAAGAGGGGATGAACCATGAGAGACTGTGGACTCTGGGAAACAAACTGAGGACTTCAGAGGGGAGGGGGGTGGGGGAATGGGATAGGCCGATGATGGGTATTAAGGAAGGCACATATTGCATGGTGCACTGGGTGTTATACGCAAATAATGAATCATGGAACATTGCATCAAAAACTGGGGATGTACTGTATGGTGACTAATATAACAAAATAAAAATTATTAAAAAATAATAATAAATAAAAGAGGTACCAAGAGTATAAGTAATAGAACAGTGTTGAATAATGCTTGCCTTCTTGTTTTAAAACTAATGATACGAGCAAGGACCTCTTGTGTGCATGGCCTAATTGGCATATTCCTTTCTCAGTCTGGATCAGCTTCCAACATTTTATTCCTTGGCTTTCAGTGCCTACAAATATCTCCTAGAGTTTTTTTAGTGTGAAATTTTTTTGCCAGACATCTTCATCCTGTTCATCAAAACTCTCATTTCTGTTGATAAGTGCTCTTGCAGTAAATCCCCCCGATCTCTCATCTAGCAGCTGTCAAACAACAGCTCTGTCAACATTGCATGGGCAGCTATCTTCGTATCTAATATCCGGCTACTTGTCATTTCTTGGCTGCACTTTTCATCTGCTACACATTTCCCTCTTTTGATAAGTCGTCTCTATAAAATGTCACGAGTTTATCACCAAGAGCCAAGAAGGCAACACTACTACACGCTTTGCTGTCTGAGTGTTAACTGAGCAAGAGCTGTACGGTAACTATTCTGAGGTGACCAGTCGCTGGTCATGATGTGCGTCTGTTACGTACATACAGATTTCTGAACCGGAGCACCCTCAGCAGTTCACACTTCACACAACTGCAGTTAATACACTGGAGCAAATGAAATTTGAATTGTGTTATTGGGGGATTGGTGTTATTTAACTAACCCATGGTAACTGAAATTCATATATACATGTATATAAAAAGCCAAAGATGCCAGTATTTTAAATTTTATCCTTTGGAAGAAAAGTTCTTAATTTTTCTTTAACCAGTGAAATGTTATGTTCACATGAGCACCATTGCAATGAGAAGACCCAGATTTTGGTAGTTGAACTGCAATATGGGTAAGAGGTTTGGGATTAAGCTCAATTCCTAACCCATTCTGAGTGCTCCTCCTTTTTCACATTAGTCCAAAGATACAATTGTGACACATGCCTGGGCTGGAAACCACTACTCTAAAGCCCACCACACTAATTGGAAATTTAGTCACTACCCTTTTAACTTGAAAAAAAAAATCATTAAGCCATTAATTTAAAATTGTTGTGGTTTTTGGGGTAACTGGGCTGTTCAGTTGGTTAAGCATCTACCTTTGGCCCAGGTCATGATCCCAGGGTTCTAGAATCAAGCCTCACATCAGGCTCCCTGTTCACTGGGGAGTCTACTTCTCCCTCTTCCTCTACCACCCCTCATTCATGTGGTCACTCGTTCGCTCTTTCTCTCAAATAAATAAATGAAAATCTTTTAAAAAATAAAATTTTTCTGGTTTTGTTTTTAATTATTTGTTTTTATTTTGGTTTTGCTTGTTGCATTTCAAAAGGGATCATTGTAAAGGAATAGTTCTACTTGAAGGAAATTTAAATGAGCTTTGACTTTCCAGGATCCCACTTCATTCAGACATCTCCCCTTTTCCCTCTTTTCATCTTGAGAAGTGAAATGAAGGATAAAATACGGGGGGGAGATAGTGTGAGTAGCAAAGACTACAAACCTAGCCCCATGTAAATTAAAATGCTAAAAAGATATATGCATATTTAAAAAGTATTTTCCCATCAAAAGCAGGAATGAACCAAACATTCATGCTAAAGAAATAAATCTGGGGGGGGGGGAGTGTTCATGACTATGTTTATTTTAGATTTATTTTTGATATCAAGTATTGTGAACAACTTAAATGCTAAATAGTGGGGTATATAGTTTTAAAAAATGTAATATACTAACTAGATAGAAGGTTGCTCAAATTTAATCAGTGTAAGTGTTAATTTTGAATAATTGTAGCAACAAGGAAAAATATAAATGCTATAAAGCAAAAAATGTGGAAAACAAAACACTTCCAGTCCAAGATATTTCTGCCCTTTACCCCATAGCAGAAATGCTGCTGCTCAGTCCTTCCCAGTCCCAGCATGAGGCACAAGTTGATGCGCGACCAGTTTCCCAATGTTATCTCTCAAATACACTTGAAGAGAAATAGTACTGGGGTGCCTGGGTGGCTCAGTTGGCTAAATGTCCATCTCTTGATCTAGGGTCATGATCTCAGGGTCATGAGATCGAGTCCCATATCTGGCTCTACACTCAGTGTGGCATCTGCTTAAGATTCTCTCTCTTCTTCTCCCTCTGCCCCTCCCCACACACTCGCTCTGTCTCTCCCCTCCTCCCAAGTAAATAAATAAATCTTTAAACAGAGAGAGAAATAGAGCATGACTAGTTCATGTTATGTCCAGATTCCTGACATTAATAGAATCAAAATAGCAGCCAAAAACCCATCCTGATTCCTAATATAAAGGCATTATTATGTTCCACTCTGAATCTCCAAGCCTACCCCCTACCCTTCCATATCCCAAATAGTGTACCAGTGTGGTCCATTACCAGAAAGGATATGCTAATCTTCCTAATCATGGATTATACATATACTAAGAGAAATAGAGGGCCAGTGTACCTGGAATTCCTTCTCCCTTGTCTTTCTCCTCCTCCAACTTTTTCTTCTTCTTTTCCCCTTTTTTATCTATCTATTCTTTCTGTATAATCTCACTTCCAGCCTGCTCAGGCCACGGAAGTTATCTTTTCTGGCAACCTTCCACCCTGAAATGATCCAAGTGGACCCAATGTATCCTATGGTCTTCCAAGGGACTCTTCTTCCTGGTTTTTCCAAATCTTTAGGGTGGAATCTCTACAAGAAGACAAATAAACCTTCCTCTTGATAGTATTAATCTTCTCTCATAACCACTGGATACATATTACTTTTCTATAATCATCTTACCTCCATAAGTGAGAATGGGGAAGAGTAACAGTGATGTTAAATACATGTATCTGGGGGCAAAGCTTAAGTCTTCTATTTAAAACTGAGAACTGGGAATTTATATAAATCCTTTGTTCTCTGAATACTTTTTCTTACCTCACAACTGCAAACTTTACAGTAAACATGTAACTGAAGACAAAGGGACAGATGTCATCTGGGCCAGTGTCAGATCACTAAGGTGCTTCTTAAAATGCAGACACCTGGGCCCCATGGCTAACCTACCCATGTTAGACGTGAGAGTAGTGATGAAGTGGAGGTGAGGGGATGTTGATAATGTGTATTTTTAACAAGTTGTCCAGGTGATCCTTATGAACTCTAAAGTTTAGGCATCACTGTTAGCCTGTTTTCTTCCAGTTCTAAGAAGAATGACCCACAGTCTCCAAAGTATCATGTATTATTTCCATAAGCCTTAGAAACAGAACATGGCATTGATGAAAATGGCATTATTCTTCCCAATTTCCCATTTCCATTCCTCTTCCTAAAAAGGATTACATTTGTCCCTCTTTTTGCCATGAGACTTGCAGGGCTTCTCTTTGGGAAGAAAAATACTCCACCGCCACCTCATTTACATCACACCTGACCATGTAACTTACTATGGCCAGTGCAATGTAAGGAAAGGCAATCTAGGCAACGCCTGGGCAGCGGTTTCAAGTACCACTGCAGAGCTCTGCCATTGCTCTTTCCCCCATGACAAGACTAATACAGGCCTTTTCCTTTGATCTGGATCTGCAAATGAAAAAGATAAGTGATGCAGAGCCACAACTCTTCCTGAACCTACGTGGACCGAGTGAGAAATAAATGGTTATCTTTCTAAACTACTGAGATTTTTTATCAGAGTACAATATAAAGAAAGATTTCTGATCCAAGGAGATAAAGGATTTTTTAAAATTTCTTTCCCTAAGAAAAAATAATGGTATGTATGGCCACATAAATGCAAAGGTGACTTGCACTGCCCCTCAGATGGTGCAATTAGAGTACCTGGCAATCCCCAGTGAAAGGACAGACCCAATGCTTACAATACATACTAGTCTCACCCAGCCATAGCTCCCCAGCCTGCACTGTCTCAAGGACAACCATGACAGCTCTAATCTGTCTTCAAAACACTGTAAGGAGGGCTTATTTGCCCTGCTCCTCTCCTACACCACACACACACACACACACACACACACACACACACACACACACAGAATTCGGGCAAGGAAGGATACCACCGGGCAAATTGCCTTCAAATACACAATCTGTCTAATTTCTTCAAGGCTTTGCTTTTCCAAATTCACCTTCTCATCTTCCATGGAAACCGGACAAGACAGAATGGTTCTGTTTTAATATTCAAGAGCTGTTGCTTCCAGACAATGTAGTGCTGTTCAGCAGAAAAACCCTATTCAGCATACAAAAAAATTCCTTCAACTTCCCTTCTCATCACTTGTGAATTAGAGATACCCTGTCCAATACCTTTGCCAGACCCCTGATTTCATCTTCCTGATGGCATGGGCTACAAACACAAATCAGGATGAAAAATAAAGTGTATGGCTAAGCTATTTGCTATCTACTCATTTCTTTCCATAAATCAACAAAATGGCAAGATTCTGAAATAGATCTATAGCATTAGCTTGATAAATACCATTTGGATCTGGAGTCCCATACATGGAAAAGAATTCCAAGAAGCTACCTTTCTTTAACTTCTGGTCCTCTAAAGTAAATTAAAACATGATGCAAATTTTTAAAAAGAAGAATTCTCAAAGATGCTGGAAACAAGTATAATCGATATGCTGAAAATATACATGCAGATCTGCTCTGTACCTAGGTGACAAATAAGTCACATGGAATTTTACTAAAGCAATTATCACATGCCGTTTGTGCTTCATGATTAGTCTGGCATCACTATACAGTATAAAAGCAAATGTCTGTTGGATAATAATTGTAATTCTTCCAAGCGTAATTAGAGTCATGTCATTTGGTACAATGTGTTTTAAAATGGTATGTGACTACCTTCAAAGCCCAAAGACTCATCAAATTTTTCAAGTGTGCTTAAATTTGCTAACATAAACTAGAGCTCTTAGTTCCCAATATGTTGTTTCAAATGTAAAGAAGAGATGTTTTCATAAAGAACGCGGCTGTTAAGGAGTCACCATTAATCACCAAGGAGAATCAAGGTCCTGTTGCTCCATAATTCAAGCCAATTGAGGCAAAGGCAATAATAGTGAAAATCCCTCTTGCTACTTGACTTAGAAGCCTCGGATGCTGCTGCACCATTTATATTTAACTCTTACGAGGATCCCACTGTGGCCCAAGAGTTTCTGAGGCTGTGAGTCATGATTGGAAAACAAAGGTGTGCTTGACTCCACAAGATGCCTCCATGGGGACATTCTGGGCCAAGACAACTAGTGGAAACCTGACAAACTATTTAGATTCTTTCCCCCTTCCTTCCCTAACTGCAAGAATCCAAGACATTCCAAAAGGTTTGGAAGCCATTCATTTGGTCCAGCACTTCTGGGAATACCTCAGATGACCCCAGTATTGTTTTATAACCCCAGGGAACATCCAGATTTCTGGAACTGACAGGAAAGGATACACACATACTGATTATGGGCTAGACTATGTGCCCATTAGGTCAGATTTATAGTCAAGCAAATACTCAGATAAACCCAGTCTCTCCAAAACTCAGGCGTACAAAATGTCAGGCTTCATTCTTCAAACTGCAGTCACTGCCACAGGCACCTTCATCCCACCAAATGTATCATTACTTTGATGGGGACAAGGATGCCCTCCATTTTCCAGAGATTCTTTTACTTCCCTTACACCTTCTTCTGTCATTTTCTTCCCTATCCCCCTCCAAAATATATGACCATGATAAGAATGCCATCCAGACTGGTTAGGGCATTTGTTCATTAAAAAGCCAACTCTCAGCTAAATGAAGAGCCAAAGATCATTAGAGGTGACAGAGCATAGAATTTTTGAAATGAGTACCTCCCATAAGGCCTCAAATATCACCTTGGCCATTTACGACTCTCTTGGTGTGTATTTTATACACCATTTATTTAAAACAGCTTTGAGAGAAGGTCATTCAGGTATTTGGATGTGGGTTAACATCTAAAATGAACCATGGTTTATTATTCTTCTTATTGTCCACTTAGTAGAATAGTATAGTGGATGGTTGAAGACTATGGCCTCATTTGAGAAAGTGCAAAAACAGCATTTTTCTTCCATTCATATTAGAATGAATATCTTGGCATTTAAGGCTCTAACCCGTTAGGAATGAATGGTAATTTTGTGCACATAGTATATCTGTACCTCAGTCTCCTAACTCTCGAACATAATACCCTAACTCAGAGAAGAGCTGCAGCAAAAGGACATTAGTGTCTGCAACAGTGTTCTGTTTAAATGAATTGGATCTATAAGACAATCTTATCAAGCTTGTTTTAGTTTAAGTGGCAGCTTAATGTTGAAGAACAAGAAGAAGTAGTGAAGGATGCCGCGCTGCTTCATAAACCTGCAAGATTTTTACAAGCCAAGATAGATGTTGAGATAATGAGAACAGATTTACTTGTCAGAGGTTCTGGTGTCAAAACTAGAGTTTTCTCTGATATTCAAGAGGAATACTTTTTAATACATTCACAACACAATAGCACGCAATGGCAACTGACGATCCACAGAAATGTATGTAAATTAACATCAAAAAGAAGCACCTACTTCTGATTGTCAGCGATGCCTGTAATATGAAAGTTACTTTAAATACTGCAATATTTTTGAATGTTAACCTTTGCAAGCCTATTTCAAGTTTGCTCTCATTATTCCGGAACTAATTGAAGGGTCCTACATGGAAAGAAGAAGATATTCATTTGAGACTCTTAGCAGGATTTTATATGAAACTTCTTCACAGGTGGGAACTAAGACAATTTAGTAACCATATGGCAAAAGAGGGAGCTCCATCGTTAAAACATCTTTGAGAGGACCTGAGAAGAGTTAAATGGCTAAGACTCAGGGTGTAAAGAGGTTAATGGTGGGATGCCCCAAGAGTATACTTTAAAACAGTTACCATGCAATGAATTTATTAACCTGGGAAAAGAATGGATTGTGAATTTAAAAGTTTGCTAGTGTTACAAAAGTGCTAAGAGAATTCGGGAAGGAGAGGATTTTAAGAGCTACCAGGGGCCATCTGATTCTTTTTTGTTATGCCCTCTGGGGAAGACTGTAAACAGGCCTGATAGAGAATGCTTTAGCATGAAGAGATCATGACTGGGTTTCCTACCAGAGGACCACAGAAAGTATTTTAGATTCATTAAAGGGGAAAGCGGTAAAGGGCACTCCTGTCAGAACTACACTAGAAAACAGAAACATCTAAAGTATTTGTTGCTTACATAAATATAATCATCCAACATTGCAAAAGAATCTATACAGTAAATATTAGGAATCAAAAAGAATTAGCAAGATCAGTTCAAACAGGCTTAAGAAAAGAAAATTGAAGAAAAAATATAATTAGTTTGTGCTAGTATCGCAGACATATGGTGAACACCATTTTTTACTTTGATAAGCAAACTTAGTAGAATTTTACTTAAAAATGTAAAGGGATTTCAAACACTAGGTCCTATTATTTCCCTTAAGACCAGTACCCCCAGCTGCTCCAAATGGAGCAGCAAAGTGAAATTAACCAATTCCCTTGAAAGGCTGTAGTGGTTCAGCTTCAGGGGGCTTGTTAATTTCTCTTCTCCAGGGGTTCCAAGTGAGGCCTGAGAGCAGAGCAGGGAGGCATAGTGAAAAAGAGAAATTAACAAGCATTCTAAAGTATTGCTACCCCCCACTTCTTTCTGGGGAATTGCTTAATTTCACTTTGTAACTCCATTCAGATCAGCTCAAATTTGAGATGAGCTCCAATTAAATAGAGGGAGCAGGGAAACAAAGGCAAATGGGTAGGAAAGGAAGGGAATGGATAGAATTTAAATTAATGACCTCAACTCAAAGCATTCCCCTAAAATACTCAAAGCACTTCACACATGAATAGGACACATATTTTTTAAAATCTAGCCAGGGTTAAAAAAGTGAGGTTTTATTTTTTCTTATTTTTATTAATTTTAGCCCCCTTTAGAATCTTGGTAGAACTTCTGAAATACAAACATTTTCTACTTTACCTGAATCACATGGTTAAAGACTACTTTTTTATAACTGATCTGCATAATACTCATTTGGTCTCTTCAAATCTGCACGTCATGACTATCTACCTATTTCCAAAAATAAAGGGATCATAAATGGAACACACTCGAAGGGAAAAGAGGGTTGGAGGGGGAAAGTGCATATAAGTTACCTAAGGACGAGGTATTACATTGTTTTAAGGTGTTGTAAAGGGTATAAGTCAATACATGCACTCGATTTATAGTATCACTAAATAATGGACAAATTTTCACTAAGAAACCATGGAATATGTAAAATCATTACTATACATAATGTAAGACAGCTCTTTGTTTAGTATAAATAAGTATTCAATAAAGCACTATGTCTTAAAATTACTTGACCATAATCTACAGACCACTTCTATTCATGCTTCTCTTCTATAAAGTTACAAAACTTTCTTTAAGGAATAATATTTTGCCTTTGATACATTTGAGTGAACCTGGTCAATAATATTAAAACAATTAAAGATATATGGATTACAGTATTTCTGTAGGCACCATGATAAAAAAGAAATAGCACAGATTTGGTTTTAGATAGCAAATAAAATATAATTTAATCATTTTCTAGGTAGAATCCACATGTGGCCTTGAGCAAATTAGTAGGCCTTCCATAGAAAGAAATTTCAACCTTCAGAAAATGAGGTAATAAGATCCATAATAAGATCTCTCCATCCAAATGAGAGATTCTTTGACTGGAGGACATGTATGTAAGGTATCCAAGACAATGCATATCAAGGGTCCAGCAAACAGTAGCTATTACTGTCATTATTAAATGATAAAGACTAAGGCTGAAGAGTAATTTCAGAGATCATCTAGGCTAGTGGTTCCCCAAACTACTTTTGCATCACCCTAATCCGTATGGAGCTTTATAAAAATAGAGATTTCTGGGCTCTTTCTCAAATGTACAGGATCAGAACTTCTGTGAATGCTGTCCAGATGTCTATTTCCAATCTAACATATTATTTTTATTAGTGACAGGTGTCATTAGGTAAGTCACCTGACAATATCTCACAGTGGCAACACAAAAACTACAGCCCTACAGTTCCTATGTCTCAGCTTCAGCTTGAGACATACGCATACACTATACCTCTCTGGTCAACTACGGTGTAGTATTCATGGTGTCCTTAGAAGTCTGATTAGCCTTCAGTTTTTAACATTTAGTGGTTTGATTCTATAAACATGGTAAATCCCACTCTCCCTTTTCTAAACTCCAGATTCTTCCAGGCAGACAACACCCAAGCACATATTTCGCCTACTTCCTATAGATTCTTCTTGTTACTTTGTCATCGTTTTGTTTATAGAGACAGAGTTAAATCTGGAACTCAGATATACCAGCTTCAATGAAAGCACACAAAAAGAATATTTAACTTAAACGTAAACTTGTACTTCTCAACAAGATAGAGTAACAGGGACCATACGTATCTTCCTGTCTGAAACAACTGAAAATCTGGACAAAATATATAAAAAACAGTTAAGACTCTAGACATCAGGGGTTGAATTAAAGGGGTTTAGAGTATGATACCCTAAATATCTTAGTTTGGCATAGTGACTATTTTGAGCTAAAGGCATATGAAAAATAGCAGAAACAAGAAAGGCATGCTGACCTCACAGCTTCTTCCCAAAACCTAAAAATCCCAAGGCCCAAAAATCCCAGTGCCCTCCTTATACCAGGAGGAAAAGAATATTCTTATCATGAGAGACAAAAGTCAAGGCCAACAGCAATCTGTACAAACTTTGTTAAAATGACCCTACTCTTCCTTAGCCTCCCTACATATATTAGTTACTTTTTGGCAGTTACTACTCTTTGTTCAACCTAGTATATAAGCACTTAGGCCTAACCATGTTTTTGGTCTTCATTTTCCTATTGAAGACTCACAAGTACACATAAAGTTAAAACTGGTATGCTTTCCTCCTGTTGGTATGTCTTATGTCAATTTAATTTTCAGGCCCAGCTGGAGGCTAAAGGAAAAGTTTTACCTACTTTCACAACAAATGACTGTTATCCCTGCAGAATAGTAAATAAATAAAAGAATGCCTACAGTGCCCATCTTACTCTCCCAAACAGAGTTTCCGGGCCACCATGTAGGGAGAGGAAAGCCAGGACAAGCTAGAAAGAGCTCAAGTCATACAAAACACTTCTCTGACCATAACAGAATTGAATTAGAAATCAACAACAGATCTCTGGACAATCTCCAAATATATGGAAATGAAATAACACTCTACAAAAAAAGCCATGGGTCAAAGAAGAAATCAAAAGTGAAATTAGAGAGTGTTTTGAACTAAATGAAAACATACATATCAAAATTATGCTATGCAGTCAAAGCAATACATGAGCACTAAGCATATAGTACTAAGATGCCTATATTAGAAAAAAGAAAAGTCTCAGTTTCCACATGAAGAAAAAGAGAGCAAATTAAATCTGAAGTACTCAAAAAAGAGAAAATAACAAAAGATCAGAGTTGAAATGAAAATCTGGTTATATTAGAAGATTAATAAAAATCTATAAATCACTAACTATACTGATTGGGGGGGAAGACAAATTATCAATAGCAAAATTGAGACAGATGATACCAGTACAAATTTTACAGGTATTAAAATAACCATAAGGAAATATTGTGAACAACTTTATGGTAACACATTTGACAACTTAGATGAAATGGACAAATTCTTTGAAGACACAAACTGCCAGCACTTACTTAAGAAGAAATAGCCTGAAAATTAATGGCTCAGGAAACAACAGATGTTGGCAAGGATGTGGAGAAAGAGGAACCCCCTTACACTTTTGGTGGGAATACAAACTGGAGCAGCCACGCTGGAAAACAGTATGGAGTTTCCTCAAAAAGTTAAAAATAGGGCTGCCCTACAAACCAGCTATCGCATTACCAGGTATTTATCCGAAGGATACAAAAATAGTGATTCGAAGGAGCACATGCATCCCAATGTTTATAGCAGCAATGTCTACAATAACCAAAATATGGAAAGATCCCAGATGTCCTACAACGGATAAATGGATAAAGAATATGTAGTAGGTATATACGATGGAATATTACTCAGCCATCAAAAAAGAATGAAATCTTGCCATTTGCAATGATGTGGATGGAACTAGAAGTTATTATGCTAAGCAAAATAAGTCAGAGAAAGACAAATAGCATATGATGTCACTCACATGTGGAATTTAAGAAACAAAACTGATGAACATAGGGGAAGGGAAGGAAAAATAAAATGAGATAAAAACAGAGAGGGAGGCAAACCATAAAAGGCTCTTGACTATAGGGAACTGAGGGTTGCTGGAGGGGTGGTGAGTGGGGGGGATGTGGTAACCGGGTGATGGGCATTAAGGAGGGAGCACTGGGTATCATATGCAACTGATGAATCACTAAATTCTAACTTTGAAACTAATAATACACTATATGTTAACTTGAATTTAAATTAAAAAAGAATAGCCCGAATAGGCTTATATATACTAAAGAAATTAAAATTGAAATAAAAATCTTCTCACAAAGAAAGGAGGTAGGGAAGGATTACCAAAGGGCATTAGGATATTTTTGGAAATTGACAGACATGTTCATTATCTTTATTGTAGTTATGTTATCAAAGGTGAAGACATATGTCAAAATTTATCAGAATCTACATTTTATGTATGTGCAATCTATTGCATGTTATGAAACTGATAAAAATGTAATGCAAAAAATTCTGATTGCATTTAGTAAAGTTGTGATAGTTGGCAGCCTGTTCACTCAGGGGAACACAAAAAATTAACGATCAGAAACATACAGCTCCAATCTTGATAAGTGGTCCAAAAGAGAGCTTCCTTTTTTTTTTTTTTTTAAAGATTTCATTTATTTATTTGACAGAGATAGAGACAGCCAGTGTAGAGGGAACACAAGCAGGGGGAGTGGGAGAGGAAGAAGCAGGCTCCCAGTGGAGGAGCCTGATGTGGGGCTTGATCCCAGAACGCTGGGATCACGCCCTGAGCCGAAGGCAAACACTTAACAACTAAGCCACCCAGGCGTCCCCAAAAGAGAGCTTCCAACCAGAGAGTACAAATCCTTCAAGTTTAATGACATCTTAGATCTTCCAGAAGTATTCTTTGCCTCCTTTGGGTCATATGTGATTATTTGAAGATCTAGTACAAGAAAATAATTTAATATTTTCCAAAGTCTTGTGTTTCCTAATGGAAAGAGAATAATATCCATACCAACTATTACTGAAATCAATCAGAGAGGAAGAATACTTCCATGTCAGGGTGTGGATCGTCTGTTCATCTCTCGGTTATTTATCATTAAATCTGCCCCACTTCACTCCCAGGCCTTCAGGATGAGTGACTGTCTTCTTCCCTTTTTCTTCTCTTTGTGCTTCAGTATCTCTTCCCTCAACTTGCTATTCTGGACTTGTTACCTATTTAGGATTTAAACAGAAGAGGTAGAACAGGAAAAAGGGGCCAGAGAGTTCCTATACGACAGGCCCTGATACAGCTGTGTTAGAGTTGCAAGCACACCCTTTCCTTTATGAGAGCAATCACAGGTTCTTGGGAGTTCTTCTGAGTTCTCCTTGCTCTTTCAAACACGCCACTTGAATAAAATTTAAATGACCTTCTACCACTCTTTCTCTCAGATGACTCACATTCTGTCCATGGACAACTGCCTAAACTTCGTAGTCCTTTATGAGTGCAGTTACACACTATATTAGTTTTCCAGGACTGCCATAACAAAGTACCACAAACTGGGTGGATTAAAACAATAGAAATTTATTGTTTCACAATTCTGGAGACTAGAACTACAAAATGAGGGTTTTGGCTGGGCCATGTTCACTCAGAAACCTGTAGGGAAGGATCATTCCTGGCCTCTTCTACTTTCTGGTATTTGCCAGTAACCCTTGGCATTCCTTGGCTTGTAAATACACTACTCCAACTTCTACCTGTGTCATCATCACGTGGCTATGTTATCCCTGTGTGTCTCTGTCTCTTCTCTGTTGTTTATAAAGACACCAGTCTTATTTAATTAGAGCCCACCCTAATTCAGTATTACCCCATGTTCACTTGATTACATCTATAAAGACCCTACTTCTAAGTAGGGTTACACTCACAGGTACTGAGGTTGGAACTTCAACATAGCTTTTGGAGGGAAAGCAATTCAACTCATAATACATACAAACCATTCCCAAGGGAGCCCTGTGTTCTACTTCCACCAGATCCCCAAGCTGATAGGATTTCTCAGACATGAGACAAGCACCAATCCCCAGTGTACTTGAAGCTAGCTGAATGGGTGCTTCAGAGCTCCACTGGCATCTGAGATAAGAGGAAAACATCTCCTTCCCACCCAATACCCACTTCCTTTAAGGTTCCACATAGATCATTCAGTACTTCCTTCTGGAACATGGATACAGTTACCATCTATTGTATTAGGACTGCAGTCCAAAGTGAGGCAGAAATAGCTCAATATTTAATACACAATTATAAGAGTAATTCAACAATATTTCTTATTAAAGCAGAGGCATACTAACCACCTGTGTGATCACAAATTTCATTTTCAAACATTAAAATAAAAAGCAAACATTGCCCAAAGTTAGAGTTCCTGCCTTTTCTGTTGCTTCCTCAATGGGTAAAGCCAGAAGATCTTTAGTAAAAGTCATGTGGCATTACTGACTTAGAAATAACATAGTGTGATCATGAGTAATAAGCCCAAAAGGACAAAAACTGAAATCAATAAGTCATGCAGAAGACTAAGGTCAGCCTATAGCCTAAATATCTATCCCTCCAAATTTGTATCCCTTTGTTAAACAACGAAAAAAATTAGTTAATTGACTTGTAGGTAAAATTCAGATGAGAATAAAAATGGCCAAGAACAAGCATATAAGAGTACAAACTTAAGGTAGAAACTTAAAGGATGGGAATAATTAAGAAATGGAATAATTGTTTTAAGAATTATTGAATACATTTAAAATAATAAAAGGTAAAAAGTGATAGTGGTTTTATTTCACATGACTCCATGAAGACAACGGACTTTTGTAGAATTTATTCCTTATAAGAAATTTGTTAGTGGCACATACCAAGCTAACATTAAATGACTGTTTGCAATCACTCTTGAGTTATAGAATGTACATGATCACAAACTTATGACATGCATTATTGCCCACTGCATAGATCATGGCTCCCTGAACATAATTTCCTCCTCTAAGTGCCAAGAGCTATGTGAACTCTACTGGAGAGAGAGTACTTTTTCTAAGGTTCCACCACATAACATCTTTTATTTTATTCTGACCACATATATATCCATTTGAGTTTGTAATGTAATTGAATATGTCTAAACTATATCACTGAGTCAAAAAAGCTACTTTGTACTACTAAAAAATTTTTGCATACATGCACAGTAATACCTATCCCCTCCTTCCCCCTGCATTTACATACACTTGCCTTAAACTGATACCTTAGTATATGCTTTATTCAATCATCCCTGTTCAGTGCTTTTTGCAAGCCAGGCCAGCATCAGCGACTTCCTGTGACATATACATGGTTAGAATTACAAAATTTTCTTGGGAAAACCTAGCTGAGACATTCACTTCCTTATTTCACCCACTCCAATCTCTGGCTCTTTGAGACTCTCCATTCTCTCATAAAATATGTTACCAATAGGCTCTAGTTTCTATTTTATGAATGAAAGTTATCATATTGATCTGAGCTCCAGCTCCATTATCCCAAACTTTCCAAGGCTTTGAATGAAACTGTAAAACACATGCAGTGTCTAAGGAACAAATACTTCCAGCAATTCAGGATTTACTTTTATGGGACTAAATGAATAACCTTAGGAAATTTGGGAGCTAGATACAATAGCTTTTACTCCTGTCTGTCCATATTTACTTTTCCTTCTGTCTCCTGTCTGCCCTCCCCTGCCAGCAAAACGCCTTCTTTCTCCAGCTCTCTGATACTAACATGATGGTCGATGTGAAAATGACCCAAATTTATTTTTGAGAAGGTGTTATATATCTGATAAATAATACCTTAGGAATATTTACATTTCTAAGTAATACTACACACAAGGAAGAAACTCTTTAAAAATGGAAACAGAACAAAAAAAATCAATGATGGAATTTGGGCGCGCCTCTCAGTCCCATTTACTCACAAAAAAAAGCAATCTGATTTCAATAATTTTAAAAGCTCTATCCAACAACATAAGACTTCTGTACTTTATCCTTTTTGAAGCTTCTCCCTACCCTCCCTTCCCCCATTTCTGGGCTGGAAATCTGAAATGCATGAGTGGCTGACCTCCTCTCTCTTCCTAGCTCCCCCCTTCTCTCCTCGATCACTGCCACTCCATTGATAACTCCAGGGTCAGAACCCCAAAACGAAAGAGGATTAAAGAGGAAACGGATCAATTGTACCAGGTTGACAGGGTTATGGTCAGGGCCCTTTGGGTAATAGATTGTTTTTGCTGACTCCTTAGAACTCTTCTGCTGAGGATCTCCGCACCTCTGGTGGTCCCCTCTGAGGTGTTTTTCCCCCTGAGTCAGTGCTTTTGGGTAGAATCCCCTTCCAACTGACCTACAGTCAATTCCCTTCCGCAGAATTTAAATCTAGATGTTGGTAAGGACACAACTAGAGCAAGTACAGCTCATTCCCAGAGACTCTCTTCCTCTGCCACCAAATAGGCACAGCTCCAGTCACAGCCGCTCATCCTCAGACTATTTGAGAATAACTCATCTTAAACATCAGGAGCTTGACCCTCACATGTCAGGATCTTAAACTGATCCCTCCCTGAAGCCATCTAAGTTAGAGTGGGGAGGAAAGTACTTAATTCTTCTTCCCCATCCCAGCAACATGTAGAAAATGCTCTCCAACGACATGTATTCCCTAAAGCCTTCAACCTCCATCTTTTTTATTTATGCCGGTGGGTGGGTGATGGCTAATGTAGGCAGGCCCAGGTTATGATCTCCCCCTTTTCAAGTCTAGCTCCTTGGTTTGTTTTGTTCTCCAGCTTAGAAAATACCACTGAACATCCTGTTGCTTACATAAAATGTTTTAATAATTAGAGCAGTTCAGAAAATGTGATTGTCAGTCCTGTGAACACCTAAGGAGTTCAAGCAGAGGCTAGATCTCTATCTAGACTGTCAGAGCACATGTAAGGATCTAGCACAGATTGGGCACTTCTTAAGACTTAATGATCCACAGGCTGCCTCCACATAGGATGAGCAGAGGGGTTCCCCTAGTTTTCAAGGACAAACTAAGGGAAGAACATCAACAGAAAACCAGAATATCATTCAGCTCAATAAACATCTCCACATAGCCTACTTGGCTATCATTTATTTGATCTGTTCTCATTCTGTTTGAATTGGCATATCATGATAGCACCAAGCTTGTTATTTCAACTGTCACATAAAATCCCTAGAGGGATAAAAGGAGAATTCTGGGTTGTGATACATCAAGGATTCAGATAATCAAAAGAACTTTAAAAATAAAACAGTAACAACATTGGAGTAGTTAAGTAATGTGGAAATATTCAACATCACTCTGTTTAAAAATAATGATGAATAATTACAATAATAACAATTAAAATAATTTTTTCTCTCCTTCCTTTCCTTCAGGCTCCTTTGTTTTAATTGCACTTTGGTATTTTCTTTCTTAGGCCAGATATTATCAAGCACAGTTAGAGTCCTCCTTGCCCCCCACAAAGTTGCTTTGGCTTGATTTCTGTTTAGTAACTAAAATAAATGTTTAAACTCTAGGTTAGCTCTTTCCTAATGCTTTTGCTCTGGGGTTCATCAACACAGGCCCTTTTTGCTATTTCCAAGAAAACCCCAATGCAGAACTCATTACTTCTAGGAGTGGTCCTAAGGAATACACACACACAGTAAGTGAGCAATGGAGAATCAAACAACTTAAAACCCCTCGGATATTCTTGCCATTAATGTCCTCTTTAGCCAAACCTTCATGGAAGATTTTTTTCTTCTTTTGACCTCTCCCTTCCTTTCTATAATACCTAGACTCTGGGCTGCTTTCTCCTCTCTCCCAGATTTTCCTCAATCACTTCCCATTCTTCTCTCCTTTCTATGTGGAACGAATCCACTGCATCTCAGCAGCTGCTGTACAATGTGCACATCTGAACACGTCCCAGTGACGATCGGCAAACTAAAGTCTCTTATAGCAGCTCCTGCCTCCTGAGACCATTTAGTCACCACCTTTGATTACTAGACATGCTCACCTGGCGTACCCTCCTCATCCCTAGGGGTGTATCCAGCTATTCTTCTGAATGGGATGTTCTCCCTCTGGTTAGATATGCGATCTGAGTGAAATAATGCAAATTTTCATCATGATTTGTTTCTCTGTTCTGTCAGCTGAAGTTTAATGGATCATTTCTGGTAGTATTGTCTACTGTAGTCACAGCAGAGAATTCGATCAATGACACGAATACAAGACAAAGGAGGGTCTGACTTAAGTTGTGGAAAATGAAACGGTGCCACCACTGTGCCGCGCTCTGCATTTTGAAAGGTCATGAGTCTGCAAGCCCTGAAGTCTTCACCAGCAGGATGCTTTTCCTCTCCAGGGTGCACGTTTCTCATGGCCCTGAGGACTACATTCCACAGGACTATTTTTATTTCTAACCATACATCTAGAAACTTGTTTAGATGGACATAATGACAACAATGATCCAGGTAATTATACCTTGAATTTACAGGGCACTTTTCTGAGGAACCTGGAATTCTTAAGGATCTAAGACTCCCCATCATTTTCCTTCCCTAAATATCATAATCCAAAAAATAGTGATTGCACCTATAAAGGCAGACTTATTTAAAGAGTTTAAATACGTTTTAAATGGTTAACCCTAAATACAGAGTACTAGAAAATTCCACCCATGTCTCACTCCCGGAATGACTTAACAGGAAGCTGGCAGCGATGTATGATGCTTAAGGTGGTTGTAAAGTAGTTTACTTTCTGCCCGAGTAAGACATTAAGACATGCGTCAGGTGCCATTAACGAAGGTGTTGAGCAACTGTCAGCCTCCAAATAATTACAGACCACAGTTTCTTTTAAGACGTGCTCCCCACTTTCTACACCCTGGTAACTGCCGTACACCACCTGTTCTGTCAGCACTGCATGTGGAGAATTCAAGGGGCAGGCCTGCTGCTCACAGAGGTTAATGATTACCCTGTGGCTTTTCTCTATGGCTTACACATTCTAATGTTTTCCTGCTGTATTATCACCTGGCAACCTCCACAGGGAAAGAAAGAAGTGCACTGCAGGTCGAAATTACCCACAGACTTCCTCACGGACGAGCGTGTATGGGTATGCATGTGTGCATGTGTGTGTATGTGTGTGCACAGCCAACAATGCTGTTGCAGGACCTTCACACCAAGTTGGAAAAGAACATAAGGAAATGTCTTGAATCAAATCCTCTCTCCAAAAATGTGTTGTGGAGGCACTGAAGGAACATCCTTCTGGGGGTACAACATGGTGTTCACGTGGGCTTTCTGCATGGAGCACAAAGAACTGCTTGCCTTCCTTGTTTTGCAATGTGCACACAGGCATAAACACACACTAACACACACATCCAGAAACTTCATCTACATTCCTTCACCTACATTCCTTAATACTGCCTCTACTAGGGAAGCACAGGTCTTTATGTGGTTAGGAGACTATAATTTTGGCCCAGCAAGGCTGCTCTTTATGTTGAGTAAATGAAAGCCCTTTGAAGATTAATAGGTCCGTGTGTCTTCATTCATTTTGCAAGGGCACAGCCGTGCTGATTCCTGAACAGTAGCAATTTAAAGAGAGCAAGTATTAGCCTCACCTGAAAGATAGGAGTCATGATGCAACCTTCTACAGATTGCCACTATTCGTTCCGTCTTCTGCAACCCCTCCAATTCACTATGTCAACACCCATCTCCTCCAGATACTTCTGAGAAAAGTTCAAGCTGGATGTCTCAGTAAACATGAAAATGTATGAAGGGGTCAGACATCTTGCCCAACAAATTAGCAAGTTTGGTTTAGTACATCAGAACTCCCTGAAATGGTATTTTGGGGTCTCTTGGGACATTTTCTTCCTTAGGCAAATGCAATGCAGGGGGAATAAATTTGTTTCCTCACCATGCATCCATCCCATGATTCAGGTCCATCCACAGGAAAACAGTTGTCCTGCTGTGGCTTCCCCTGCCTGGGTCCCTAATGAGAACCTGCTAATTTCCAATTCCTACAAGTGGCTCATTTTTCACTACATCTTGTGCTTACATGCTGTGTGGCTTTTCGGTTGGGATTCTTTTTTTAAAGCCATGTCTAAAGGCAATCCATTTGATCAGAGAGTAATATCCTGACTTCCTCTTTTATCATTTCCCAGTCAGACTTGGGCTGCAGGTAGAATCCTGCAGTTACTTTGTTTAACATTAAAAATAATTTCATTTTCCTGCCAGAAGCTGGTCTTACTAATCATGTTGCTGCTTAGAAGCCTGGAGAATCATGGCTTTCACCTAACTTTAAGTAGTGAGAAATGGCAGAAAATCCTAATTAAGAAAGAAACACGGACAGGGAGAAAGACCGCAATATAGAACAAGAAGAATAACAACTCTACTGTAGTAGCTATTTCCATAACCCAAAAGAGACAGGGAAATTGTCAAGGCAGCAGGAATTGCTTTCAAGAACAGTCTCTACTCCAAGACTAAAGCAGGGATGCAGCTAAATTTACTCAGAACTACGACTTCTTTCATCAGTTTAGTTGAGGATTTCCATTTAATCTAGTACTGCAAAACCAATAGTTCAGTAGGAAGCACCAGATTCAGAAGGAAAGATTATTTGTATTCAAAAAGTAAAAAAAATAAGATACATTTTACTATTAAACTAACTTTGAGTTCAAAAGACGTAAACATACTTTTCTATTGGTATTATTTCTTCTTTTATTCAAATATCAATTAAAAAATCTTCGATTTGAGGTGCCCCTGGGCGGCTCAGTTGCTTGAGCATCCAACTCTTGATTTTGGCTCAGGTCATAATCAGGGTTGTAAGATCAAGCCCAAATTGGGCTTTGTGCTGGGAGTGGATCCTGCTTAAGATTCTCTCTCTTCATGAGCATGGAATATTTTTCCATCTTTTTATGTCTTCCTCAATGTCTTTCAAGAGTGATTTATAGTTTCTAGAATATAGGTCCTTTATGTCTCTGGTTAAGTTAATTCCAAGGTAACGTATGGTTTTTGGTGCTATTGTAAATGGGATGGATTCCCTAATTTCTCTTTCTTCAGTCTCATTATTTGTGTATAGAAATGCAGCTGATTTCTGAGCATTGATTTTGTGTCCCGCCACATTACTGAATTGCTCTATAACTTCTAATAGTTTGGGAGTGGATTCTTTTGGGTTTTCCATATAGAGTATCATGTCATCTGCGAGGAGAGACAGTTTGACTTCTTCTTTGCCGATTTGGATACCTTTTATCCCTTTTTGTTGTCTGATTGCTGTTGCAAGGACTTCTAGTACTATGTTGAATAATGGTGGCGAGAGTGGGCATCCTTGTCGTGTTCCTGATCTTAAGGGAAAGGCTTCCAATTTTCCCCATTAAGAATGATATTTGCTGTAGACTTTTCATAGATGGTTTTCATGAGATTGAGGAATGTACCCTCTATCCCTACACTCTGAAGGGTTTTAATCAGGAAAGGATGCTGTGTTTTGTCAAATGCTTTTTCTGTATCTATTGAGAGAATCATATCATTTTTGAATTTTTCCTCCTGGATAAAATTTAAGGCACTGATAGATTTGCAAATGTTGAACCACCCTTGCATCCCAGGGATGAATCCCACTTGGTCATGATGGATAATCCTTTTAATGTACTGTTGGATTCTATTAGCCAGGATCTTGTTGAGGATTTTGGCGTCCATATTCATTAGGGAAATCGGTCTGTAATTCTCCTTTTTGATGGGGTCTTTGCCTGGTTTGGGGATCAAGGTAATATTGGCCTCAAAGAATGAGTTTGGCAGCTTTCCTTCTGTTTCTATTTTTTGAAATAGCTTTAGGAGAATAGGTATTATTTCTTCTTTGAATGTTTGGTAGAATTCCCCAGGAAAACCGTCCAGGCCTGGAGTTTTGTTATTTGGAAGGTTGTTTATCGCTGACTCAATCTCTTCATAATTAATTGGCTTGTTTAAGAAATCAATTTCTTCCTGTTTCAGTCTTGGTAGTTTATAGGTTTCCAGGAAGGCCTCCGTCTCTTCCAGATTGCTTAATTTATTGGCATATAGATGTTGATAAAAGTTTCTAATAATCCTTCCAATTTCATTGGTGTTGGTCGTGACCTCTCCTTTTTCATTCATAATTTTATTAATTTGGGTCCTTTCTCTATTCTTTTGGGTAAGTCTTGCCAGTGGTCTGTCAATTTTACTGATTCTCTCAAAGAACCAGCTTCTAGTCCTGGTGATCTGCTCTACTGTACTTCTGGTTTCTAATTCATTGATTTCTGCTCTCATCTTGGTCAACCGCTTCCTCGTGAGTGGATTAGGCCTTTCCCTCTGTTGCTGTTCCAGCTTCTTGAGGTAAGAATATAAAAACTCCATTTTAGATTTTTCTATTCTTTTGAGTGAGGCTTGGATGGCTATGGAAAAATATTCCATGCTCGTGGATCAGAAGAATTAACATAGTTAAAATGTCCATGCTACCCAGAGCAATCTACACTTTCAATGCTATCCCGATCAAAATATCGAGGACATTTTTCAAAGAACTGGAACAAATAGTCCTTAAATTTGTATGGAACCAGTAAAGGCCCCAAATCTCTAAGGAACTGTTGAAAAGGAAAAACAAAGTTGGGGGCATCACAAGGCCGGATTTCAAGCTGTACTACAAAGCTGTGATCACAAAGACAGCATGGTACTGGCACAAAAACAGACACATAGACCAATGGAACAGAATAGAGAACCCAGAAATGGACCCTCGGCTCTTTGGGCAACTAATCTTTGATAAAGCAGGAAAAAACATCCGGTGGGAAAAAGACAGTCTCTTCAATAAATTGTGCTGGGAAAATTGGACAGCTACATGCAAAAGAATGAAACTTGACCAATCTCTCACACCATACACAAAGATAAACTCCAAATGGATGAAAGACCTCGATGTGAGACAGGAATCCATCAAAATCCTAGAGGAGAACATAGGCAGCAACCTCTACGACATCGGCCAAAGCAACCTTTTTCGTGACACATCTCCAAAGGCAAGAGAAACAAAAGATAAAATGAACTTATGGGACTTCATCAAGATAAAAAGCTTCTGCACATCCAAGGAAACATTCAAAAAAGCTAAGAGGCAGCCCACGGAATGGGAGAATATATTTGCAAATGACACTACAGATAAAAGACTGGTAACCAAGATCTACAAAGAGCTTCTCAAACTCAATACACGAGAAACAAATAAATCAAAAAATGGGCAGAAGATATGAACAGACACTTTTCCAATGAAGCCATACAAATGGCTAACAGACACATGAAAAAATGTTCAAAATCATTAGCCATCAGGGAAATTCAAATCAAAACCACACTGAGATACCACCTTACGCCAGTAAGAATGGCAAAAATAGAAAAGGCAAGAAACAACAATTGTTGGAGAGGATGTGGAGAAAGGGGATCCCTCCTACATTGTTGGTAGGAATGCAAGTTGGTACAGCCACTCTGGAAAACAGTGTGGAGGTCCCTTAAAAAGTTAAAAATTGAGCTACCCTATGACCCAGCCATTGCACTACTGGGTATTTACCCCAAAGAGACAGACGTAGTGAAGAGGAAGGCCATATGCACCCCTATGTTCATAGCAGCATTGTCCACAATAGCAAAATCATGGAAGGAACCGAGAGGCCTTTCAACAGATGACAGGATTAAGAAGTTGTGGTCCATATATACAATGGAATATTACTCAGCTATCAGAAAGAACGAATTCTCAACATTTGCTACAACACGGACGGCACTGGAGGAGATAATGCTAAGTGAAATAAGTCAAGCAGAGAAAGACAAATATCATATGATTTCTCTCATCTATGGAACATAAGAACTAGGAAGATCGGGGGCGCCTGGGTGGCACAGCGGTTAAAGCGTCTGCCTTCGGCTCAGGGCGTGATCCCGGTGTTCCGGGTTCGAGCCCCACATCAGGCTCCTCCTCTATAAGCCTGCTTCTTCCTCTCCCACTCCCCCTGCTTGTGTTCCCTCTCTCGCTGGCTGTCTCTATCTCTGTCGAATAAATAAATAAAAAATCTTTAAAAAAAAAAAAAAAGAACTAGGAAGATTGGTAGGGGAAGAAAGGGATAAAGAAAGGGGGGGTAATCAGAAGGGGGAATGAAACATGAGAGACTATGGACTATGAGAAACAAACTGAGGGCCTCAGAGGGGAGGGGGTTGGGAATGGGATAGACCGGTGATGGGTAGTAAGGAGGGCACATATTGCATGGTGCACTGGGTGTTATATGCAACTAATGAATCACCGAACTTTACATCGGAAACCGGGGATGTACTGTATGGTGACTAACGTAATATAATAAAAAATCATTAAAAAAAAAAAAAGGTTCTCTCTCTCCCTCTGCTCCTCCCTCACCACCCCCCCTCAAAAAAAAAAAAAGAAGTCTTCAATTTGAGACTAAGACTTGATACAGGAAGTCAATGCCTGCAGTACTGTGAACTGCTTCAGTTGAAAGCCACCCCTTTTTTTATTAACTTTTTAAAGTAAGGTTTTTATTTAATTCCAGTATAACTAACATGCAGTGTTATATTAGTTTCAGGTGTACAATACAATGATTCAATTCTATACATTCCTAAGTGCTCACAACAAGTGTACTCCTTAATCCCTGTCACCTAGTTCAACCATTCCCCCACCCCCTCTGGCAACCATCAGTTGTTCTCTGCAGTTAAGAGTCTGTTTAAGGGTTTGCCTCTCTCTCTCTGTGTCTCCGTCTCTTTCTCTCTTTGTCCTTTGCTCATTTGTTTCATTTCTTAAATTCTACATATGAGTAAGAGCATGTGGTGTTTGTCTTTCTCTGACTGGCTTATTTTACTTAGCATTATACTCTCTAGCTCTGCCCATGTTGTTGCAAATGGTAAGATTTCATTCTTTTTAATGGCTGAGTAATATTCCATTGTATATATCTACCACCTCTTCTTTATCCATTTATCAATTGATGGACACTTGGGCTGCTTCCATATCTTGGCCATTGTAAACAACGTTGCTATAAACATAGGGATGCATGTATCCCTTTGAATTAGTGTTTTTGTATTTTTTGGCTAAATACCCAGTATTGCCAATACTGGATAGGAGGGTAGTTCTATTTTTAACTTTTTGAGGAACCTTCATACTGTTTTCCACAGTGACAGCCAGCCTCTTGACTTGGGCATCTAATACTGCTGCCAAACAGCTGAGCACTTATTAATCATACTCTTGTGAAATGGCAATGGACATTACCCAGGGTAGCATAATATGAATGCTAAATCTGCACACAAAACAGAGAAAATCCAGGAATCTCAACTAATCAGAACCTATTTGTACAGCTCCCATTATAGATAACGATGTCCTATGTACCTGTGATAAAGAACAGGAAGTAAATTAATCTGTAGAATTTGATAGAGCATGGGCTATAGGGTCAGACAAAGCTAACTCTACGTAAGCAGATAAAGACTACACTGCCTGCTGGATACTTGAGAGTGTTTACAATTGGTATGGTTTCTAACTGGTTCAGTCAACTCAATAACCCAAAAATGGAAGCAACTGTAGAAAAGAGCTTGGCTGAAGAAATACTGAACACCAAGTACTGCTCATCTAACACTTAAAATTTACAGATTTATTCTCTAAAATTCAGAATCTAAAGGACTCTTATGGAATCTAAAGGACTTATCCAGAACAGTGTCAAAGGTCCTACAACTAAATGGAGAGATAAATTCAAGTTCTGATTTGTCTACAAGGGGTAGGGAAATAATTTCAATTGAGTTCCTCTTGCATACCGGACATTTATGTATGGCTCATTTATTTCTCAGTGCAGTATAGGTATTATTATCTCCATTTTATAAGAAAAATAATTGAGATTAACAGTAATAATATCCATGGTGATTTTTTTAAATTGCTATTACAGTTAACATTTGGAGGAACAACATGTCAATTGCTGACTAAGGAATTTAGATGCATTTTCTTATATATACCTCCCCAGTGAAGTCAGATATTTTTTACCTTCATTATATAGATGAAGAAATTGGGGCTCAGAGTTAGAATAACTTGCCTAAGATCACACAGCAAAACAATCAGGTCAAGATTAAAACCCCAATGACTTCCACTAGGCCACAAATACCTGGTGAGACTGATATGATATACTTCACTTGTATAAATCTTACCATTTTTTAACGGTTATGTGAAATATGGTACACCTCTCTAAATTACTGATGACAACCACAATAATTAAATGCTTATAGTATTCCCTGGGGAAAAAAAGACAATATTTTGAGCATGAATTCTAATGTCAGCTATTTGAGGTCTAGTCAGTAGTGTACCCAGTTGTAAGTGACAACTTAGAGAGGCCTACCTACTTTAGTATATAAAATAAGAAGCCTTGCACACACAACTTCTCTAAACATCTTACCAAGAAATTCTGTGGTGATATAAAAATTTCTTTGAGCACCAATAAATATATTCTTGTACTCATTTCTCTTCATCATTAAACCCACATTTTATTAAAGCACAATTATTGACTCAATTATTAAAAGTCATTTTCAAAAGTGGGGCCTCTTGAAGATTTTGTGACCACCAAGGTCACATTTCCTTTTTGAATATGCCCTAGAAAAATTAGGAAATATCTTAAAATCTATAGATTTTTTTTAAATCCTATAAAGAATTTTGGAAATACTCCCATAGTCCTAAAGCACCTAGAGAATTTCAAAAATATTTTGCCAAGCATGTTTTCTAATGCAGGTTTTGGAGTCTCTGGAGTTCTACTCACTGACTGGAAGTTTTAGAGCTCATCAATATCAGTGTGCACCTCTCTACTTCCCAGTATCCCTGAGAATATGGTTGACCATATGATTCAAATCACAAAATGGAATATGGGCAGAAGTAATGTAAGGCCAGAGTCCTAAAATACTCCAAGTAATTTTCCAAACCCACTCTCCCCGTCTGTGCATCTAGAAGTGAATGTCTCAGACATAATGAAGTCACACAATAGAAAGGCCTTAGATCCCTTAGTAGCCACTTGATTAAAGCCACCCAACTAGCAACCTCTGCATCAGTATTGTAGATAAGAATTAACCTTTACTGGGCTGAGCTACAGAGAATGGTTTCAGTAACAGCCAGCCTTAGTCATAGTGACCTTGGATCAAGAAAATGATGACATTTACTAACTACTTCATAAAGACCCTGTCGGAATGCAATGAGATCATGAACTTAGGTGCATGGCAGCTTTCTCCATCTTTCTGTGAGCTTGAGTCTGTAGCCTATAAACTTATTTTTGTCAGCTAAAAAATATACAAAGTTAAATAGTGTTTTATGGCATATGTTTATATAAATACACACACACACACACACACACACACATCTTACCTAGTCCATACATTCCTCTATTGCTAAACTATGGAAAGGGGGCAGTCTTTAGTATGGCAATTTGGTGGTTACCAGAAGTCAATAAAACATGAATTTTAGGACAATCTTTTGGTGTTCATGCCAGACGCCCCACCAGCACTTTTCCTTCCTGGAGCAACAGAAGACTATGATTCATGCAGAATCACAGAATCATAGAATTCATGTGATTCTGCAAGAATCAATTTTACATAGGATTTGTGAAGAATTACAGAATGACAAGCTACAGTGTGAACCTAATGTAGCTCCTTATATTGAAAGCCCCGAGCTAACATTCAGGTCTATGTATCAAAAAGATGGCCCCAAAGAGAGGGCTATTGTAACTGATTTCTGGGACTTTTAGAAGTTCTGCCATAGTCAACTGAATTGGATAACCAAGGAACTCTTTCTAACAGTGGTGGTTTCTTCACCAGGCAGTACGGAATAGGGGGAGTCAAAATTTTAGAGAGATCTAAATACTTTTTCACTAGAAGTTAGTAGAACTGAAATATACAGCATGCTTGAAATCAGTTGTATCTATAAAAAGAATATTACTGTTCAAGTCTAGTGCATTAAATGGGTAAGCTATATAGATACTGGGTCAGATTGGTTCAAGGGAAAGATCTAAACTCACAGTCATGATCTGCCTTAGCACTTAATCTCTTCATGGTCCTGAAGAAACTAAACTAGGAATCCTAGGCAGGCTAGAATTTAAATCTCAACTGCCATCACTTTGACACACACACACACACAAGAATATTATTCAGCCATAAAAAAAAAGAAAAACCTTTCATTTGCGACCTCAAGGATGAACTTTGAGAGCATTATTCTAAGTTGAATAACTCAGTGAAAGAAAAACATTGTATGATCTCGTGTGTATGTGGAATCTAAAAAAATCAAAGTCATAAAAACTAAGAAGAGATTGGTGGTTGTCAGGAGCAGGGAATGGATATAAGAAATGGGTGAAAGTGATCAAAGGGTACAAACTATAAATTATAATTTGTAAGTTGTAAGATGAATAAGTTCTGGGGATTTAACATACAGCACGGTGACTATAGTTAATTATACTGTATTATATATTTGAAAGTTGCTAAGAAAGATTTTTTTTAAAAGATTTTATTTTGAGAGAGAAAAAGAGAGCACAGTTGAGGGGAAAGGGCAGAGGGAGAAGGAGAAACAGACTCCCTGCTGAGCGGGGAGCCCGATGATATGGGGCTGGATCCCAGAACTCCAGGATTATGACCTGAGCCGAAGGCAGACACTTAACTGACTGAGCCACGCAGGGCCCTACTAAGAAAGATTTTTAAAGTTCTTACCATGAAAATAAAAAAATCATAAATATCTGAAGTGATAGATCTCTTAATTAACTTTATTGTGATAATCATTTTGCAATATATTCATATATAAAATCACTACATTGTACACCTTAAACCTATACAATGTTATATATAAATTGTATCTCAATAAAGCTGAAATAACTTCATTCATTCATTCATTCATTCATTCATTCATTCATTCATTCATTCTAGCTACTACCAGTGGCTCATCCCTCAGATCTAAAGGTCTTTCTGAAATCTTGTCCAGATCAAGTTTCTTATTCAAGACCTTATCATCGCCTGGCTTTATTATTCCACATATTTTATTACTTGACTTGTTGGCTTGGCCCTGAGGTTTTTCAAATCTAATTTCTAAGGATGGATGCAAGCTAAAAATGCATATGTGACTTTGGCCTCATGACATTCTGCCCCCTGAAACCTTTTTACTTCCAGCATCATCATAATTTGACCCATCTAGTACTACACAGAGATCAAAAGAAGTGGAGGCAGGTATTTTAGATCAACACCAAATCATTGCATGAGATGATGCAAAGCTTGAGACAAGTAATATAGGAAAACAGCACAAGCTTTCACAACGGTGACAAAAGTGCATCTTAAAAAAACCCAAAACTACTATCCATCAAGAGAAACAGAATCAGAAAGCCAGGAATATAGTTGAGTACTCCCAAGCTTGAGCATGAAACTTTGGGGCCAGCAACAAATTCAGCCAAATAGGAACTTCCTCAGTTAGATTTGAATTTGGCTTCCTGCCAATTCTAGGGGACATTAAGCTCAGTCAGTTAAGCATCTGAGTCTTGATCTCAGGGTCGTGAGTTCATGACCCATGTGTTGGGTTCCATGCTGAGCATGGAGCCTACTTAAAAGAAAAAAAAATCATTCTTTCCTAATAATACATACCAATATACATACTAATACCATGAAAAATTACTTCAATGTACTGAATGTCTTTCTAGGTACATTCGTTTGCTAGGTCTGCCATAAAATGTCACAGACTGGTTCATTTCTTCATAATTCTGAGGACTAGAAGTCCCAGATGTCAGCAGGCTTGTTTCTTTCGAGGACTTTCTCCTTGCCTTGCAGATGGCCACCTTTTCACTGTGTCCTCACGTGACATTCTCTGTGTGTGTGTACATCACCGGTGTCTCTTTATGTGTCCAAATTTCTTTTTCTTATAAGAACATCAGTCATATTGGATTAGGGCCCACACTAACAGCCTCTTTTTAACTTAATTACCCCTTTAAAGGCCCTAGGTCTAAATACAGTCACATCCTGAGGTCCTAAGAATTAAAGCTTCAACATACGAATTTTGGGGAGACGCAATGCAGCCCATTACACTAGGTTATGAATTTAAGTCTATACAAGAATAATCATAGACCTTACAAGTAATTGTATTAAGAATAGATTCTAGGGGCACCTGGGTGGCTCAGTCGTTAAGCATCTGCCTTCGGCTCAGGGCATGATCCCAGGGTCCTGGGATCGAGCCTCCCGTCAGGCTCCCTGCTCCGCTGGAAGCCTGCTTCTTCCTCTCCCACTCCCCTTGCCTGTGTTCCCTCTCTTGCTGGCTGTCTCTGCCTCCGTCAAATAAATAAATAAAATCTTTAAAAAAAAATAGATTCTAGGTTGATCCAGATGAAGACAGATCCAGTGTACTTAATCTAGTGAGGATCTTTGCCAATAAGTCATTTAAAAATATGATTGTCTTCTTCATGCCAAGTCCTGTGATAGGTGCTATACATACATAATAGTCTCTGTCTTGAAGAAATTCAGAAGCCCGGTGATGGGTATCAAGGAGGGCACATATTGCACGGAGCACTGGGTGTTATACCCAGACGATAAATCATGGAACACTACATCAAAATCTAATGATGTACTGTCTGGTCACTAACAATAAAAAAAAAAAAAAAAAGGAAATTCAGAATCCAATGAAAAGACACGAACACTAACAATTTAATGTGATAATAAATAAGTGCTAGAGTAGAAGTATAGATGGAACATTATGAGACCAAAGGGAAATATCCCACTCTTCCTGGAAATAAAGAAAATTTCATAGTATAAAGGGCACTTCAGTGGAATAAGAAATCAAGCAAAACGAAGAAAGAAGAGAGAGCTATTGGGGCAAATTCAAATAGCACATTTTTCTGTATGCCTGGATGAGGGTGTGAGCTAGAAAATGATGATGATCTGGCCAGGAGAAAGAAGGGCCTGGCATGTTCTCTAACACGCTTACACATAATTTAGAGCAATGCTGCCCAATAGAACGTTCTGCATTGAGGCAAATATTCTTTATCTGTGCTATCCAATGAGGGAACCACGAGCACTTGTAGCTACTGAGTAGTTGAAATGTGACTTGTGCCACGGAGGAATTTAGTTTTAATTTAATTTTGTGTTAATTTTATTTCAATTATTTTAATTTTAAGTTCAAATAGCCACACATGGCTAGTGGCTACTGCACTGGACACCACAGATCTAGAGGAAAGGGGTTTTCATCCTTCTTCTGCCTCTGCACTGTCCACATGCACAACACACACCTATCAGTAGCATATCTCCTTACATGTGAGATGCGTAGCAGGATGTTTAAATGGACATTTGGAGGGGCGACTGGGTAGCTCAGTTGGTTAAGCATCTGCTTTCAGCTCAGGTCATCATCCTGGGGTCCTGGGATAGAGCCCCGCACCAGCCTCCCTGCTCAGCAGGGAGCCTGCTTCCCCTCTCCTGCTCCCCCTCCTTGTGCTCTCTCTCTCAAATAAGTAAAATCTTTAAATAAATGAAAGAAAGAAAGAAAGAAAGAAAGAAAGAAAGAAAGAGAAGGAGGAGGAGGAGGAGAAAGGAAGGAAGGAAGGAAGGAAGGAAGGAAGGAAGGAAGGAAGGAAGTTTGGCAGAAAATACAAAGCACCAAGTATTAGAAAGAAAAATAAATCATGTACTAGGTCACCAAGTGTATTAGTCAGGGTTTTCCAGAGAAACAGAACCAGGATGGATATACGTGCGCGCACGCACACACACACACACACACACACCAGCAAGCTAGAGACCCAGGACAGCTGATGATGCAGTTCCAGTCCAAGGCCAAAGACCAAGAACAAGAAGAGCTAAGGGGATAGTTCCAGTCTGAAGGCCAACAGGCTCCAGACCTAGAAAGAGCTGATGTTTCAGTTCAAGTTTAAAGTCAAGAAAAGCTGATGTCCCAGTTCAAAGGCAGTCAAGCAGAAGGAATTTCCTCTTACTCAGGGAAAAATAGGGCCTTTTGTTCTATGCAGGCCTTCAACTGATTGGATGAGATCCACCCACATTAGGAAGGGCAAGCTGCTTTAGTCATTCTCCTGATTCAAATGCTAATCTTGTCCAAAAATACCCTCACAGAAACACCCAAGAACGTGTTTAACCAAATATCTGGGCACCCTTTGGACCAGTCAAGTTGACACATAAAATTAACCATCATACCAAGTAAAAACTAGTAAGAGTACTTATTAGAGATTTTTAAACCTCTCACTCTTGTGAAGAATATAAAAGAATTGAGGGTCGAGTTTTGGAGATAATTCCTGGGACTCCAGAGAGAGTTACCCATGGGTTGGTCTGCTGTGAGAAAGGCTTCACTCACCCCTCATGCAGTCTTAATGAGAGACCTTCAATGGAGAGCTTGAGAGGCGTCCTTGCTCTTACAGTGATGCAGTGGATCGGAGTCCGACTCCCACCTGAAAAATTAAAAAAACAAGGTGGAGTTGGATAGTCACTCCAGGCAGGAGGAGGGAAGGAGAGACAGCAAATTTCACTCAACTGGACTCTTATTCATGCTTGACACAAAGTATGTAGGAATCTTTTCCAAGACTAGACGTGGGCCACATTAAGCTCCTCTAATAGAAGTTCACCCCAGGATGAAGAGGCCTCAGCACAGCAATGCTTAAAATACAACAGCAGTCCTAGAATCAGAGGAGAGTATACCACAGGAAATGCAGGTAAGAGCTACCCAGTATTGAGAGTTCTCAGAAGACTCATGACTTCACAATCCAAGAAGGAAGAGGTTTTTAAGTTCAGCCAGGTCCTAAGACTGTGGAATCAAGCTTTATATTTACCAGTATTGTAAGAGATTTCCAGCCCACATACCTCTTCCTCCACTCTGATCAAGAGGCACAGAGAGCACAGTTCACAAATTGAGGGAAGAAGAGCTGGTGCAAAAAGAAAAAGCTGACTGCATAATCTTCCCCAACTTCAAGCTTTCTACCAGGTGACCTTTAGCTAGGAAAAGGGGAATAAGCATAATCTGAATGAAGCTGGAAGTTGTCCATTGTGCGGAACTAGACAAATTAGAGATGTCTAACAGGTAGAACTGACAGCTCTTGATGGACGCATTTTAATAGGTGGTGAGGAAGAGAGGGTTTGAAGAGCATGCTTGGGTTCTGTTTTGGTTAATTCCAACTATGTGTGATAATCCTATGGTTTTGGATTTTCTAAGATCAATTAGAAAAGTCAACAACTGCTGGAGTTTCCATCTAGACTAGAGGAAAAACCAACTCCCTAGAGCAGAGTTTTAAGGGATTTAGAGGACCAAACATTACTGTGCTTATTCTGTGTACCAGACACATATACAATTATCTCAAATGGTTGTCCAGTGAGAGGGAGAGGACATGACCCCTAAAGCAGCATCTTAGAATCCTGTGGCAGGTGAGTGGAAATTTGCATAATTCAAAATACCTAAAACAAACAAAAGGATCTGATCCTCCCAACCCAGATGAGAATCACTGTCATGAGGGATGTGAAGCCATTAAATGACTACAAAAGGAGAATAACATCAACATGTTTGTGTTTTAGGAAGCCTACCCTGATGCCTGAATGGGAAATAAAGAAGGACTAACTCTAGAGACTTTAAACACGAACACTTACTGGAAGATAAATGCAATTGTTCGGGTGAAAGATGATGGTAATCTGAGCTAAGGTAAGGTAAGAATACAACAAGGGGAAGAAATTCAGGGCATAGTTAGGAGGCAAAAATTAATAGAGCTTAATGTCAAAATCGGACATAGGTGGTAGGAAAGAGAGGCTGTCTGAGAATGATGCTCAGGTTTCTGACTTATTTCTAACTATATTATAATCGAGACCCCAGAGACATGAGCGAGGCTTGCATGAAGGTGACTCCTACGGTTTGTCAAGGTAGAGCCAGTCATGGGTGGGCATTCCACTGTATCATATGACTACATCATATCACCTTACTGTGGTAGGCAAAATAAAGATCCTCCCCACAAATGTCTATATTCTAATCTTAGAACATTTTAGGTTTTATGGCAAAGGGGAATTGTGATTGCTTGTGAAATTAAGCTGCTAAGCAGCTCGCCTTAAAATGGGTAGATTATCCTGGATCATCCAGATTGGCCCAATGTAATCACAAGGGTCCTTAAACATGGAAGAGAAGGGAAGAAGAGTCATTGTCATAGTAAGACAACATGAGAAAGATGTAACAGTCATTGCTGACTCTGAAGATGGAAGAGGGCCAGGAGCCAGAAGTGCTGATACCTATGGAAACTGGGAAGGGCAAGAAAACACATTTTCCTCTAAAACCTCCAGAAAGGAATGCAGCCTTGTTGATGCCTTGCTTTTATCCCAGGGAGACCCGTTTCTGACTTCAGACCTCCAGAACTAGAAGATGATACATTTGTATGGTTTAAAGCCATGAAATTTGTGGTAATTAATTACAGCAGCAATAAGAAACAAATGTACTTACCATTTATCCTTCTTTAGCAGATCACTGGTCTCAAATCTACATTCCAAATGTGTTTACCTCTAACTATGCTTTATACTTTTCTTAACTATTTGCCATTTGTGATCTGTTATGTATTTATGTAAAGTATTTATGAGCTGGTTACTATGTGCCCACAGCTGTGTGACTACCTCTGCAGTAAGTTCAACTACCAGGTGTATTCCCTATGAACAGTAAGGCCCATCAAATTATCCCAATGCAAACATGAAAGAAGAGAGCACTTCGTGATGCAGTCTTTCTTTACCCTCCTAATCTAATGACCATTATACTAAAACATTTCTCAAGTAATAAATAATTTAGTTATAAAATTTAGGCAGCTCCCTGTCACAAGGTATGAAACTTATTTTGCTGTTGAATTAATTAATGTTTGGGAAATGCCATGTAAATGTTAGCTATTACCCTTTTCTTATTTATACTAATTACATAACCTTAAATTTAATTCCATGCAATAGAAAATCTGTGAAATACATGTGGTAATGATGGATGAACAGTATTTGCCCTTATGACTTTATCTATAACCTACATATAATATTCAGAACTTGAAATGAGGATACTATCTCTCAGGCCTAGCTTGGCCCAACACTCATGAAACATAAATGTGAATGATTTTGGCTGGAAGACTTAAAAATGAATATGAAGCCATTACATCTTTCATATACCTTTAAAATGGGGAGGTGGAGGGGTTGGAGAGGCAAGATTGTTAAAATTATGTCTTTTGGGCAATGAGAATATTGTATGTATTTACATAAGGTCCGAAATATATTTCCAAATAGAGACAAGGAAAAGACAATCCTGACTATTTTAAAGTCATAAATAGTCTAATATTGGGTTTATACTGCAGATCACCCCCCTGGAAGATGGGGCCCATCTGCAAGAATATATTATATTCATTGTGCCACTGACAGATGTTCCTAGAGGTTAATAGAAAAGAGCAATGGGGCCCCTAAAGAGAGAAGCTATATCATAGTCTTCACGGGTCTAGGAGTGGTAAGAATAGTATGTTCTTCCACAAAGTGGCAGTCAGCCAGATAGGCAAGGGAGCAGAGAATCTGGCCTTTGTGTTATCCTTGGTTTTAACATTACCACCTAAAAGGACAAAAATGTAAAGTGGGTCACGAAGAAATGCATGAATTATATAAGCAAAAGAAATTCAAACTTGACTCCAAGCACAAAGCAAGTTAGAGATACTCTATTATGAAATTTTAGAAACTTGCACCCTAGCCTATGCCCTTAAGCTACAAAGACACAAAATCCCCCTCTCTGAAAATGATACTGGAAGCTGTAATTTGATTAAGGCTGAGATACCATGGTTATAAATTGCATGCAAAATAACAAATATTTAAAACATTTGAAAATTGCTTGTTGTATTTCTTAAAATTGAGCCGTATGCCATAAATCTCAAAATGCAGGGTAATTGCAGTCTCCGTGGCAAGTCTGTTTGTATAGCAAAACCTATATTTGAGCATCTCCAGAGAACTAAGGTGTAATCTGCTACAGCTGTGTAATTGAAGAAGATCTGATGCATGGAGCTATACAAGTTATTTTCAACTAGCAGAGTTCAGGATATTTTTCTTTGAGAATGAAAATGTAAAGTTCTGGGTTATAATTGTATTTCTACCACACTGAAGGAGCTTACAAATGTTAACACTGTGATAAAAGAAGGTCCTAAAATAGTCCAAATGTATGAAATTTCACCTCTACTTGACAATGTCATTTTTAACCAACTTTTAAATACCATAAGCAAAATGCACCTGAACACATATAGACAGTGAATCCTAGGTTGCAACGTTCATTCGAATGTGTGTTTTGCAATAAGTAAATATCTTGAAATACATCAGCTTCTTGATCACGGTATCTGCCCCTCCCAAATCTTAAAACTAAAGTTATTTCATGGTATATTCTAAAGAATATTGTTTTCTGCCTATGTATACATGATTGTCCCAATCATTCATATAGACTTTCCTGCAATACTCAATACTTAGAACCTTCCATAGCCTGTCCTCTCTGGAAGTTTGGTAGCTCCTTTTCCACTTCACTAATTTGAGCGTACATGGTTTGTCCCTTTATTTTCTTTGGTAAATTGACTTTCCACCATGTGTCATCAAGAGGGTTGGATTTCTGGATCTTGCCTTAATGAATAAAAACTGCAGTTCCAACTAACTGGTTATGGCCCATACCTAGGTATGCTTCTGAAGTAAGCTTAGCACAACATTAAATAGTAAATATGACCCAATTCCTTCTCCACCGTAGGAGAAACTAGTAAAGGGAATGCTACAGGATCACCAGGGACTACTAAAGAGCTTCTAGCTTTTTGGTGGTCATTAAAAAAAACACCATATCATTTGTAGGATCTGGAACAGTGAGGACTCTCTGTTCTCCATATATAGACCTTGAGCTTGTTAAGAGGCACTATCAGGGAATGCAGCTCTCTACAAGGTCCTCTTTTAAGGTCAGTATCTATGCAGAGGGCAACCTCTCTGAGAACACAGCTGGAAGGAACTCACATGAGGAAGTGAGAGGAGGAGGCTGACAAGTCAACTGCCCATGTCAGCCAAAGCAAGAGTCAGCAAGATGGCAGACACCACAGAGAAACTGATTTGACTTTACTCTCTTTTGTATCCTGCTATTTTAATTTTATTCATTATTGTTGTACAATAATATCCCTAACTTTGCATAAGGCATAAGTATTTTAATGAGAACACTATTATTATGTTAGAATTAGTTCAAATAGAACTAACCTGTAAGCTTCTTTGTTAGATGGTGAACTCTGTGAGGGCGAGACGTATTCATTTGTGTATGTACAAAACCTAGCATGATTTTTGGCAGATAGGGGGTACCAGGAAAGTGCTTATTAGTTTGACTTTTTGAAAAGATATCCCTTAAGTATCTAGTGTGTATGTTTTTCTTAGCACGGACATTTCTTAGTCCCTGGAAACTTTAAGTAATGAAGTATAAAACAAATATTTAATACCATACAAAATGCTACAAGACTGATTATACCATATCTTATAACTTTTGTACCTTTCATTTTACTTATTAAATTGATATGAGTAAGCACCACAAGGAAACACACATATTTAAGAATTTTAGACATACTTAAGATTGTGAAATTAGATATATTTTAGACATATTTAAGAATGTAAAAATTCTCATTACTCTGAGACAGTTTACCGCACTTGGGGAGCAACATGATACAATGGAAAACTATTAGTCCCGTTCAGGGGTGTGTTCAGAGTGGGTGTTCAACAAATGCCGTCACGTAACTGACTGCTAAAGGAATAAAAGAGGCTTTTGGCACTCCGTGAAAATGAAAGCCTAATTAATGATGAGATAAATTTCTGATCAACGTGGAGAAAGTACCAGTACCATTAAATCCTGCATTGTTACAACTGTGTCCACCTTCTCATTCTCTAGCTCCATTGGGAAGATTCAGAAGCAGAGAAAATGTGCAAAAGATTCAGTAACATGAATCTTTGTCTTGATTCCCCTCCACCCCTCTTCTTTCAGCCCCAAAGAGGAGTCTCACAAAAATGTAAGATCCCAACTTTGCCTGCATTAGTTACCTATCCTTTGCTTGGTTTCTCTCACTGGGAACACAGAAGCGGCTTGTAATTTAGATCCCTTTCTATCCAGCTCTGTGGAACTGAGAAAGCCTGTGGGAGGAGGTCAGTGAGAAGAGGGATCACTGTGCTTCCAGCTTTGCTCAAGCAACAGACTGCAACGGCTGAATAGCCCAGAGTGAAATGATCATGATCCAAAGCCTGAAAATCACCATTAGCAGAACACTTACAGCATTAGCAAAAAATGTGCTTTCCTTTAGGGGTGACTGGCTACAGGGCTGCTCTCTGTTAGGCCCTGAAAAACCTCTCTCCCTGGGGATGTCACGTGCAAGGAAGCTCTTCTCTGCACTGGGGATAGCACTTCAGATGCTCTCAGTTAAGGTGAAATCTGGAAAGATGAAAAAACTGGACTATTCTTGACCTGAACCTCCACAGAGATCTGGAAGAGTTCAGGTAAGATACCTATAGCCTTGGGCAAAGAAGCACCCCATAGCTTAAGGTTGAGTGGTAGACAGGTAAATATCTTATCAGTGAACTTGATTAGAGAACTTGGGTGCTCAATCTGTTTACAAATTTCCACATTGTTGGATAACTCAATAGAACTAATGAGATTACTATATTCTCTACTTTTAGCATACATATATAGAAAGCACAGTTACTCAATGACCAAACTTTTAACAAACCCCTTATGCAATGGAGCCCTGCAAAGACTTTCAAGTCTTGATGGTGTTTGACATGAACACAGCAGGTCAATATCCATTAAATTTAGATAGCCTTTGAAACAGTGAAAGAGGGTTAGTGGTTCAGAGCATGGCTCTAACAACCATACTGCCTGACTTGAAACCCTAGATATTTTCTAGGCAATAGTTTGGTGACTACGTAAATTATTTAACCTCTTAGTGCCTCAATTTTCTTATCTATAAAGTGGGGATGATAATAATGTACCTACTTCACAAGAAAAAAAGTGATGAACTTGGAGGAGTGTGTGAACTTGGAAGCATTTAGTGCTTTGTAAGTTTTAGTTTTAATATCTTAATTGGTACTTAAATACATGAGAAGGAAATATTGAAAAAAACTGTGTCTAGGTTCTTAGGTCTTATTGAAGGATGAGAAAGTTCATTTGATAATGGCTTTTAAAAAGAAAAAAAATAAAAACCTAAGAGCATGAAAGGGAATAGGAGCAAAGGCTATTGTGGTTACAGATTATATGCAAGAAGAAGAAAATTCCCCAAATTATGGCAATAGTTAAATGTGATCTTCATGAACACCTAAAACAGTAGGTGACTTAATCGGTCATTCATTAAATTTTAAATTAAGAAAAAGTCTTATATAGAAGATAGCCATCTAGACACTATAAAAGGGATTTTAAAAAATACTATTAATTTAATTTTCACATAATTTCTTTAGAAGAATACAAATGCCTGTAGACCTGTCTATGTACATATTTTATACAAAAAATAAAACTTAGGTTAGTTATTTCTAACAAATCAAGCAAGTTGTCTATATAAAATTTACCATTGTTTTCATATACAAGCACATCTAAATAGCTATTTCAAGAGAAAAAAAGAAAAATTCTTACTGTTTAAATACACCCCAAGGTAGCAATCATGTTATTCTTTCCATTTGAGATTTATTTACACATTCATTATATGAATGATGCAAATAGATCAATTTCTTCACCACCATATTAGGATTGGCACAATGCAAAAGTATTGTAGGAATTTGAGACATTTCAATTCATTGACCATGAACCCTAATTTTCCAGTTTTAAAACTGAGGCCCATAGAATAGAACCAATTTGCCCAAAATTGTAAATAAAATAATGCATAAGCATGGTTGTCTCATACAGAGAACTTGTTCTCACTCAAGGCGGACAACACAACACTTCACTGCCAGTGTATTCACGTTCTAGAGCTGCCATAACAGTTTATCACAAACTGGGTTGCTTAAAATAACTGAAATGTGCTTTCCCATGGTTCTGGAGCCAGAAGTCCAAATCAAGGTGTAAGCAAGGCTTCATCCCTGGGGGCTCTAAGGGAACATTCATTTCTTGCATCTTCCAGCTTCTGGTAGCTGTCAGCATCTCTTGGTTTGTGGCTTTCTCTCTCTCTGCTCCCTCTTTAGTCACCTTCTCTGGGTGGGTTGAACTCCAAACCTCAGTTAGAGACCATCCAGATAATTCTGAATAAATCCTCCTCTCAAAATCCTTAACTTCATCACATCTTTTCCCATATAAGGTAATATTCACAGGCTCTGGAGACTAGATTGTAGATATATTCAGAGGGTGAGGGAAGGAGGATGGGGGTCAGAGGGAGCAGGCATCATTTAGCCCACTATAGTCAGACAGTATTAATGAGCTTGTGGATACCTCTAAAACAGAAATTCCATCTCTGAGGGGCTTCAGGTAATACAAGTTTAAGAAATTACTGTCCTTTACCATTTGCCCCGCAACTCACTTCTCTTAATTAACTTGACTGTTGTTATAGAACTGTAGAATTCTATCAGTAGCAAGCCATTTTTATCTAAATTTCAGAGTTGTAGTTAACCTTGACATGTGGATTCCGATTAAACATGACAGATTAGATATATCCAATGATCTCGTTTTATTCCTAAAACTCCACAATGAAGACAGTTAAGGAATAAAAACAAGTAAAAAGATACAAGGTCAAAGATTGCAGTAGAAGATACCTAAGTAGAAGAGATATATCAACCAAATTCCATAAGATGGAAAGCAGGTGGACAAGTGATGACTGACTTAACAGAGCCTGGAAAGACAACCCTAAGTTTGCAAAGCAAGAAGCGAAAAATTTGCATATGGATTTATACCTAAAACCCGACAAAAGCTGAGGAGTTAAAGACAATACTTACTCTCAAAGGCTAAGTGAGAGGTAAAAATCCATTAATACTTTTTCTGCAACTCCAAAATTCAAAATTCTGAAAAGTAAAAATTTTTTAAATCTCAATTGGCAGCGAAATTTGACATTATCTGAACTAATTTGCTACCAAAGTGACTTAAAATGTGTAAAACTAATTACAGTCTTTAGTCACCCCTCTTAGTGTGAATATTCATGTCTCTAACGAGGCTGTCTTAACTCCCCTATGTCATATATAGGCCATGTACTGTATTATTTTCTGAAATCTTTAAAAAGAACTGGATACAATTGCCTAGGACTGGCACAGAGGAGGAAAATATATGAGAAAGATAGGGGGTTGGGTTCTCACTTTGAGGGTTTTAAATTCTCTTTTTAGCTCCTCAAGCCAGGCTTCCTCAGGAGCCTTCTCTGTCTGTACCACAGTGCTCACTTCCTGTGTTAGGTACAAGCCAGGGGTTACCAGAGCGGGGAAAAAAGGAAAACTCATTGTTGATTTGGAGAAACATTGCAGTAAATTTAGAAATCACTAGGGTGACAAAATCAATAAAATTGGAAATGAAAGAGGAGACGCTGTAATTTATTACACAGAAATACTTAGGATCATATGAAACTACTACAATTATACACCAACAAATCAAAAAACCTAGAAGAAATGGAAAAATTCTTAAAAACATACAATCTATAAAGACTGAATCATGAAGAAATAAAAATCTGAACAGACAATTACTAAGTAAGGAGATTGAATTAGTCATCAAAAACCTCCCAAGAGAAAAAAAAATCCAGGACCAGATGGTCCCACTGATGAATTCTAACAAACATTTAAAGAAGTAAAACCAATCTTTCTTAAACTCTTCCAAAAAACACGAAGAGGAGGGAATACTTCCAAACTTATTTTACAAAGCCAGCATTACCCTAATACCAAAGCCAGGTAAGAAAACTATAAGAAAAGAAAATTACAGGCCAAAATCCCTGATGAACACAGATGCAAAAATCCTCAACAACATATCAGCAAACTGAATTCAACAGCATTTTAAAAGGATCATACACCATCATCAACTGGGATTTAGTCCTAGGATGTAAGGACGGTTCAACATCTGCAAATCAGTATGATACACATTGACCAAAGGAGGGTTAAAAATTGTATGATCTTGTCAATAGATGTAGGAAAAGTATTTGACAAGATTCAACACAATTTTTATAAAAAAACTATCAAAAAATTATATATAGATGTAATGTGTCCCAATATAATAAAGTCCATATACAATGAATCCATGCTCATCATACTCAATAGTGACAAGTTGAGAAATTTCCTGTGAAGATCGGGAACAAAAAAAGGTGTTCACTCTCACCACTCTGCACAATACAGTACTGAAAATCATAGCCAGAACAGTTAGTCAAGAAGAAGAAATCAGACTGGTTAGTCATTCAAATCAGAAAGGAAAAAGTAAAACTGTCTGATTGCAGATGATATGATTTTATATACTGAAAACCCCAAGGAGCGCGCACGCATGCGCGCGCGCGCACACACGCACACACACACACACACACACACACACAGAATTTTAAAAAATTCAATAAAGTTGCAAGACACAAAGTCAACATATAGAAATCAGTTGTATTTGTATACATTAATAACTATCTGGAAAAAAATAATGAAAACAATCCCATTCACGAGAACAACAAAATAATAAGATACTAAGGTTGAAAAAGATGTGTACACTGAAATTTATAAGAGAATGATGAATGAAATTAAAGAAGACACAAAACTGGAACATTATCCTATATTCATGGATCAGAATTAATACTGTTAAAATGTTCCTTCTCCCCAAAGCTGTCTATAGATTCAATGCAATCCCTATCAAAATTCCAAAGGTATTTTTCACAGATATTAAAAAAAAAATCCCAGATTTCATAGAGAACCCCAAAAGACCCCGAATAGCCAGGCAATCCTGGGAAAGAAGAACAAAGCTGGAGGCATTACACTTCCTGATTTAAAACTTTATTACAAAGCTATAGTAATCAAAATAGGATGGTACTGGCATAAAAACAGACATATAGACCAATGAAACAGAATTGAGAGCACAGAAAGAAACTTACACATATACAATCAACTAATATTTGACAGGCGAGCCAAGAATATTCAATGAGATGAGAAAAAGATAGTCTCTTCATTAAATGGTTTTGGGAGAACTGGATATTCATATGCAAAAGAATGAAACTGGCCCCCTATCTCATACCATTCACAAAACTGAAATGAAAATAGAAATGAATTTATAGCCACTATAGAAACCAGTACAGTCTCCTTAGAAAATTAAAAATAGAATTGCTATATGAGTCAGTAACAACCCAGCAATTCTGAGTATATGTCCAAAAAAAAAAAAAAAAAAAAAGAAATCACAATCTCAAAGAGATATCTATGCCCCCATGTTCACTGCAACATTATCTACAATACCTAAGACATGATACAACCTAAAAGTCCATGGATAGAAGAATGAATAAAGAAAATGTGGTATGTATACATACACACACCACACACACATGAATACTATTCAGACATTTAAAAAACAAACAAGGAAATGCTGCCTTTTGTAATAATATGGGTGTACCTTGAGGGCATTATGCTAAGTGAAATAAGTCACAGAGAGAAAGACAAATACTGTATGTTCTCTTATGTATGGAATCTAAAAAAGCCCAACTCATAGAAATAAAGAGTAAGTGGTTGTTGCCAGGGGCTAGGGGATGGGAGAAATGGGAAGATGCTAGTCGAAGAGTATAAACTTCCACTTACAAGATAAATGCATCTGGAGATCCAGGATATAGCGTGGTAGCTACAGTTAACCATACTGTATTGTATACTTGAATGTTGTTAAGAAAATGTATCTTAAAGGTTCTCAACACAAGAAAAAAATGGTAATTATGTAAGGGAATGGAGGTATTAACTAACCTTATTATGGTAATCATTTTGTAATACATACATGTATCAAATCATCACATTGTACACCGTAAACTTTTATATGCTATATGTTAATTATATCTCAATAGAGCTGAAAGAGAAAAAGAGCAAGTCTGGGCCATCACACTTCCTGATTTCAAACTATATTACAAAACTATAGTAATCAAATTAGTATGGTTTTGGCATAAAAACAGGCACATAGATCAATAAAACAGAATAGAGAGCACAGAAATAAATCCTGCATATATGCCCAATTCATCTTTGACAAAGGTGCCAAAAATATGTAATGGGGAAAGGATAGTCTCTTTAATAAATGGTGTTGGGAAAACTAGACAGCCACGTGGAAAAGAATGAAACTGGAAACTTACACCATACACAAAATCAACTCAAAATGGATCAAATACTGGAGTGTAAGACCTGAGATCATAAAACTTCTAGAAGAAAATATATAAGGGATAAGTTCTTTTACATTAGTCTTGACAATTTTTTTTTATTTAACACAAAAACAAAGGCAACAAAAAGAAAAATAAACAAGTGGGACTATTCAAACTAAATAAACAAGTGGAACTACATCAAACTAAAAATTTTCTGCACATCAAAGAAATCAACAGCAAAATAAAAGGGCAACCCGTAGAATGGGAGAATATATTTGCAAATCACATATAAGTAGTTAATATGTAAAATATATAAGGAAATCATACAACTCAATAGAAAAAAACACAAATAATCTGGTTAAAAATGGGCAAAGGACCTGAATAGACATTTTTCCAAAGAAGACATACAAATAGTCAACAGATACCTGAAAAGATGCCCACCATCATTGTCAGGGAAATGCAAATCAAAATCACAAGATATCACTGCACATCTGTTGGAATGTCCATTACCAAAAAGACAAGTATAACAAGTGCTGGCAAGGATGAGGAGAAAAGCAAGCACTTGTGCACTGTTGGTGGGAATGAACTTTGGTATAGCCACTATAGAAAACAGTATGGCGGTGCCTCAAAAAATTAAAAATAAAACTACCATATGATCCAGAAATTCCACTTTATATATCCAAAGGAAATGAAATCAGTATGTTGAAGAGGTGTGTGCACTCCCATATTTATTGCAACTTATTTGCAATAGCCCAAGTATGGAAATATTCAAAGTATCTCTTGATGAATGGATTATGAAAATGTGGTGTGTATATGTGTGTGTGTATGTGTGTATGTGTATGTATATCATACACACAATTATATATATAGATAGATACACACACAACACACACGCAATGGAATATTATTCAGCCTTAAAAAAAGAAGGAAATCTGCCATTTGCAACAACACGGATAAACTGGAGGGTATTATGCTAAATTTAATAAGACAGACAAATACTTACATGTGGAATCTTAAAAAAAATTAGTTAACATAAATTTTTTAAAAAATGAACTCACAGAAACAGAATGGTTGGGGTGGAGGGAAGGGGGAAAAGCTATATCCATCTAATGTATTAATTTTAACAATAGCATGTAAACATGTAATCCTTTAAAAATATTACCTCCCAGACATCATAGAAAGCTAGTGAGGGACATACTTCAAGAAAACCAAGGAGTAAAGAAGAAATCATGAAATCAGAGAAATAGAGTCAACAGGAAAAAAGGAAGCTGAAATTTCAAAGATCATATGCCTTGGAACAACATTATCCTGAGAACACTCTTAGAAAGTGCCCAGTCCAGACTGTATAGGAGAATGACTATTCTACTGCTGAATACTGGAAGATTATTAGATTTCCTGGTGTGCTTGACCACACTGAAAGTGCTGTAGAAAACTAAGTAAACAAAAAACAAGGCAAATATTACCTTCGATGAAAACAAAAAGCTGCATAAGAAAGGAAACATAGTGATTGTAGTCATCCGCATGGCTGTGCCAGGCTGAATATTTCTACATAATAAAATGAAAGCATCAAATATTCATTGATATATGGTTAATATAACCTCAAAAACTGGGGAGAGGAATTATGGGAGTGAATATAGGGGATTATGGGTTGGTGTGAAAAAATTAAATTTTCCAGAGTAGGGAACCAAAGATACTACTTAAAATTTAAAATAAAATAAAATTTAAAATAAAAAACTGGCTATATACATTTAAATGTAGAAATAAGGAGACAGGTATTGGAAGAAGCAGGTAAAAGAGGTGAAACCTGTTACCTCTGAGATAGAGACCTGGAGTTGTCAGACTTGAACAGAAGACTGTTATTTTTCATTCTAAATCTCTGACTTTTTAAAATATATGTTAATTTTATATAAATAAAAAACAATTTTTAATAGAGACTAATGATTGTGTTAGCAAGTAAATAAGATTAATGTAATTATAATTTCTTGCCTGTGCAAGTTTAATATTTTTCTTCCTCTCCTTTTCTATCTAATCTGCATTTTTCGATCTAAATTGCATTTTTTTACCCCATTAATCTTTCTACAATATAGTACAAATCATGTCCTCTCAAAAAATTGTTTAGTGGCTAAACTTACTAATTTAGCATGCAAGGTCTCCACAACTTATTCCCCAACTACTTTCCTTCCACTTAATCAACAGATACTTGTGGAACAACTGCTGCGTGTTCTGTTGGAAGCAGTGAGGATACAGTGATGAACAGGACAGACATCATCCCAATCTTGAGGCACTTAAATTCTACATACTTACAGTTAACACCCTCTGTTTCTGGACCTTTGTCCTAAGACTTTTGGCTTGTCAGTCTTCTGCTCCCTCTTCAAGTACATATATACAAAACCCAGGTTTCCTCCAGACAGAATGTAGATGCCACCCCCCCTCGCAAGGTCTTTTGTGACCTCCCACCCCTGAGGAAGGATATTTTTTTCTTAACCAAACATCCTTTGAACTTGAGCCATGTGGCTTGTATACACTTATTGCTTTTCCCCTGGATTACAGCAAGATTCATACACATGTTTTCCCAAGTAGAACCTGAGTTCCTAGAGAATAGGGTACTTGACAGTTTCATTCCAATAACCTCCACAGTACCCCTACACAGAGTAGAAAATAAACAATTATCTAGAGAATCTATTTGGCTATTTTCAACTATAAGCAATGGAGCACCATATTAAGTTGACAATTACCTCCTAATTTTTTGTTGCTAAATAAGTGTTTGGGGGCACCTGGGTGGCTCAGCGGTTAAGCATCTGCCTTCGGTTCCGGGTGTGATCCTAGGGTCCTGGGATCGAGCCCCGCATCAGGCTCCCTGCTCCACTGGGAGCTTGCTTCTTCCTCTCCCACTCCCCCTGCTTGTGTTCCCTCTCTCGCTGGCTGCTCTCTGTCAAATAAATAAATAAATCTTTTTTTAAAAAAAGAAGTGTTTTAGATTAGAACAGATTTAAATTTACAGAAAAGTTGCCAAGATAGGGGCGCCTGGGTAGCACAGTAGTTAAGCGTCTGCCTCCGGCTCAGGGCGTGATCCTGGCGATCTGGGATCGAGCCCCACATCAGGCTCCTCCGCTGGGAGCCTGCTTCTTCCTCTCCCACTCCCCCTGCTTGTGTTCCCTCTCTCACTGGCTATCTCTCTGTCAAATAAATAAATAAAATCTTAAAAAAAAAAAAAAAAAGTTGCCAAGATAGTATAGAGAGTTCCTCTTACCCCAAACCCTGTTTCCCCGAATACCGAACATTAATAATAGGACACATTAATGTGGTACATTTGCCAAAACCAATGAACTACTGTTGATATATTATTATTAACTGAAGTCCATACTTTATTCAAGTTTCTTTAGTTTTTACTTAATGTTCTTTTTGCTGTTCCTGGATCCCACATGGTCTAAGATAACATGTAATATTTAGTTGTCAAGTCTCAGGCTCCTCTTGGCTGTGACGGTTTCTCAGACTTTTCTTATTTTGGAGGACTGTATTAGTTTCCTATTGCTGCAGTAAATACTACCACAAACTTAGTGGTTTAAAACTATAGAAATTGATTATCTTCCAGTTTTGTATGTCATATGCCCACTTCAGTTCTCACTGGCCTACAATGAAGGTGGCAGGCCTGTCTGGTCTTTTCTGGATGTTATAAGGGACAACCTGTCTCCTCCTTACCTTTTCAGGCTGCCCACATTCCTACCACAATGACCTTTGATCGTTTTGAAGAGCATTATTCAGGTATATTCAGAATACCTCCTCTGTGGGATTTGTCTAATACTTTTTTCATGATTAGACTGACCAAATGGGTTTTGGGAAGGAAGATCATTCAGGTAAAGTAACACACTTAACACATTATCAAGTGTACATGCTAGCAACATGACTGACCACGGTTGATGTGAACCTAGGTCAGGTAGATGAGGCAATGTTTGTCACATGGGGCAGACAGAATACTTATGCCCCATCCCCAGATATGCCTCTCACCTAATTCCTGGAACCTGTGAATATGTTAGGTTACATGACAAAGGAAAAGTAAGGTTGCAGACACAATTAAGTTTTCGAGTCAGCTGACCTTCAGATAGGAAGGTGATCCTGAACTAGTTGGAAGGGCCCACTAGAATCAAAAGGCAGAAGAAAGAGGCCGAGATGTGATGATGGAAGTAGTTCAAAATGATGGCATGTGAGAACAAGACCCGTCGTCACTGGCTTTGAAGGCAAAGGAAGGGGGTCATGAGCCAAGGAGTAGGGATAGCCTCTAGAAGCTGGAAAAGGGAGAAAACAGATTCCCCCCAGAGACTCCAGAAAGAAATGCAGCCCTGCCCACACCCCTGGCAATACCTTGATTTTAACCCAGCGTTAGACTTTTTTTTTTTTAAGATTTTATTTATTTATTTATTTATTTGACAGAGATAGAGACAGCCAGCGAGAGAGGGAACACAGCAGGGGGAGTGGGAGGGGAAGAAGCAGGCTCATAGCAGAGGAGCCTGATGTGGGGCTCGATCCCATAACGCCGGGATCACGCCCTGAGCCGAAGGCAGACGCTCAACCGCTGTGCCACCCAGGCGCCCCCTAACCCAGTGTTAGACTTCTAATCCACAGAACTAGAAGATGATCAAGTCTAATTATTTTGCAACACTAAGTTTGTGATAATTTATTACAGCAGCAATAAAAACTAATATATCAGATTCTTCCACTGAAAAAATTCTTCTTCTCGCCCCCTCGCCACAGACTACCCTTGGGAAGGCAGGCACTACGCACAGTCCATACTTGAGGAGCAGGATTTACACTCTACTTCCCTGAAGGTACAATAGCTACATCAATTATTAGCAATTCTTTAGCAGGAGAAATTTATCTATTCCCCCCATTTATTAATTTATTCAATCATTTATTTATGTCACTGTGGACTTATGGATATTTACTTGATAGTTAGGATTATTGTATTTTCACTTATATCACCTTGGCCAAAAATGAGTCCTATACCTAGCCCCAGCCCAACTGCTGGCAAAAAGAGCTCCATGACTGGTTGTGATCAACCGTGATTCACCGCTGGGGCTGTACAAAGTGTCCCTCACTGCCCCCTGCCCCAAACACACACACACACACACACACACACACACACACAAGGAAGAGGGGGAAAAATGTATAGGTTGCTGTTCAGTGGACAACAGATGTTGCAGGCGACTAACACAATCTATTTCTATTTTTGCTTTGTTTTAATGTGAAATGGGTTCAAAAGATACTGGTGTTCTAAATCTATCAAGCAGAGACACTGGACTGATTGATTTATCATCACATTTGAAAATAAATGTCTTCTGGTCTTGACATATATAGGCAGCTTGGAAAGACAAAAGCATACTTTTCATGTTGAAACAGTGTAAAAGTTAAAAGTTTTTTTTTTTTTTTAAGCCTTAAAACGATATCAGGAGTTTGCTATACATATCCCAATAAAGATTTCCAGAACACAAATTTTCAGGGTGAATTGCCTGGTTTTTTTTCCCCATGTGTCCCATCCCAGCTAGACTACAGTCCCCAGTCATTCAAACACCATTGTAGGAGGTACTCTGAAGGAACCGTGCAGATGAACTTAAAAACCCTAATCAGATGATTTTAATTAAGGTAGATTATCCTGGATAATCTGAATGGACTTGACCAAATCAGTGGGAAGAATTTAAAAGCAGGGTTAAAGAAATTCTACCCATGGGCAACTACCACACCAGTCCATATGTTCAAGCCCACCCATGATCTTCCCTTCCTGATTACCTGCCTGATAGATTTTGGACTTGCTTAACCAGCCGCCATCATCGAGTAAGATGATTCCTTGTAATAATACCCCTGCCTCCTTCCTTCCCTCCCACCCCCTGATCTATCTACTTACCTGAATACCCACCCATCTAACCATTCATCTAGCATTCCTACTGGTTCAGCTTCTCTAGTTGAATTCCGATGCACTTAGAGACAAATTCTTTCAGACAGGTTCATCTTCTGCTTAGTGTTATAATAATATTCCTCCTTCACTCTAATATTTCTATAATGCTTTCACTCAAAATTATATCAACTCTTAAAGAAGTACGTGTTTTCACTGTTATGCATTAAGTATTCAATGCACTCTTCATTAGTCACATTCTGTAGAAGGAAATTTCTTCTGAGCTCAGCAAATTAGAAGAAAGGGACCGAGATGGAGAAAAACTAGGGCAGAGTGCAGAAGGTGGAGATAGGCATTCACAAGATGAAAAATAATACGTGTTGATGTTTTGACAAAATAAATACATCTAAAACATCTGCTGGTTTAGAGGTGCTTTCAGTACTCAACAGGCTTCTTGACACAGTGTTAGAAGTAAACAAGAATCCAAAGCCAATGAACTCTGGCTCCTGCCTTTCAATGGGGGCCAAATCACAGTTTTATTTGCTTGAAAACTAAACCCCTCTTTAAATTCCTTAGGTGTAATAAGGAACCTTTCTTCTCTCCGTTATAGTTATTCAGTCTTTACGCCTTACCTAAAAAATAATTAATGGACCACAGAAAATATCCTTTCCCACAATCCATCTCAGGCAATCTTTTCAGTCAACAATCTCGTGTTCTTGTTTGGTATTTTTTTGTCATCAAAGTAGCACAGGGTTTGGAAACACAACTACTGGGTTTGAATCCAGTCAAATCTTCTATCAGAACACTCTTTATTCCCCTTCCCTCTTTATTTTTCACCATTATACTCACTGTCTTCTTACATTCTTCTTTTTTTAAGAGGGTGAGAGAGAATCTCAAGCAGACTCCCTGCTGAGCACAGAGCCCGATGTGGGGCTCAATCTCATGACCCTGAGATCATGACCTGAGCTGAATTCAAGAGTCAGAAGCTTAACTGACTGAGCCCCCCAGGCGCCCCTTCTTACATTCAATATCATGTATGTATTCATCTTGTTTAATATCTTTTTCCCCCCACTAGAGTCTAGAATATAAGCTCTAGAACGGCTGGTCTTTTGTATGTGGATATACTGCTGAATTCCAGTAAGTAGTACAATACCTGGCCCATAGTTGATGTTTACCAAATATTGAACAAACAAACAAATCTCATTCTGTTACTGAATCTATAATATGGACATAATAATAGTACCTAATTTATTAGATTATTATGAGGGGGAAAGATGAGAATGACTGCGAAGCTCTGGAATATCCCAGGCAAACTGGGGAACTTTCTATAGGGATTCCTACATCTGCTCCCTTCCACACAGAGTATATGAGAGACAAAGAAATACGGGGCAGAAATAAAGCAGGATTCATTTTACCTTTCTCAGAATTATTACTCTGCTATAATCTTTTTTAAGATTTTATTTTTTTATTTGAGAGAGAGAGAGAGGGTGAACACAGAGGGAGAGTAAGAGGGAGAAGCAGACTCCCTGCTGAGCAGAGAGCCCAATGTGGGGCTGGATCTCATGACCCTGAGATCATGACCCGAGCCGAAGGCAGACGCTTAACCGACTGAGCCACCCAGGTGCCCTCTGCTATAATTTTTTAATTCTTTATCTAAGACACTGTCTTGGGTTGGACATTGAAAAGTTTGTGAGTTTGCTTTAACCTACTACTGTACTGCGTAGGGATTTAGGAAGAGCCTTTTGCTGCTTATCATTTAGTTGAGTCAGCTAGCCAGTCAACGAACAAGGTAATCGCTGCCTGGCATTCTGCTCCAAGTGGTAACACATGAAAGGTTAATAAGGTATTTGGTCCAGTAACTAGTAATAATATCAAGAAATCTTTCCTCAGACATAACCCAGATACCTTATGCTGCACTTCGCACTTTATCCTTCTTATTCTTCCTTTACTGGAAATGGAAGAAAAATGGATATCCCTTCTGCAATAAAATACTGAAAAGACCTTGCAAATAAACTCCTTTGAATATTCAATTTTAAACCCTGAGACCAAAATTTGCAAGGCTTATTCTCCAGTACTCTGAAATTGAGAATGAATGATCGAATGTTAAATAAAAAATACTCACAAATGAAGTCCTCAGGGACACATAAGAATGTTAACAGTGGTTCTCTCTGGGTCACAGGAGAATTTTTGTCGATATCTTTATTTTTTTCTGCAGTCAGCCTGCATTATTCATGTGCATATATATTAATTCTAAAAAGCGGTTTTTCCCCCCTTTAAAATGGCATTTTAAATCTTGGGGTAATCGAAATTTTGCAAATGTCTGCGAGGTCTTATTAAGTAGAATGGGAGAAGAGATAAAAAGCAAAGCAGGAGTTTGAAACATGAAAATAGATAACCACAGGTCATATAAGAAATATGTAGTCAAAAGTTCAATAAACCAACTGTTTTGGCCACACAGCTAACTCAAACCATTTATAAGCAACTTCTCTCAGCCCTTCTGATATTTTCCCATAAACACTAAGACATCACTGTGTTCGGGGACCTGCCAGGCTATCGGCAGGGGACAAAACACAAAGCATCTTTTTTTTACTAATAATATTTTATTTTAAAACCCCATTGATCTTAAGCAACCGCCACAATTGCAAATTGGGGGCCTTTTCAAGTAATTTATAGGGAAAAACTGTGAAGTTTATCTATGAAATGAAATGAAATAATACCTGCACTTCCTACTTTGGGGAAATTTTATGTTAAATCACCCCGACAGGCAGAGATGACAAAGCATTGAGAAATATTTAAAGATTTCATTTCTCTTCCTGATAACGACAAGGTTCATTTTGTGCCCTCAGAGGGGAAATCAGATCTGATTTACCGTCAACTACCTCAGCGCCACGATCCACACTGCACATTCTTTATACAGTTTCAGCATAGCAACGGTATCACTGTCCCTTCACAGCAGGGTTGATCAACTGGCAAATGCCTGACAAATCATCAAATGCTTTCATTTAAAGCTACCTGTTTCCTTATCATGATAAAGCATGATGCATAGCATGTGGCAACCCATCATAATTTTATGGGTAGAAAGAAGCTATATTTACACAAGCTTTCTTTGAAAGGACAAACAGTGGCAAGGAAAGGATGGCCTGCAACTATACATATTCTGCTAGTCTTCTCTCTCTTCCTCCTTTCCTCCTTTTACCCAAACAGCAAAGTATCTCACTCCTTTCCTTGCCCTGAGAAAAACCAAGTAAGATTTTAAGCTGCGGAAGCATCTGAAAAGTAATGTTGACCAGCCTCACTCTCATAATCCTCAAATTACTATTCCGATCCTGAACCCTGAGCAGGCCAGCAGTGAGCTAAGAGGAAACATTAGTGAACAGGCTGTGAATTGAAACGTCCAGCAGAAAAGAAATTAAAATGTTTCATCACTCTACCAAGCTCAGAAGGTGTAACGAAGTGAACGCGAGCTGCCTTGACTGATTTGTTCTTTGGAGGAAAGATGGTCTGCAGCTCTCTGAGGGTGGGTGGGAGTTATATTTTATTGTTTCTATTTTTTCCAAGAACTAGATCCAAGCTGGTCAAAATTGTGGTGCAAGGTCATGCTCCTAGGGGCACATTTCTACTCCTGAACCGACCCCGTCATCATTATAGCCCCTTTGTGCTTTACTCTTCTGTGGCAATTGCCATAAATTCTCGATGATAAGATTTGGAACGGGAATGAGGAAGGCAAAAGACAATCTAGTGTGCTCTTGATACCAAGATAAAGAATATAACTCTATCCATCAATGTTCCTCTCTTGGATAACTGAGCGCGAGAAGTAAGAAAAATGTTAGGAGAGCCAGGTTAGTGATGCCAGGATACTGAATTCATCGCTCAAGAAAGCAAAGCAAAGCAGCATGATAAATGCTCATTTTAATACAAAGTATAATAAAGGCCTATTTTTTTCCTTTCTGAAGTCTAAAAGAGTTTGAAAGAGTTATTTCAAAATTGTTTGGCCTTTCCATTCAAAATCATTATTTCTCTTTAGAATCCTGTATTTCCCACCAAGACATGAGTTTCCTGCCATTCACTAATGATCTACCAAATTTATTTTTCTATTCAGCCATTCAGTCTTGTTATTGATCCACTTTTCAATTAATTTTCTCATGGAGGGGGGGAGACAATAAACACTGAAATATTTTACTCCCCCTCCCTTGTCACTCCCAGCCTTGATCAGGTCTCTCTGTTACATGCTCTCCTGGCACAGTACACATTCAGGTCATAGCATTTATTTCATCTCTAATTAAATAAACTTTTCTATAATTAATATCTGCCTCTATCATAGACTTTCAATTATATGATCCATATCGATGTTGTTAGTATTATGTTGGTGAATTGCTAATTATTTAATGTTGTGTAGATGGTCATTTCTGGGCTCACCATTTCTGTAACAGATTTTTTTAAGCTAAGACATTAAAAATTAAACACATATATAAATCACATTTACATTTGTTATTACTATTTCTCTGTACTTTAGAAGAAAGAATATACTCACAATATCCAATATATATCAGAAATTAGGTTTGAGATGAGAATGAGACTAAAATAAAAATTCTGGGAATTTCTGGGGAATGGCATTTTTCTTCAAAGGACATGTCAGTCACTAACAAGGACAAGATCTCCCACCTTCAAATGTAGCCCTTGCGCCTCTAAAAATAAAGAACTAGTATTAATTTTAATTCAAATATCACTCTCACTGCTAAGGGAGCTCACAAAAGAAGTTCATTAGTGTCACCTGGGGTGACAAGTTTATGGTTCCATCATTACATCTGCTAATAAATGAACTGATGATATGAATCAAATTCACTAAAATCTCCGTTCGTCTTGAACTATGTTGTAAAAAATCAAAGTCAAGATGATGTGCTCCATAGTATTTCAGATATAATAAAGCCTAAAGCTCTCATTGCAAAATGAGAATTATGTGCACTCAGCTATCTTATTTAACCCAAAATGTTTCAGGGGCTAATAGCCCATGGCATACTGCTCATCAAAATGGACCAAGAGAAAAGACATGGTTGAAATCAGTGGCTTATTCTATTGCTACTCACGACTGTTTCCACCTGTAAGAGAATCAGTATAAGCACAACTATCCACAGATATCTCAGATGTTTTTCCCTGGGAAGCCCCTTCGGTCCTTTCCTTCATTTAACACTCACTACTTATAATTCTTGATTCCCTCACATAATAGGAATTTAATGTGTATTCAATAAATGTTCATGGCTGCTACAGGGTCTGTGGAAAATTGAAACATAAAGTAAAATATAGAGTCAAAGTTTAAAAACTAGTTAGCAAGGTGATATTTATATCTTCCATATACACATATTAACAAAACTAGTGGACAACTATTCTGAACAGTGGGGAAGCCTTGTATAGAGATGACTTGGTGGGTTTTAAGTCAATTTCAAAATAAAAGAAAGGTCATTGTGGGATAATTTAAGTCTAAGAAATATTCTCAGAGGAACAAAAAAGAATATAGAATTTTACCTATTTTGTACCTACACCTTGTTTACCATGGTGGGTTAAGAAGAGAGTTGAAGAGAACAAGCTGTCTAATGTTAAAACCGAAAAGAGAAAATATCGGTAAGGTGAGGCCACAGCAAAAAAGATTTTAAATACTGGGATGAGATGTGAATAATATTAAAAGGGCTAAGGGAGAGTTATACTGGGAGTAGGTGAGTATGGTATTCCAATCAACAAACTTGGAAAACTGGAGGGGGACATCATTTTGGGAACTACTCATGTTTAATATACAGGATTGTGCAGTAAAGAGCAAAAAGTCAAATAGAACTGCCAAAAGCTTAGAGTTGAGAGGACTTGAAGGTCCATGGGTTTCAAGTTTCCAGCAGGATTCAGGAATCCGTTCTGTAATATTTCCTAACAGAGGTGTAAATACTTTCTGTATTTGGAGACATTACTAGGAACCCCTCCCTTATAATGAATTGAAATTTACTCCCCTGTAACTTGCACTTAAAATTTTCATCTCTATCTTCGGAACAACACTTGGATAAGATTATGTCCTACTCCACGTGATAATTTTTCAACTATATGACAGTCATTGCACCCCCCCCCTTTTATTCCAACTTTTCTAGAATGACCACCTCCTAGTTTGTTAAGGTATAGCTTATAACATAACTTATAAATTTATTATTTATTAACAGAGATTAGGTATCAAAAATATCTACCAGCTATCAGAATTACTGATTGCTATTTTAGTTTTATGGCTGAATTTTATAATACTACCTCATGAAAAGAGGACAGGTATCTTTTTCTTTCCCTCGAGAGTAAAGAATATAAAAAATACATGCAAAACTAGAATATCTTATGTCTAATGAAAACCCAACACCAGCCAATCTGAAGAATTTGTGATTGGGCTTCCAACTTAAATTTTAAAAATAAATTAAAAAGAATCAAATTCAATTTCCCAAGGGACTGTAATTCTCTGCTTGTATTCATGCTGTAAATTTGGCAGGCCATAAACATTTTAGAAATATTATCATTATTATTGTCTGTTATTTTTAACAATGCATTTGCTTCTAAACCTTGAGGTGCATTCATGACAAAGAAAAATCCATTTAAGTATCTATTATCTCTGAATGGAGACTGCATTTGATGAAACCTCCAAACGACTAACAAATGTTTGCCTACCCAAATGACTTTTGCTCTGGCATCATGCCTCAGAAAATAAATTATTATTATTTATGATCATAATAATGTGTATTTACATAATAAGTTTCTCAGAGGAGCTGAAACCAGTTTTTGCTTATTCTGCAGCACCTCTCATTTGTAAAAGTCAGAAAACTACAGCTTTGTTGTTCAGAGAAGGAAAATGTGTCAGAAAGGCACAGGCTTATCAAAGCAAAAGTCAATATTCAATGTGCCAACAGGCAGAGGATACTCATGAATGCCATGAAGCAACACTCATGATGTTTCATCTTTCCACTCACTGTCAGCTACTCGGTTGAAATAAAAATCTTAGAAACTTAAAAATAAATGCCGATGCTCTAAGTACCTGCTGTATGACCAGTGTTACATGATGTGGAAGAGGTGCCCCAGCCTCAAATATGAGAAGACGAAATACCAAAATAAGAAATATCTTTGGGATTCTTGTAAGAGAGAATATAATGACTTGTTGCAAAGCAGCGGCAGCATTGTCAAATCGCAGGACAAGAAATAAAAGGACTTCTGCTTTATTCCCTACTCCGCGACCAACCTGAAGCAAGTTATTTATCCTACCTGCAAAATGTAATAAGATCGCATACCCTTATCCTATCCCAGAAGGATGGTGAGGATTAATCTCTTGGAGGTGTCTGGAATTTCACAAGTGGTTTTGTGATATACAAATTGCAGAACTTTCATTTTGCTTTTATAATACATTCGTGGCCCTTACCCACTGGAGGGTACCTTCAATTGTCCAGATTGTACATCAACATGCATCCAACATCCCTTTGCAACACCTCCTGAGGGTCAGCTGAACACCAAGCTAAAAATATGATTCAATGATTACACATTAGATCCTATAAGGTTGAGACATGCAAGGCCTCAATTTACTTTTGTAATACAAAATTAACCTTGTAGGTACAAAATTACAGTATTATTTTATAATTATAGATATATCTTCTATGTTTATGAGACATGATAAAATACCTGACCTTCCCAATGTAGGTTAGCTAATTGTTTTGTATCTAGCAAGAGCAAGTTCATTAAGCCTGTATCTCAATGTAAGTGTGACTAACACTTCTTCATCTTACCCAGTTTTATTACCATTGTTCAGGACACATTAATTAAATTTCATATTCAAGAATGAATTTAGAATTAAAAAATTTAGCCAAGTGCACCCCAGTGACTGTTGTTTATAAGATCATACTCTCAGCGTACAAAAAGCCATAAATGACTTTATCTATCTGTACATTTGTTTTATCTCTTTCTACTAGACTATAAGCTACTTTGGAGCAGGGAAATTTATTTTTTTAATTCATGTTTGCAACCATAGCTCCTAGAAAGACACTTTGCACATGGTAAGCAAATAAAAAATATTTGTAGCATTCTTGAATAATATTTAGATTGAAATGAAAGATATGACTTTTTCAGTACATTGTGTTGTTATGTGAGTAGAATGTTGTCAGTTTAAATTAGGTTTTGATACTGGTCATATTCAGATTTATATGGGTTTTAAACAATTACAATCTAAAATCAAAATTCCATCTAACGTACCTATATTTATTTGTCTTTCCTTTTGATGATCATTTCTTAAAAAGCCCAGTGTGCTGCAGGCATAAAATGTCGTGTGATATTCACAGAGAAAGTCAGCCTTCTCAAAACAGAATCAAGGCATGGACTCTTTTTTAATTACGGCAGGTTTTAAAAGATACAGAAATCATCCTTTTTTAATTTTTAATTATAAATATTCCTTTAGAGGGGAACATCTTAATATTTGAATGTGCCTAAGATTATTTGGTAAATAAAAATTGAACCTTGAACGTTATCTTCTAAGTATATACACATTCTCCCTGACCATCACATTATTCTTCCTTAGATCTTTTTCAACCTGCAACTTTCTCTTTCTTCTCTGTAAAATATGCAAGAACAATTTGCTTCCTACTTCCTTCCTGAGTGGAATTTATAGTCAACCTTATTTTTAATATGAAGGTTTGAGCTGAAGAATTCTAATATATATCTTGGCAGCCCTTTAAGATGAGAAAAATCATGGTCCACATGTTAAGATGTAGCAATGGAATTAAGTGAGATATTGTGAAATAACTGTTCTTTTTAACATCTATATTCCATATGCCTTGTAGCATTGATGCACAATCAGTTTTACATTATTCAAGTGAGCTGCAATGTTAGTTATTTTAAGATACTTTAATTTCCAGCAAGAATAGAAAACTATTAGGTGCTGATAGAAATGCAAATGAAATAAAGAAGCTTCGTCTTGACGAGCTTGCAGTAAATTTGTAGGAACAAAACACAGATTCAAAAAATGAGTGAGAATAATTATAAGTCAATAAGTACAAGCCGTATTCTACTCATTGAATATGTAAATCCTTTAGAAAAAAAAAAACACTAATAGTTAACGATGGAGGAGGTCTGACAGGCTAGCAATTCCCACAAGTAGATTTAACAGGCTGTAAGAGATCAGGATCAGCTTCATTTCACATGCGCCCGTACCACGCGAATAAGAAGTATCACTGGCCACAATGTCCATATTGCAACGATGGATGAATAAAGCCAAGAAAATGACAACAGTCAGGTCCTAAGAGCCTTCCCATGACACATCGGCTTTGATCCTGAAGCACCTGAGTATTCAGTCTCCCTCCTGAAGCAGGAAAGGGACAGCTGGTGAACACACCATAGCATTCATACTTTTAAAATGTAGTGGCATCATTTAGAATGATGCTTTAAGATAAGGAAAAGATTTTCCCAGAATCAGCAGGGAAACTTCATCATTTACACCTAATGTATATCTTTTACATCTAAGGTACGAAACTGTGGTAGATCATCGAGAGGACATACAGCCTCGAAGGGGATGGATAATGTCAGGGATTACAGTGGATTTTTTTTTTAAGATTTTATTTATTTATTTGAGAGAGAAAGAGAGAGAGAAAGAGCATGAACAGGGAGAAGGAGAGGGAGAAGCAGACTCCCCAGCTGAGCAGGGAGCCCGATGCAGGACTCGATCCCAGGACCCTGGGATCATGACCCGAGACAAAGGCAGACGCTTAACTGACTGAGCCACCCAGGTGCCCCTAAAGTGAAATTTCAACTGGAATTGTGTCTGTTCTATTCCAGTACAGGAAATCTTAGACTTCCCTGCTTTTAACATAGGACTAAGAATAAATATAGTCACTTATGATTGCTAGATTCCATTTCAAAGTTCATAAGATACAAGAAAATAGTAATAAAATTATTTACATATTTAGCTAGCTGCTCTTACAATTTAAACATCCTGTAACTCAAATTGTTATTAACCTCTTATTCTTCAATTGTAAAACATAAGCCCCTAGAAGGCAAAGACTGGAACTATTTATAAAGTTAATATAAAATCATGAATAGGAGAAAACCTCAAAAAATATCTCCACATTTTCCTGGTATGATGACTTTCTTAGTGAAAAGAAAATAAAGATTTATGATAAATGAAGACATAAAATCAATGGAAGACTCTGTGTGTAAAAATGGTATTACTGGTTTCTTATTTTATATAAAAATCCACTGCATTTCAAAGTAGCCATAAGTAAAATTATATTAAACATCAATTATTAATTAATAAATATTAACCCTAGTATAAGTTCAGAAATTAGTACATTTGCTTTTCTATCTTTTTTACCTGCCGCTAGATAAAAACACATCCCTTTTTATGACTATTCAATTCACGGTGAATATCAGAGTGGGTTTGCATTGCTATTGTGATCAGAGAATTTAATCAAACCATAAAAAAACAACAGATTTGTTTTTCCTTCATGGAAGTTAAAATTGCATGTGGAGAAGTAGTTGCATTTTCTCTTTCTACCCTCTAACTTGGAAGTTCAGTTTTAACTTAATTTATTGATTCTCCTTTATGGTGTTTCAATCCTTGATGAAGCACCTCTCAGGGGCTTTCGGCCTAGAAAACAAAAACAATATCAAAACTACAACTTGAAACCACTGCTAAAGATAAAAATAAAGACATTCAAAAGCAAGCTAAGCCTTATCAAAAGGCACCAAGCATGTGAGATTTAGCTTGTGCACTCATTTTTTCTAGAGAGAACTTAAAGTAAAAGTGCTCTTTGTTTCAATTAAAAAAGCACATTGTTTTCTCAATGGCACTATCCGGTGTCCGTTGATCCAATATGGTGAACAAAGAAAACTGTTAGCCATATTTGTCTCTGAAAACTCCATCCAGAAGTGAATATATGCTTGGGCGCCTGGGTGGCTCAGTCGTTAAGCGTCTGCCTTTGGCTCAGGCCAGGATCGCAGCGTTCTGGGATCCAGCCCCACATCGGGCTCCTTGCTCAGTGGGAGGCCTGCTTCTCCCTCTCCCACTCCCCCTGCTTGGGTTCCCTCTCTCGCTGCTGCCTCTTTCTCTGTCAAATAAATAAATAAAATCTTAAAAGGACAAAGGAAACAGAAGAACTAAAATATGTAAAAGATTTAGGCTCCTTATAATCCAGCTGAACATAGAATTCCAACCCAGAAATTTAACTGCTAATGAATGTACTATGTAAATATTTTCAGATCCTTCTAGAAATTACCTAATAAATGCTCCCCAGAAGTAATACCTAAGATAATCTCACGCACTTAAGAACTGACTTTATTACCAGTAAGAACAAAAAATTCAGAACGGAGCAGTACAGGATAATTCATGTCTTACATCACCATCCCACACTTTCTTCCTCATCGTGTACTTCTTCAACAAATGGGTGTGTGCCTCTGCACCAAAATGCATTCTCTGCCAGGCCCACCAGTAACAACCACAGAGCAGGCACAAGAGTATAAGTGGAGGTCCACTATATGTCTAAATATTTAAGTTATAAATCCACCTTAAAAAGTTATTAAGTATGTTCTATCCACTTATCTTGCCAAATATACTTTCATAACCGGGTTGCTCAGTTTTGATTTAGAATATGTAGACTCAAGAGTTTTGTGCCTAGGTATTGAAGTGCCAGAAGAACCAGTCCCCAGCTCGCAAGCCACTCTCCTCTTTGCAACCTCAGCTCTGACTTCTATTGTAAGAGGTCTGGGATTTGTCTATACTCCACCAAAACAGCTGCTACCCCTTGAGTCCACAGGGTGGACACTGCGGCAAAGGCTACCTTAGAAATGTGGTCCCATGGATGATGCCTGCACAGGCTCTGGGCAACAGGGTCAGAGCATTGTGATCACGGAACTCTGGGATCTCTGGTACCTGAAGTCTAGTCTAGAAGCAGGAATGTGGACTCTAGATGGGAAAATCTCCTTGGTCCCCAAATGGGAAGGTATGGACAGAAAAAAGTCACAGTGGTCCCTCTAAGGAACAGAGTTCAAGGTAGTCCTGCACTCCTCTTCAAAGACCTAGGATCTTCATTAGTTACCTATGTTTTCATCAAAAAATGCTTCAGTCATCCTAAATTTACAAGTAACTGATTTATAGAGCATGAAGTGGTTTATTTCCTAAAGACATTTTGCTTGTAGGAATGCTTCCATTAGGGGCGCCTGGGTGGCACAGCGGTTAAGCGTCTGCCTTCGGCTCAGGGTGTGATACCGGCGTTGTGGGATCGAGCCCCACATCAGGCTCCTCCGCTATGAGCCTGCTTCTTCCTCTCCCGCTCCCCCTGCTTGTGTTCCCTCTCTCGCTGGCTGTCTCTATCTCTGTCGAATAAATAAATAAAAAAATCTTTAAAAAAAAAAAAAAAAAAAGGAATGCTTCCATTAGACACAGTCTAATAGTAGAATTTTAGGCCTTGACAGAATGGGAAGGAAGGAAGGGCAGAAGTAAGTCAATGGAAAACAGACATTTCTCCTTGATACCACTAAATGTCTACTCACATATTAACCTAAAGCAAACTCTGGTCAGTACAATTAAAGAACATAAGAATTAGGAGGCCTGAGTTCTAGTTTCATTCTACTATGAACTCATTGCTGCCTAAATCAAGAAACTGTGAGTAAAGTGCCTTTCTACCATTCATTTGTTATTTTAAAAACAGAAAAAGTAGACAATGTGAATTGCACAAAAGGTGTCCTACAGGCTAATAGTCGACATGACTGAAAAATAGGTGGCAGGAGTAGTGTCAGTAAAGACTGGTCTATAGTCAAATATAGTTCACACTGAGTCAGACACTACCAAACTGATTTATTTTCTACTTATATTTTAATTTTCAAAGAGGAGGCATAGAATATATAGTGTTCCTTAAGGTTATTAGAATAAGGGATTAGTGTTTAAAAGAGTGTCTAACTGAATTAGTGCCTCTCGGAATACATGTTGAGAATGGTGGCATAGATGATTGGTTGTATAGCAAATAACCTGAAACTGTGATTTAAAAATAGATCTAACTTCTTATAGTTTCTGTGGGCCAGGAATTTGGGAGAGACTAAGCTGGGAGAGACTAAGCTGGGAGATTCTGGCTCAGAATCTCTCATACAATCACAGACTAGATGTCAGGCAGGGCTGAGTCATATGAAGGCTTGAATGAAACTGGAAGATTCCCAAGGTAGCTCACTCACACGACTGGCCAGTTGGTGCTGGCTGTCAGCGGACAGCCTCAGTTTCTCCTCAAAGGGACCTCTTCAACAGGTTGCTTGAAGTTCCTTACTACCTGGTAGCAAGTTTCCCCTAGCATAAGAGGCCAAGACAAAAGCTTCAATGCTTTCTATGACCTAGCTCTAGAAGTCACATACTCACCTCCACCATATTTTGCAGGTACAAAGTTAACCCTATTTTAATATTGGAGGGGACTCTGCAAGGGTGTGAATACCATGAGGTGTGCCCCATTGAGAGTCATTTTGAAGGCGCTACCACAAATGACCTCTATGAACCCTTCGAGTTCTAAGATTTTATGATTGTAGGAAATTTAGAATAGTTTTTATGAATACTGAAATACATTCAATTGAAAATAGACTAAATGCTACTGATGCATAAAATTATCTGTAGTAGACAAAATAATGGCCACCCAGACGTGTTTATTCCTAATCTCTAGAACCTGTGAATATGTTACTTTACATAGAAAAAGAGACTTTGCAGATGGGATTAAGTTAAAGACCTTGAGATGGAGAAATTATTCTGGATTATCCAGGTTGGCCCAAACTAAGCACATGGATATTAAAGAATCTTGGCTGTAGTCATAGGGAAATGTGAGTATGGAAGAGAGAATCAAAGAAATGGCAGGGTGAGACTCCCCGTCACAACACTGCTGATTCTGGCCCACAGGGAGAGGGGCCAAGAAATGCCAGTGGTCTCTAGCAGCTGGAAAAGGTAGGAAAATGGATCCCACATTATGTCTGCAAGAAGAAAGCCAGTCCTAAGACGTCTTGACCAGTGAGACTCATGTTGTGCTTATTTGTTTGTGATAATTTGTTAAAACTACAAAGAAAAAACTACAACCACCATAGCAATTTAATTTTTCAAACACTTGATAATATTAAAATCTTGATTTAGTTCATTATTCAAGATAAATATAGAATATTATCTAATAGAATTTACAGTCCCTGTATTATTAGCATTACATTTGCTTTCATTACATTAACACTCAGATTTTGCCTTGTGACCAAAGTGACAAAAATGAAAATCTCCTGAGTCAGAAAATGTTTTGAGGTGAAATTGTTTTGAAGGGCATACTCCACTTCTCAGGAGACTACACTGGATTTCATTTTTAACAACAATTCCTGTAGAAACTGTTAAAAGTAGATGAGATTTTAAAATTGCAAGGACAAATTTTGAATAGGATAGAAGGTTGAGAACACCTACACAAAAAAATAAATTTGATTATATAAAAATTTATATAAAAACACTTCAAACTATTTCATGCCATGTCAGATTTTAATACAGGTAGGAAAAAGCAATTAACCAGTAAAATGTACTTAATATTATCATTTGTAATCTTTGTATTTGAATATCTAATAGTAATACACTATAAGGGCTTGGGGAAGCTATCAAGCTTAAGACTTTACTATTAATCTCAGAACACGGACAACCTAAATGAGAATACAAGACAAAACATTAAACATTAAATTACAATTAAAATTTGCAATAGAAGATGACAAACCACGAGATGATTAATTTCCAAATGATTCAGAGAATAAGTTATATAAGACTGCAAATAAAGAAAATATGATTGAGACAAGGAAAAATACAATGATAGAGATGCTATTTTACCTGGGTCTTTAAAAGGGCAAGAAATTGTATAGTAGGAGAAAGGAAGGGAAGAATTCTAAGAGGGTAATTGAGAAATATTAAAATATATCCATCATTATACGAATCACCCTATATTACCATTATTGGTGACCTACTTAGGAATTCCTTAAGGACAAGAACCATGTCACACTTACATTTGTACCCCAGGATTTATGAAAGTCCAGAACATATAGTATAAACGCAGCAAACACTTGGTGAGTGAGAGATGACTTTGAGAACAGTGAAGTTATGGGAAAAAAGGATATCTTCACAAAATTATTCTGAAGGTACTTTCCAAGATGAACTGAGTTCCAAAAAGAGTCCTAGATGTCTGTTAAAATATATTCACTTTCTGAGAGGAAAGAACAAAAACTTAACCAAAGGTTGACAATAAAAAAGAAGAGATAAAAGACATGTCAATAAGAAGGAGAGGACAGAAGGGAGTAAGGGAGGAGTCAAAACAATATTAGACACTTAGATCCCCACATGACTATTGGTAATGATGCTACAATTAACAAGGATGAAGATATGAGCATGAGGAGACAATTTGTAGGTCAAAGTACTCAGTCTGGTTTTCAACATGTTAAGTGTAAAATGCATGAAATACATACGGACAGTGGCAGTGTGCGCCAGTAATTTAGGAGAAAGGCTACATATTTGAAAACTACGTGCACATAAAATCATAATTGGAGCCATGAAAAAGGATGAAATCACCAAACAAATTCATAGAAAAGAGTAAGGATACAACTTAGGAAGCATAGGAAAGATTTAAAGAAACAAAGGAAAGAAGAGAAAATAGGAAAGAAGACAGAGAAACAACAGAGATTCCTAGGGGAAGCCTGGGGAAGATAGAACAGGTCAGCCATCAGGGCCAAAAATAAAAGAAATCTTTGTATTGAGGAAGTGTTTTTGGTTTTGCGTGACCCTTAAAAGAGCACTTTCAGAAGAACGATTAAGAGAGCAATTAATACTGTGTAGCTCAAAAACCTTTTTGCTTCTGAAACTTATTAAGTTTAACATATTGAAACTAAAATAATAGGGCTCTGCACAAGTATCCAATATCCCATTATACTCCGTTCTCAGTAATTTCTCCTAGGTGTGTATCCAAAGTACTCCAAGTGGTTGCAGGTTAGTAGAGCAGCTAATGGCCAAAATGCCCACCTCTGTAAGCTTGTGTGTATGTGAGGAGGGGACCATGCCTATATCGTGTACCTTGAGTCCAGTGAAGCTGACAATAGAAAGGATCTGGAAAACATAATTTTATCTTGGTGGGGACAGAGATCTATACACCTGCATGGACCCAAGGATCCTTTCATAGAAAATTTGACTCAGTGTGGACACTTCCTCATTTTGGGGGGGGATTACCTAATATCTGAACCACAGAGAAAAGAGCAGTCATCCCACCACTGACATCATCAATGCCACAAAATTAGCCCATGATGCATACCAGGATATAGAACGGGGTAGTTTCTTCTAAGACAAGCACTACCTTTACCAAATTTACAGTAAGGATTTATAGTAAGCCTGCAAGATGAAAACATGGTAAATTAGCAAAACTTTGGGTTCAAAAAGGTGTATCTCATATGCCAGTAGATAAACCACACTGCCTCCGCTCATGCTGACATTTTTGTCAACACACTCTGCTAATTATTCAGGATAACATTTTTCATAATTGGCAAGGCCGTGCCCCCTGTGTGGACTTTCTCAGTGAATGTTCAAAATTGCTAAATATTATTTATGTAATTTATTTTTGTCAACGACCTTATTAGTGCTTCCACTGCTGAACTGTGTTTGTGGGTGGATGTGTGCATGAAAATGCAGTCTTGACTTTTTCAAAAGAGAAGTTATATAACTTTACACTTCATAAATTTAACAACCAAAATGTTATCTGTAATAAGTGTTTCTGGGAAGCACTGTTTTACCACTGACTGGTTTGATGGGAGTTGATTAGAGAGTGGTTTTTCATCTGTGTGTTGTTACTGATATTGGCCCCATTCCAGCTGGCTGCTAAGGTGTCTAAACACTCGCAAACAAAAATTACCCATAAAACCTGTGACAGGGTTCTCTGGGTTCATAGCTACAGATCACTGCACATCTGGATGGGTTGTTTCAGCTGAGTTTATAATGTCACATCCCTTGTAAACATGATACACCTGTCTTTCTGTTTAACAGACAGTTTTTGAAGCTGAAGCATTTATTTTCTCCCAGAACTCAGCAATGGCATATTATTTACTGATATTGAAACTGGGAGTCCCTAAAACACTCCAGGATTTACATTCTTTTAGCTTAGATGCAATAACCCTTTGCTTAAGTAAACGAGGAGGAGAAAAAAATGGCTTTGCTTTGACATAAAGGTGTAATTAAAAGAAACAAAATAAAAGAATCACATACTTGATGATTCCCATTATCTTTTAGAGACTTGAGGCAGGGATTTGTAACTATTTTCAGTTTCACATGTTGAAAATCACTTTTTCTGTCAGCATTACAAATGATTAATCACCAAGCTATCTGTGAAAATCAAATATGTACAAGGCTCTGTAACAGACTCACAAAATTATGAAGAAATGTATCACTGCTGTTGCCCTACTCCAGAGGGGCTTACAACCCATTTAGGAGGGTAAGATGGATATGCATGAAAAGATACTAAACTGGGCAGTAAGCAGATGTCAGTCATGTGCAAGGTGGGACTAAAGCAAACGATGAATGGCGAGTGCCTAGGTCCATGGGAAGCAAGAAGCAATGTTCTTCTGCTAAGCCTCAAACACAAACGCCCATCTCTAAGGTACATATCCATATCGTACTCATCTTTACTGTTACTGATACCAGTGAAAATAATTACATTGGGAAGGAAGCACAGTTGACAATACTTAAAACACTACTAGGGCATTTGGAGTTGGAAGTCAATTTTCACAACAAAATTCCTGGATGTGTATTTTCATAATTACTGTTCATATAAAGTGGTTTAAAACAGCAAAACAGAAGACAGCTTCTGAAGAAAAAACATATTCATACATTTTCTTTATGATCATAGGATTTAACTTCCATAATTCAATATTGATGGATTAAAAATTGCCTTAGATTTTTCCATAATTCATTTGCTTCATTCCATATACCTTTATTGAGTACCTACTACATGCAAGTTCTGTGACAGGTGCTGGGAAAACAACAATGGGCCAGTCTCTGCACTCAAGGAGTTTGCAGTCTGAGAGGGGTGTGGGAGCAGGGGAGGGGGGAGACCAATGAAAAAATAAGCTAAGTAGAAGTATGTGTGTAATTCTATGGAGGCACAAAATAAGAAGAAAGGAGGAAAACCAAGAGAGGTAACTCCTGAGTTGAATTTTAGAAAGATACACAGAAGAAAGGGAAGGACATAGCAGGAATAGGCGACCATATATGTTTTGTAGGTTCATGGGGACCCAAAACATAGTACCGCTTTACCCAAAACAAGAACCAACTGAAAAATAATCCAAAGCAGACAACAGACAGGAGCCAGAAAGAAAATCTTTCTTACCAAAGAAGGTTGGGGTGGAGCACATAAGTTCTCTCTGTGGGCAAGTAAGTACACATTAACGGCGAGTTGGCCAGACCTACTCCTCCAGTCACAGGCAATGTGGGCAGAAGACCACAGGCAGCAAAGGAGAAATAAGCTAACTCCCAAAGAAAGGGAGGAAAAAGGGCTGGTTGTACCCATGCTCAGCTTCTCTTTCCAATCCTTCCGATTAGGTAAGCCACACTTGACCTTCTCTGGTGTCAAGTGTGCGAGGGCATGAAGAGAAGTCAGATTTGTTACTCTAGTGGAACTTTTTTCGCAGTCACAGATACATCGGAAGTGGGAAAGAAATGGTACTTCCAGTCATTGCACAAATGCCCAGACATGACACCGCAGGGCGCAGAAACCCCAAAAAAGTTGATGTAGCTGAAGCAAAGTATTAGGACCAGTAGAGGATGAGACTGCTGAGAGCCATAGCACAAAGGGCTAAAAACAAGAAGCCAGGAACTTTTATATTTAATGCCTTAGTGCCCACCCTGTCCCTAATACCATCAACCCACTCCTGCACCAAATCTAACCACAGTTTCCATACTTTGAGGGCTGTGACTAAATGTTGGTGATGCCGTCAATCTGTGGGAAATATACAATTAACCGGTCAGTAAACGACTAAATGATGGAAATAATATGAATATTATTCACTAGCAGCGACAAAGCATCCATCTACCTGTCTATTCATTTTTGTCTTCTAAACCATAGTATTACTCTATAGAATTATACCAATATTATTTCCCACATTTAAAAACAATCATTGACAAGAGTCCATAGGGACATTTTTTAGTTACTAATTGTTAACTACCTTGCAAAAGATCAATTATGCCAAGACATTTCCTCTTATCGAGCAAAAACAAGATTCGATTTTGACTAACAAAAACAATTTTCTGAAAGAATTAAGTAACATTAAAACAATTGTCTCTGATTAACTCCATTATTAAGGTGAGTACTCAAATATTCTATCTGGTTCTATCTATAAAGATAGTCTGCAAATCAAAACCACAAGGAGATATCACCTCACACTTGTTAGAATGGCTATTGTCAAATAGACAAGAGACAGTAAATGTTGGTGAGGATGCAGAGAAAAGGGAACCCTCATATACTGTTGGTGGGGATGGAAAATGGTGTAACCACTACCATAAACAGGATCAGTTTCTTAAAAAATTAAAAATAGAACTAACAGATGCTCTAGCAATCCCACTTCCTAAATATGTATCAAAGGAAATGAAATCATTATCTCAAAGAGATATTGCCCCCCCCATGTTCACTGCAGCATTATATACAATAGCCAAGACATGGTAACAACCTAAGTGTCCACAGATGGATAAATGAATCCAAAAAATATGGTAATTATGTATAAATGGAGTATTATTCCACCTTAAAAAGGAAGGAAATCCTGCCATTTAAGACAACATGGATGGACCTTGAGGGCATTATGCTAAGTAAAATAAATCAGACAAAAAAGACAAATACTTTACCATCTCACTTATATATGGAATCTGAAAAAATAAATGAATTCATAGAAACAGAGAACAGATTGGCAGTTGCCAGGGGCAGGGGATAGCGGTAGAACATGGGTGAAAGTGATCAAAAGGTACAAACTTCCAGTTATATGCTAAATAAATCCTCAGGATGTAATATATAGCGTGATGACTGTAACAATACTGTACTGGATTTGGGGTTATGTTGGGGTTTGGAGCTTATGGCCAACAAAGAATTTTTGAGATGTCTTCTGTGCATAAAAGTGTTTTTATTGTAGCACAAGGAAGGACCCATGGGCAGAAAGAGGTGCCCTGGGATTATGAGGGGCAATTGATTATATACTGTGGAGCTGGGAGAGGTAAAGACAAAGGGAAATTCCCCAAAGTCCTGCCATATGCTAAATAAGACTCACAGGATCCAGGAGGCCTAGCTATTGTCAAGCTAAGGTCGTTTTTCCCTCTAACAAGGTATTAACATTAAGACAGTTGGGAGTTCTGGGAGGAATGTCATTCTCTGCCTGTCTCAAGTATTTATCAATGGGCTGCAGGTTATAAGGAAATGTAATTTTATCTACATTTCTTTTGCCTTTGTTCTCCACATCACTATGAGAATAGATTTTAAAAGTTCTCATCACAAGAAAAAAATCTGGACCTACGTGAGGTGATGGATGTTAATGAAACTTACTGTGGTGATCATTTTTCAATCTATACATATATCAAACCATTATGTTGTATACCGAAAACTAATATGATGTTATTTGTCGATTATATCTCAGCAAAACTTAGGAAAAAAATTTTTAAAGATAATCTAGAAGGTCTTAACCAAAAATTTACACACACACACACACACACACACA
>NW_024423453.1:29222080-29330407 GCF_017311325.1 Ursus maritimus
ACACACACACACACACACACACACAAACAAACACACACAGAGTGAGATACTACAAATTGTTTTCAAAACAAAGAAGACAAGCATAAGCATAAACACATATACACAAACACCAAATATCAAACAAAATCTTTCTAGCCATCGACCTCTCTTGTTTCTTCATCCACTAAGTAAAAACTGTATCAGCCTGAAGTTTTGTCCTCTAATAGTGCTCCAATGTCCTGAACTAAAAAAAAAAAAAAACAAAACAAAAAACAAAGGAAGAGTGCTTTATTTGCATAGCGTCACCTCCCCTTAAGAAAACCCCTCCCTGGCTTCTCTCTAACACTGTGCGGCTAGTGGAGCCCTTTGATTCCTGCTGCTGCAGTTCCTGTTTGCTCTCAGGACTGTTTGATCACTCAGGGCACAGCAGAACAGCATGTCGCTAGTGCCTTTTTGGCACAGGCTTGATAGTTAACAGTAGGTGGTTTCTCACCAGTTGGCTTTTGCTTTAAGACAATGAGTGACAAGATGTTAGTTCACACAGCACGACTTATGTAACTTACCAAAGGGGGTAAAAATGGACTGCAGATTTGTTCTGCAAATCAGCAAGATTTTCAAAACAAGAATAAAAACCTTTTCCCAGGATCCCAAGATAAAGACGAGTTGGCCAAACCAATAAAGGGCAACTCAGTCAAGAAAAATAGTCAAGGTAGAGAATGTCATTTTTAGATTAATACCATTCAAAATAGCCAGACTGGAATCCCTAAAAAAGAGGTCTTGGGTTTTGGATTTTTTTTTTTTTTTTTTTTTTTTTTTTTTTTTTTTGGATAGGAGGGTTGCTGCAGGGGGAGTTGAAAACAAAATATTATTTATCAAGGTGTTCACTTATTGAAAAAATGGCCAAGTCAATGTAAGGAAGATAAACCTAGAAAATAAGTCCAGTCCAGAATTTCAAGAAACCAAAAATCATATAGTATGATCCTGATAACACTCATGTAAGTGCTTGCCTCTTCAAGAGTTGAGCGTCACAAAAAATGGTTGTTATAATGTCAAACATCCCTTAAGAGTGTTGTAGGGTTGCGGGGTACTTGTCTCACAGAATCAAAGAACAAATCTCACGGACACAAACAGTGAACGGAAGTGAAAGTTTATTAAGTGAAGGTGAGAATACGAAAGAAAAAAGCTCTCTAGAGTGAAAGGGGTCCTGAATGGGTTGCCATTGTGGGCTTTCACTGGCAGTCTTTTACTGAGACCTGACCACGAAGCTGTGGCCTTGAAACTCTTGTGCTGTCTTGGCTTGAGCAAGGACTATTGATAGCATCCTTTAATGGCTTACTTTCCTTTTGAGGTCCGAACATTTTCTGTGGTTACAATGTAGCTAACCAAAAAAACAAAACAAAACAAAACAAAACAAAACTCCCTAACATCCAGAGCCAGGTGACCTGGTTTGTTCCTTAGCTCTGTTCTGTCTTACCTTCCTGCCTTCCAGGCAAGGTTTCAGAGCTAGTCTGGAGCCTCCTATCTCTTCCTGTCTATACCTTAACCCTTTCCTCACTCAAGAGGATAGCTCTACAGTAGTTGTTCTTTGAATTTGAGAACTAGTGTTTTTGAGTTTTAGTTGTGATTTATTTTCGTTACTTGCAGGTAAACACCCTGGGAAGTTATACAATAATTGTTGCAACTCAGGGTCTAGATTTCTCAATGTATCATAACTCCTGCTGCCTAGGACTAATAGTCACATTGCAAATAAAATTTCCAACATTGTCTGTGTTTGGCTACCATGGTTTTCATGAATTTAAAGAACAAAACAAACTAACAAAAGCAGGGTTTGTGCAACCTTCCAGGATATGGAATGCAAATCTCAATATACCATTCTATAATTATGATTATGTCTGAAGGGGGCAATTGCCCCCCAAATTTAAGAAGGCAATTTGGTTTTACCAGGCAATTTAATATCTAGTCCCTCTACCAGGCACAGACACATCCCTCTTTAAGACTGCTTCCCACTGCAATTCATAGCCTGTAAGATTCCTTCGCCTCTACCTCTGAAAGTTAAAATTTTTCACATATCTTTGAAAGTAAAATAAATAAATAAATAATTTCCATGAAAATTCTATAATCTGTTTTTCAAAAGATGACTAGAATAGAGGTCAAATAATTGAAAAACAACCCAAACTGGTTTCAGTAATCTGAAAGCAAATAATCATCCTATATATTGCAAGGTTCTATTTGCTAATTTGTTTTTATTGAAGTATAGTTAGCATACAGTGTTCTCTTACTTTCAGGTGTGATATAATGATCCAACAATTCTGTTTATTTCTCAGTGCTCATCAAGATAAGGTTCTATTTATTTTAAGTCTGAAAAAGTATTTTTTCAGGTTGTGAGCTGTAAATAGAGAGGGAGAGCTGCACTGTGGAACGATTATTGTACTAGTGACAAAAGAAATCGGTTCATGCCAGCTCAACCACTAACAACCCTGACCTCTCCAACTTGACCTTCCTGGGACTCTGGACAATAGCTGCTCTAGTCACCCACTACATCAAGTGCTTGTAAAGTTCAAATCATATTATGTATATAAAGGTGCTTGATAAATTGCAATATACCCAGAAAAATGTTAGGTGTTACTGTGAAAATGTAAGGTGTTATGATTTTGTTAAGATCAGGGGAAAGCTGCCATTCTTATCCTCTATTCCCCCTTTCATTCTTTATTTTAAAAAAAAAAAAAGATTAAAAAAATCAAGTGCCTGATTGTAAAGTCTCCATGAATCAAAGTAGCAAAACTTAACTATTTATTGCTTTAATCCTCATTTCCATCCTATGGTCGTTACATCATATAATTGTATACTTTACATATGGAAAAAACACCATCAACCTCTAGTCCCAAGTCATAGTTTTATGGACAAGAAGACAGAGGTACAGATATATATTAGTGGCGGTGCCCGAAAGGACCCAATTGCAAGCAAAAGAAGGCAGCTGCCAGTGCAGAGTAGGAATCCAGCCTTAGCCTTCATTTCTTCCTGCTGCCTCTGTGGCTGATGGTAGCTTTAAGAAAGAATGATTAGTCCTGGGGTCGTTGATGGCTAATAGGTATCTACAAGAGCACAAGCGCTGAAAATATTATTTCTGTGAAAGTTAAAAATACAATCAAATTTGATCAACCGTAGTTTTACGTTTGAAAAGTGTCCATGCGGACTGAACAAACACATCCAGGCACTGCACATCTGTGTCTGTAGCATCACAGGGCTTTCATCACACTCAGCCCATTCTTTGAGAGAGACTGGCTTCATGCTGGACTCAGCATGAGGACAACAGGGCAGGACACCAATTAGTGGAGGCATTTGCACCAACTTGACAGGACCACTGTGCTGGGAAGTTCACTAGACCCCAAGCAGTGGTAGAAGCATGTCCTTTGGCAGTAAATAATTAAACTCCAAGTAAAAACTTTATCCTTCATGGATACAGATTTATGATCAAGAAAATCTGCAACCTTCAGAAAATCTGATGAGTTGCCAATCCCACATGATCTTGACAAAGCCACTAGAAATTGCATTGTTCTCCTGTAACATACTTCCTGTGTAATCTGAATTCACGTTTTTGACCTTCAGCAGCACAGGCATGGAAGGAGAGGTCACAACTGAGTTAGCATAGTATCTGGTAGAATCCATCAGGACTCCAATTCCTACTCCCTGACAATAAAACCAACTATAATTATTCACCTCTCTGGCCAGCTAATGCCATCACACTTTTACAGTTCACAAGTTTCCATTTAATTATAATCTGTAAATATTATTATTTTCTAGGTTTTTACATCACAAATTGTTTTTTAGAGGAAAAAAAAAGTGGGATAAGTGGCCATGAGTTGGCTGTATTTTTTGTAGCACATGTTTTGCCTTTAATCCCAATTTCCAGATCTAATTCCCTCTTGGTCTATTTCTATTCAGACTGATCTGCTAGAAAATACTAAGAAAAGATCACACACCAAATCTTATGATAATATCCTCAGAAATTTTAAACAGCTCTAAGAGGTTTGGCCTCAGACCCAAACATTAACATGATCGCTCAATTTTAATGAGGTCAAACAAGCTGCTGGGCATCTGGCCGGTGAGCAAGGTCTTGGCCTGAGTGGGGAGGGCCACCTTGTTCTTACGAAGAACTTAAGAAATAGTGACAGGTGATAATGTAATGCACGACACAACTGCCCTCGGCCACTTCATCTTTTCACCCCACTGGGTTCCCAGAGGCCAGGATGCTTTAGCCAGATGTAAACAGTAGCCAAAGATCTGCAGAAGAACCATATCTTTGTGGAGAAAAATTTTAAGGGTTTTAAATAAACCCCTAACATTTGTCAAAATGAGTTCATCAACCTGAGGAGACAAGAAAGAAAACAGACCTTTGGAAGTGATAGGCAGAAATGAAGGCTGATAAAGAGCCAAGTTAACACAGCTATATTTTCATCTTGATTTCAAACAGTAAACTCTAGTACCTTAAAGAAACATCAAAGATCTAAATCCCTTTACAATTCCCCCCTCCTAAATATTATCTTTGAAAAAATGAAGTCATCCTTGAGTAGACTGCTTTCCTTTGAGTAACAGTAATATATTAGGTCTGAATCATTTACTAATTATATAGGGAAACTTACTAAGGCCAAGGCTGAAAAATAAAGAAAAAAATTTGAGCCTGAAATCTCAGAAGTAACTCATTTGACAAACAGCTGTTTACATTTTTCCTTCTTAATGTTCATGTGAAATCTTCATCTTAGTATCATGATCAATACAGGGCATGTCATGGTACCAGTGGGGGCCATGTCATCAAATATGAGAGGAAGAAAAGCACCTATAAACAGTTTTAATATTCGCTTTTAAAATAAACATTGAAATTAATACATATATGCAGGAATGCATAAGCAAAAACAGTGACGTCATTGTCTATTAACATTATGCTACCTTAGAATCTGTAAAAACGCCACTATTTGGCTGATACATTTAAAGGGTTATAAAGAAATTGAAAAGGGTTTAAAATCACAGAAATCAGCTTAAGAACCTAGAACTTGGTTCAACTGGCAGATAAATAACATCACACTTCCTTATTACAGAAGTCACAAATGTTGTCTAATGGTATTTAGGAAAGTCCTTCATGAAAAAAGGGAATGATGAAAATACAAGGCAAGAAAAGTGAAAAACTCAATGGCTTTTCCTAATTTCAAGTGAGAGAAATAACCTATGAATAAGCAGCCAAGTTGGTAAGGAGGACTGTTTTCTGAGACCAGGGAGAGACCCCCTGAGTCCCTCTTGTGTTAAGTCCTTGTCCTACTGTGAAGAATATGTGTATGGGGTAGAAACTATTTCACCAACTCCCAAGATGCTTTTACCATGTGTTCAACAAGCTAAGATTATTGTCACGAATCTTTGAAAGGTACTTTGCTGTGTCACTAAGAGCATGTAGGAGGGAGATCAGGGCAGCTGTATGCTAAGGAACACCATCCATTAGAACTTTCTGCAGTGTTGTCAATGTTCTAGAGCCATGCTGTCCGACGTCGTAGCCCTTAGCCACAAGTAGTTACTGAGTACACAAAATGTAGCTATTGTGACTGCAGAACTGAATTTTTTATTTTGTTCTGATTTAAACTCAGCCACATGTGGCTTGTAGCCACCTCATTAGACCAGAAAGCTGTAGAGAGTAAGCGTGATGCTTGCGGGCTGGGGACCAACTGGATCTACAAAACACAGTCCGCACTGTAGAGCGGAAACCTTAAGTCTGCTTTGACAGAGCTGTGTTAGTTCCATCCCCAGCACTCTTTCAGTTCTCTAAAAGCACCTGCCGCTGGATTTCCAAAAATTAGGAAATTAAAAGTTAGGGTCGAAAATCTTGTTAAGTCGGCGCATGCCAGGGAACAGAAAACATTGGTAACATGGGCCACTTACATACATAACCCACGTGTGAAGGTTCTGTCACATATTGCAATACGCAGCCTACCCATGTGTATGGCAAACAAGTCCACCAGCAACTGTAAGTAACTATAGAGATTTAGTTTAGAGAAAGAAATATGTCAGGTAGTATAAGGGAGAAAGTATGGTATAGAGAAAGAAGTATAAGTCAGACTTAAGAGTTCTCAGGCCAATGGAAGCATTCTTTGAAGAATAAGCTGTTTTTCCTTCCCATACCAATGGGAAGACATACGATGAAACACCCCTAAATCGTATCAAGGGAGATACAAATCACATGCAAAGAGCTTTCTTCAAACTTCAAAATCAGACAGTGGAATGAGTTCACAAAGGGTGACTGTGGAATCTGTCACACGGGACACTCTCATACATGCCATGTGGTTTCAGTCACTGGTGTCATCCACCATATGCTATTTTTAGACTCGTGTATTTTATTTCAGCAAAATATACGTAGCTCACTATCTTACTTAACGGTCTTGCTATATCTTTTCTAGACTTGCAACTCCCACATAGTCTAGTGTGAATTCCTAATTATTTCCTTAAAAGTGTATGTTAAATTAAAGCTAATAGGCTTTCCAATATGTTGTTACTAAGTTGTTGTTTAGTTATAAAAGGATACAACGTGGTTGGCACTGTATTGAGGTACAAATGATGCAATTCTTAACCTGAGGGCATAATCTAAAACTTAGCCAAATGAAAAATAAAGAGATGGCTATGATTTGATTATTCAAAACCTTTGTTGGCAGGTAAACTCTAGTGGGGAAAATGAGTTTTTAGAAGCATTACAGAGCAGTATGAAATGATATGAATTTCAACTTTTAGAAATTAGGGAAGATAAAAAGGAAACAAGAAAACAAATGGACATATTGGACAAGAATTTAGAACGAGTAATAGGCTTGGTATGTATTCATTACGAGTCAACAATAAATTTAGAGGATTAATTATTTACTGTGTTGCAGAGAATAAAATCCTGCTATGGGCTATATTTTTAAAACATGGTTTTGACAAGCAACAATTATATGAGCACAACATTCCTTTTCAGAGTTTTTAAAGCTTTCATCATTCACTATTTGCCCCCAAAATGTGAAATGTAATACAATACCACAGATGCAAAACCTTCAGGTAGTCTGGTGCATATTTTCAGACTACTGCAAACACTAGACCCTGCTCTCAGGAATTAGTGTGTCTTTGAGACAAGCTCTTCCCTATAGCATTACCTACCCCCTACCCCGCCCACCCCTGCAGGCCAAAAACAAAATGGAAGATACAAAGAGAGGTGATGCAGTAGGACAAGGGAGAGCTGTGGACGGTGAACAAAGAGAAGATGGATTTGAGAGACTGCAGGTGATAAAAAAACACAAAACCTGAGACAGAGAAAGAGTGAGGAGGGTTGAAACCTCAGGAGTCCTGCTTTCCCATCTCTAATACCTGATCCAGCTGAAAGTGTAAGAAGTGACAGCAAGGGCTTGTCACAGATGATACCCTTGCAGTACTTTGGACTGATAGTCTGACTCCTACCAACCAGCATGGCAAAGACCACAGGAAGGTCTGGGCTGAAAATCAGATCACCCAGCCTCTAACTGGTAAGGCGGCCATTATTAGATTTGCCCTAAGACTCCTGGATACTGTTTTTAGCAGGTGCCCCTGGGTAAGTTACTGGTAGGAATTGGGTTCTGGAGTCAAACTGCTGAGTTTGTGCGTTGCACCACTGATCAGCTCTATGACGTTAGGCAAGTTAATTACTCTTTCCAAGCCTCAGTGCCCCCAACTGTGGAGGACACAATAATACTGATCTTACAGCCTTGTGAGTACTAAAAGAGATCACGCCCAAGAAGTCTATAGAACGGTGGCTGGCTTATAATAAATACTCAACAAATATTACTTATAATTATCACTTATAGCTTTCTTACTGTGTTGGAATAGTTTAACTCTATTTTCCATAACAAACAAAATTATTGATATTTAATGTCTATTTAACAGATAGACATGGTGGTTTTAGTGGTTGGTAAATCTCATTAAATAGGTTTCTAATAGCCAGCTGGTATTTAGTGAGCATATTAATGGTCTTATTGCCTTTAAATTAAACTTTTATTTCAACCATTTAATTTCTGTTTATAACTTATACGTCCCTCCTTTTAAAAGAAGCATATAAAGCTTCTCTTATAAAAGAGTAATGATGTCCATTGACTCCTTTTCTTTCCTGTTCTAATGACTACCTAAATCTTCAGAAGCATTTGGGCCAAGACATTTTGAGCTGTTTAACCCTGCTAAGTCATATGTTGTTGTGAAATTATTTTCTGCCTAACCACAAATACAATATGCTTGAATAACTTCCTCTTTTACATTTCAACAGTTTCTGATTCACAGACAATCTTCACATCACATGCAAGCTCTCTTTTCATTTGGCAACACAGCTTGTCTTTATGCTCTTCTTTCTTATTTCCCTCTCTCCCCCCCTTGTGAGTGACTTCAAGCTCATCGTTTCTGCTTTTGTCTACTTGCAATATCAATATTATTTTATCATTGTGTCAATCTGTACTTTCTTCTGCCCCACACTTCCTACCAGTATACACTCTTTCCCTAAAATGACTAACCAGCCCAGTTTAAGGTACTGTTTCTTTATCTGTCTTCTGTTGATGATCACACATGCATCAGGCCCTAGATAAAATTCATGGCTTGTGCCAAAAACTGATAAGAGATTATTTGCTATTAGAAGAAGACTCTAATCATATGGCAGAGAGCAAGCTGACCCTTGCTTAAGATCTTGAAGGAAAGTAAAGAAACCTCACAAAAGCACCCACAGAAGAGTCAGCTGTAAACCCCTGCCACGATACTGGATCACAACACAAGGAGCTGGGAAGTAACATCTTTGCTGCCTTTCTTACCACTGCTTCCTCCCTACTCCCAACCCCTGAAGAGCTAGACACCTATGTTGGTGAGCCGGAGCAGAAGGAGTAGATTAGGTAATAAATCTTCCCCATACCACCTCAACTTCAGGCTTCCCACTGAGCTGCCAGACAGAAAGAAGCATCAACTTAAACTCAGAATTCAAGTTTTTATTAATTCATGCAACTGACAATTAAATTACTAAACTGAGGTAGTTTTCTGTGACCTGAGGTTAGCAAAAAATCATATTGCCTAAAAGTAACCAGAAAAGTCAGGGAACTTCTTCCTACACTGATGGGAAAAACTAATCGTATAGACTACATTTAAAAGGACAGAGGGAGACAAAATCAAAACTGATTTATGACTATACTCTGCCAGTCATCTCAGTTTGATTGTATCAATTGTTTTTTGAAGAGAAATGGTGATATTAGGGGCCAAAATGGCTTCCCCAGAAATGAAGATGCCATGCCCAGGCCAAAACAGAGGGGCCGAGCCTACCTTAGTGACCTGTCTTGAAACCGTGGAAACCATTCTGAGTAGGAAACATCTTACATGTCATAACTAGATCAAGGATTGTTAGTCATTCCTTCACATATGATCTGTAACTAGGGGCATGGGAAGGCACCAAACTACACATATCTCCATTTCCCGACCTGCTGAGAGAGAATCATCTAAAATACCTCTTTCTGACCTACCAGGAAGCTGTTATGAAATAGTCTGGTGAAGAATTATAATTATCTTTTTAAATAATGACACGGGCATTAAAAGAAACATTCTTCTTCTTCCTGATAATAATGCCATCACTTAAAGACACAACTTATGACAGCACAAACAGCCCAGAGAAGAGGCTCTAAATCAGTGCAAGATAACAAAAGAATAAAACACATACCCCCAGAGACACACCAGGGGATGCGCATTGTTTTGCATTTGTTAAAATGCAGATATAAGTATAAAGCATAAAATGACAATATTAAACTAAGAACTTAAATTATGTAGAATATTTTATGAGAATATAACTTTGCTTTCCTTTGGGAAAACAAGGGAGGTGAGAAATGTAGTTTCACGAGTCTGTTCACTGTTGATTTGCAGGCATCTAGTACAATATTTAGTATTTATTTTTTCGTGAATGAAAGATAAAAAGGATTATCATTCAGGAAAAAGACCTATGCCATGAACATTTTGAAGTAATATTGAAACTCCAGCATTACATGTAACTTTCCCAACATAGCCTAAGTAGTAGGCACCTTGTCCCAACCTAAGAGGCAAGACCTCAAACTCTGTTTTACTCCACTGAAACAAATAAACTACATTTAAAATTTTCCAGTGTATGCACAAGATATGTGGGTATTTTCTCTGTTTGTTTTAATTAAGAACACTTTCTAATTGATTGCATTTTATTTCTTAGGCCTTAAGGAATCACATCACAAAGTCATTGTCCTATAGGAAATAGAACTATCCTAGGTCCAAAGGCCTTAGTGGGAATTACAATTCTTGCTCCATCATATTTCAGACGTATAAGACATTTATTTTTCCACAGCTTATATATCTTTAAAAAGCTTAAATAATATCAATTTAATTTGCCAGTTACTGAGAAGTTCCAATAAGACAATGAATGTGAAATTATATGAAGATTTAAAGTAATCTAAACTAGTGATGTTTTAATTCTTTTTTAATAGTATTTCAATGGGAGATTTTGTCTTAGTAAAGGACAAGGGAAATAAATAGAAAAATAAAAAAAAAGATAGGTTTAATATTCTGGGTAAGGATGACATATCTCTCTATACCCTGTTTAATATATAAATAGAAAGAGGTACAAAGAACAAATGGCAACAATTTTTTTCATTATTTATGAGAGAGGGAGGGAGGAGCAGAAGGAGAGGGAGAGAGAGAATCTTAACAGGCTCCATGCTCTGTGCAGAGCCATGAGGAGCTGAATCTCATTACCCTGAGATCATGACCTGAGCCAAAATCAAGAGTCGGACACTTAGCCGACTGAGCCACCCAGGTTTCCCAAATGACAACAATATAAAGAAAGGGGACATTTAAGATCGAATCACAAGGGCCTCTGGCAAATCCAAAACCCACCCACTTTAACAAGACATGGGGTATTCTATTAGCTTCTCTGTGTAATTCCGTGATCGCTCCTCCAAAGGAATGGCTGAGAGTTTGCTATCAAATAACTTTTAATGTCCAGATTTATCCTCCAGATTCATTATGTTGTTCTCCATTACACTGATATTTTCTTTCATTCTCCATTCCAACTATCCATCAAAATAAAACTATGCTATTTCCTTCACTTCCATGCTTGGAGCTTTTGCCTTAGCCATTTGGAGCAGGAGTAAATTTTTCATCTGCAATTTGAGAATTCTTATTCCATAGCAGTACTTTGCATTTTGGGGAAGTCCTAGCAGAAAAATAAAATTCTTTTCTTTAAATTTTTTTTCTCAATTTTTTTTTCAATTTTTTAAAAACAATAGGGGCAGTTTGGGAGGATAGCAAAAGTACAAGGTTTCTGAGATCACTTTGTCCCATGGACACACTGAGGCAACAACTACATCTAAAGCAAAGAACTTTGAAAACAACCTGAAGGCTGGCAGAACAGATTTCCACAATTAGTCATAGATAGAAGGCCACATCGAAAGGGTAGGAGGGGTGGAGACATGGTCAGGAACCAAACCCCCAACCTGACTAACTACAAATAGGAGAGATATCACAAGCATGGAGGAGCATAGGAATCAGACCCCACACCAAGCACCCAGGGCCCTGGGGACCCGCACTGGAAAAAAGAGTCCCCATAACCTCTGGCTTTGAAAATCATTGGGGCTTAACTCCAGGAGAGCTGGAGGGAGATAGGTAGCTGAATCCTGCCCTTAAAAAGCCAGCATGCTAACTAACTGAGCATAAAACACAGCATAGAAGCAGCAGTTTGAAAAGCACCTGGGGTATATGTGAGAGAGATTTATTGACTAATCTTAGGACATGTGCTGTAGGGCCAGGGATCTAAAGATTTCTCCTGAAACAAAAGTACTGGCTGTTACCATTTTTCTTCCCTTTCCCCAGCCTAGATAGCTGGGTGCTTGTGGGTGCCAGTTTTAACATTCTGCATCTCCCTTGAGAGTACCATGTACTTGCCCCAGTATTCCCAGGCAAACTCACACCAACCAACATGCCTGCCCTGGCAGGCACTCCTTTAAAGCATCTCCTGCCCTGCCACACTTGACAGGCAGCCCCAGCCAGGACCAGCATCACTATAAAGTGACTCTTCCCTTGGGGTGGTGGGAAGATAACACTAAACACCAGCACCCCATAGTTCCTGCAGCTGGGCCTCTCAGCCGGTTGTACAGGAAGCAAGTCCTGCCCTTCCATGTATCTCCAGCTGTAAGAGAGGTTAACTGCAGACAGCTAAGCTGACTGCCAGCCCCACCCACCCTTGTGGCTGCAACTAGGCCTCTCAATAGCACAGGGAGCAAGCTGGCCCCCATGCATTTATAGCAGGTGAGAGCCATTGCAGCCAACTGGGCTGAGGCCCAGCCCCACCTACTAACATGCCCACAACAACAGCAGCTCTGCCACAACAGATGGGCACAAGCAGCCCACACAGGGGACACTCCTGGAGAACATGGTTCTGGTGACAAAGGGGGGATTGTGGTATAAGGCTCCATAGGATCTGTTCCGCATAAGGCCACTACTTTCAAGACTAGGAGATGTAGCTGACCTACCTAATACATGGAAATAAATATGGAGTTAGGCAAAATGAAGAGATAAAAGAATATGTCTTAAATGAAAGAACAAGACAAAGTCACAGAAAAAGAGCTAAACAAAATGGAGATAAGCAACATGCCTGATAAAGAATTCAAAGCAACGGTCATAAAAATACTCACCGGACTTAAAAGAGTTGATGAATTCAGTGAGAACTTCCAAAAACAGTTAGGAAATATAAAAAAGAACCAGTCAGAGGTAAAGAATTCAATAACTTAAATTTAAAAAACACAGTAGAGAGGATCAATAGCAGATTAAAGGATGCAGACGGATATATCAGCAATCTGGAAGACAGTGTAATGGAAAACAAACAAACTGAACAGCAAGCGGAAAAAAGAATCATAAAAAATGAGAATAGGTTAAGGGGTCTCTGTAATATCATCAAACATAGTAACATTCACATTACTGGGATCCCAGAAGGAGAGAGAAGGGAGCAAAAAACTTATCTGAAAGAAAAAAAAAAAAAAAAAAAAAAAAGGCTGAAAATTTCCCTAATCTGGGGAAGGAAACAGACATCCAGGTCCAGCAAGCACAGACAGCTCCATACAAGATGAACAAATGAGATCCACCCTAAGCCATATCATAATTAAAGTGGCAAAAATTAGTGATAAAGAGAGAATCTTGCAACAGAAAAGTTACATACAAGGAAAGCCCATTAGGCTATCAGTGGATTTTCAGCAGCAACTTTGCAGGCCAGAAGAGAGCGGCATGATATATTCAAAGTGCTGAAAGGAAAAAACCCACAGCCAAGAACACTCTACTCAGCAAGATTATCATTTCAGAATTGAAGGAGACATAAGGAGTTTCCCAGAAACAAAACTTAAAGGAGTTCATCACTACTAAAGCAGTCCTACAAGAGATGTTACAGGGAATTCTTTAAGTGGAAAGAAAAGACCATAACTAGAAGAAAATCATGAAAGGAAAATTTTTACAGGTAAAAGCAAACATACAGTAAAGGTAGACTAATCACTTGTAAAGCATACGGAGATTAAAACACAAAACAGTAAAATCTGGGGCGCCTGGGTGGCACAGTCGTTAAGCGCCTGCCTTTGGCTCAGAGCGTGATCCTGGCGTTCTGGGATCGAGCCCCACATCAGGCTCCTCCACTGGGAGCCTGCTTCTTCCTCTCCCACTCCCCCTGCTTGTGTTCCCTCTCTTGCTGGCTGTCTCTGTCGAATGAATAAATAAAATATTTTTTTAAAAAACCAGTAAAATCAATTATATCTAAAAAATTAGTTAAGGGGATACAAAAAATTGAAAGATGTAAAATCAGGACGTAATATACATAAAACATGGTAGGGGAGTAAAACTTTAGTGCTTTTAGAATGTGTTCAAACTTAAGCAACCAGCAATTTCATATAGACTGCTATACACATAAGATGTTATATATGAACTCAATGGTAACCACAAACCAAAAATCTGTAATAGATACACAACATTTAAAGAGAAAGGAATTCAAGCATAACACTAAAGAAATCCACCAAACTACAAGAGAGGCAAGCAAGAGAAAAAGAAAGGAAAAAAGAAGAACTATAAAAACAACTAGAAAACAAGTAAAAAATGGCAATAAGTACATACCTATTAATAATTACTTCAAATGTAAATGTACTAAAGGTTCCAATCAAGACAGAAGGTGACTGAATGGATAAAAAACCGAGACCCATCTATATGCTGCTTACAAAAGATTTGCTTAAGACTTAAAGGCATACACAGACTAAAAGTAAAGGGATGGAAAGAGATATTCCATGCAAATCCAAGTGGGGGAAAAAAATGCCAGGGTAGCAATACTTATTTCAGACAAAATAGACGTTAAAACAGACTGTAGCAAGAGACAAAGAAGATTATTACATAATGATAAAGAGACAAATGCAATAAGAGGATATAACAATTGTAAATATTTATGCATACAACACTGGAAGGCTTCAATACATAAACCAAATATTAATAGACATAAAGGGAGAAACTGACTGTAATACAATAATAGGGAATTTTAAGACCCCTTTTACATCCGTGGGTAGATCATCCAGACAGAAAATCAACAAAGAAACAATGGCTTTGAAAAACACCTTAGACAAGGTGGACTAAACAGATATGTACAGAATAGTCCATCCAAAAACAGAACAATGCACATTCTTTTCTTTGAGTGCACATGGAACATTCTCCAGGGTAGATGTTAGGCCACAAAACAAGTCTCAATAAATTTAAGAAGACTGAAGTTATACCAAGCACCTTTTCTGACCACAACAGTATGAAACTAGAAATCAATTACAGGGGGAAAAATGGGCGCGTGCGCGCGCACGCGCGCACACACACACACACAGAGGCTAAACAACGTGCTACTAAAGAACAAATGGGTCAACAGAGAAATCAAAAAGAAAACTAAAAAATACATGGAAAAAAATGAAGATGGAAACACAATGATCAAAAATCTTTGGGATACAGCAAAAGCAGTTTGATGAGAGAAAATTATAGCAAGAAATAAGAAACCATAAACTAATCTTACACCTAAAGGAACAAGAAAAAGAAGAACAAAGCTCGATGTTAGTAGAAAGAAAGAAATAATAAAGATAACAATTGAAATAATGAAAAAGTGACTAAAAAACTAGAAAAGATCAATAAGTCCAAGAACTAGTTCTTTGAAAAGATAAACAAAATTGATCAATCTTTAGCAAGACTAATCAAGAAAAAGAGAGGACTCAAAGTCAGATATGAAAAGGAGAAATAACAAACTCCATGGAAATTCAAAGAATTATAAGAGACTATTATGAAAAACTATATGTTAACAAGCTGAACAACCTAGAAGAAATGATAAATTCCTAGAAACATACAGTCCTCCAAAACTAAATCAGGAAGAAATAGAAAGTCTGAACAGACCACTTACTAGTAGCAAAACTGAATCAGTAATCAAAAAGTCCCCAACAAACAAAAGTCCAAGACCAGATGGATTCACAGGTAAATTCTCCTGAACTTTAAAGAAGAGTTAATACCCATTCTCCTTAAACTATTCCCAAAGAAACAGGGGTGGGTGGGTGAGAGGGAAAAGAAAGAAAAAAGAAAAGTCAAGAGAAGAAAAGAGAAAAGACACAAGAAGAGAAAAGAAAGAATAGAAAGAGAAAAGAAAAAAGAAATCTATAGGCCAATATTTTTGACAAACATAGATGCAAAAGTCTTCAACAAAATATGTAAACTGAATCCAACAATACATTAAAAAAATAATTCATCATAATCAAGTGGGATTTATTCCTGGGTTGCAAGTGTGTTTCAATATTTGCAAATCAATCAATGTGATACATCACATCAATAAGGGAAAGGGTAAGAACCATATGATCATTTTAATAGACACAGAAAAAACATTTGACAAAGTACAATATGCATTCATGATAAAAAAAAAAAACCCTCAACAAAGTAGTTTTAAAGGGTATGTACCTCAAAATAATAAAGGCCATATATGAAAAACCCACAGCAAATATCATGTTCAATGGGGAAAAACTGAGAGTTTTTCCTCTACAGTCAGGAACAAGACAGGGATGTTCACTCTCACCACTGTTATTTAACATAGTACTGGAAGTCCTAGCCACGGCACTCAGACAACAAAAAGAAATAAAAGGCACCCAGATCAGCAAGGAAGAACTACAACTCTCACTATTTGCAGACAACAAGATATTCTATATAGAAAACTCAAAAGATTCCACCAAAAAACTGCTAGAACTGATACGTGAATTCAGTAAAGTCGCAGGATACAAAATTAATACCCAGAAATCAGTTGCATTTTTATATACTAATAACAAAGCAGCAGAAAGAGAAACTAAAAAAAAAAAAATAATAATCCTATTTACGATAGTATCAAAAATAATAAAATACCAGGGCGCCTGGGTGGCGCAGTCGTTAAGCATCTGCCTTCGGCTCAGGGCGTGATCCCGGCGTTCTGGGATCGAGCCCCACATCAGGCTCCTCTGCTGGGAGCCTGCTTCTTCCTCCCCCACTCCCCTGCTTGTGTTCCCTCTCTCGCTGGCTGTCTCTCTCTGTCAAATAAATAAAATCTTAAAAAAAAAAAAAAAAACCCTAGAAATAAACTTAACCAAGGAGGTGAAAGGCCTGTACCCTAAAAACTATAAAGCACTGATAAAAGAAATTGAAGATGACACAAACAGAAAGATATTCCATGCTCATGGATTGGAAGAATTAATATTGTTAAAAGGTCAATACTACCTAAAGCATCTATAGATTCAATGCAATCCCTATCAAAATACCAAAAGCGTTTTTCACAGAACTAGAACCAATAATACTAAAAGTTATATGGCACTACAAAAGACCCGATTAGCCAAAGCAACTTTGAGGAAGAACAAAGCTGAACGTATTATAGTCCCAGATTTCAAAATATACTGAGAAGCTATAATGAAACAATACGGTCCTGGCACAAAAACAAATGAATCTTCAATGAAAGATGATTGAGAGCCCAGAAATAAACCCACGCTTATAAAGTCAGTTAATCTTTGACAAAGGAGGCAAGGAGGTGCAACAGGGAAAAGACAGCCTCTTCAACAAATGGTGATGGGAATATCAGACAGCTACATGCAAAAGAATGAAAGAACTACATTCTTACACCATACACAAACAATGAACTCAAAATGGATTAAAAACCTAAATGTGAATCCTGAAACCATAAAACTCCTAGAAGAAAACATAGGCAGTTATCTCTTTGACATTAGCTTTAGCAACAGTTTTCTAACCGTGTCTGCTAAGGCAAGGAAAACAAAAGCAAAAATAAATTATTGGGTCTACGTCAAAATAAAAAGCTTTTACGCGGTGGAAGAAACCATCAACAAAACAAAAGGGCAAACTACTGAATAAGAGAAGATATTGGCAAATGATATATCCAATAAGGGGTTAATATCCAAAATGTATGAAGAACTTACACAACTCAACACCAAACAAGCAAATAATCTGAATATAAAATGGGCAGAGGACATGAATAGACATTTTCCCAAAGGCATCCAGATGGCCAAAATGTACATAATAAGATGCTCAACATCACGAATCAGCAGAGAACACAAATCAAAACCACAGTGAGATGACCTCACACAAGTGAGAATGGCCGGAATAAAAAAGACAAAAAATAACAAGTGTTGGATGTGGTAGATGTGAAGAAAAAAGTAATACTTATGCGCTGTTGGTGGGAACATAAATTTGTGCAGCCACTGTGGAAAACAAAAACACTAATTTGAAAAGATATGTGTCTCCCTATGTTTATTGAAGCAGTATTTACAATAGCCAAGATATGGAAGCAACCATAGATGATAGATGGATAATGAGGAGATTTCACTTACATGTGGAATCTAAAAAACCAAACATGAAAAAACAAAAAGCAGAAACAGAACCATAAATACAGAGAACAATCTCATGGTTACCAAAGGGGAAGAAGGTGGAGGTGATGGGTAAAATGAATTAAGGGAAATGAGAGATATGGGTTTCCAGCTTTGAAATGGGTAAGTCATGGGGACGAAAGGTACAGCATAGGGAATATAGTCAATGACATCGTAATAGTGTTTCACAGTGACAGTAGCTATACTCGTGGTGAGTATGAGCATAGCGTAAGACAATAAACTTGCTGACTATGTTGTGCACCTAAAACTAATGTAACATTGTGTGTCAACTATACTTCAATAAAAAAATTTTTAAAGACACTGGAAAAGATATTCAGTATAACAAAAAAAGGGGGGGAGAGCAATGCCAGGTGTGTTAAAAGTACTCAATGAATATTACTCTGTATTTCTCTTATTCCATTCATTAATTAATATGTTTCTACATAATGCATTCAATAGAAGCATCAAGCCTAGGCCCTCTGAATATGAACATATGAATAATCAAGATCACCAAAAGGCAGATGTTGTATATCACTGTTTAATTTTTCAGACTTCATTCTAAACTTTTTGAATGTCATATTTGTTCAAGGTATCCTTCCTTTTCTGCAGAAGTTTCCATTCCGTAATCTTGATTCTGGTTTCATGTAGACTGCTAATCCAACACTTCTAAGCTGAATAGCAGCAAGTGGCTGTTTAAGCTCATCCTGCAGGTTTCCTACAATGAGCTGGTCTTGGGTTTTACTGAGTACATTTCAATTGTGAACAGCATTTGCATTGGGAATTGTCCTCTAATTTCTAAAGCATTTACAAAACCAGTTTCCCTGCATTGAACAATTTTCTGGGCCATAAAACACACTATATTTGGTTTAGTTGGGAGCATCAGTGGAAAGCTTTGTCATGGATCCCACCAGCAGGGCATTCTTACAGCACGTCGTATAAATTTTTCTGAAATTTTACAGAGTTGAGCAGATGGTTCAGCTCTTTGATATTGGCCACAACAGCCTCACAAAGCTTTTAAATTCATTTGTAAAATTTTAATCTTCAAGCAATGAATCATGAGGGTGAGGGAGGGGGTCATTCAGAAGCATTTTTTAAAAATTACTCAATGATATTATCCTATGTGCCTATAAGTGGTCAGGTTCTTGTTCACAATCTTCCAGTCTACTGTATTCAAGATGTCCGGGGAGAAAAGCATGCAGTTTCAAAATTTTAAGATACGACTTAGGTCACTTGCTGAAGAAAAAAGTAAGGGTGGAGACCAGCAGCCAGAACCTAGGCAATTCATACACCTCAGTGATCAATTGCATGATTCTTTCTGACATGAGGGCAAATCATAACCCTTCCCCCTCCACGGACTGCTTTGTAGTCCACTGGGAGGAAGGGTCTCATGACACTGTACTCACCAGTTAATACACTTCAAAATGTTATTTGAAAGGGAAACTAACAACATATATTAAAAAGAGGTCACAACACTCTTTGAAGAGCTATAAAGGAGTCATGATCTTTGTTCAAGGAAGTAAAAAATTAAGAAAATTTTTGTTAGTAGCATTCTGAACTGAATGTGGGCTATGACGTTCTAATTATGAAACCTGTGTTCCTATCCAAAAATGAAATAAAATGTTCTTGATATGAAAATTATTACAATATCCTTTGATATCAAATAATACCTAAATACAAACTCTGTAAAGTGTCTCACAACTACTTATTTAAGGATGTTCCAGTCAAACTTCAAGGTGGAGCCTAAAGGCATATATCTACCCAGATTATCTGAAAATAAATTTTCATTGATTTCATTGTCTGGCTTTATTTTGTTATTTTCTATCATTCAACTTTATTTTTTTAATAATTTCAGATTCTTGCCACCAGAAAATATTATAGTTACGAGATCAATAATACTAATAGAATTTAAAATTTTCTAACAGTTAATAACTCTTCAACTAATCACAATGAACTATGTTCAATATGCAAATAAACAGAGAAGCTGTATTTCTCCAGGTCACACCAACCAGGACAGCATAACTAATCTAGTAAAAATCACAAAACAACAACAACAACAAAAACAACAACAAAAACAAACAAACCACCTTCTGGTTTAGAAAAAGAGCAAAAGTAGCTGGGAATTCAAGGTGGAAAGCTTCTTCCACCAGTTCAAGAAGGTTGCCAGGTTCTTTCCCTTGGTTTCACCATATGATTATGACCACCATCTTTTCCAACTTCGATCCTCCATTTCCTCTGTTGTTTCATCAAGTAGCTCTCTGTGTGTACTTTGTATTTCAGTGAAAGCTATTGCTTCTTTTGGTGGCCCTGTCAGCTCAACTGAACCCAGGAAGTCTGGCCTGCAGTGACATATTCTGTCCTGATGGCACAGCTGCTCTCCAACTCAGCTGGAATTCCTGGTTGAACTCCGTTACTAGGCAACGATGCCATGTGACCTTGGATACTGGTTTCATATGGATATTTCTTCTATTCAACTCACTTTCCATAATAGTCTCCTCTCCCTGGGATCTGAGACACATCTTTGGACACTAGTCCAGAAGACCATTAGAGCGAGCGACAAAACTTAAAGAAAATCCTGCATGTCCATGCTCCCATCCCATATCCCAATCTCTGTTGGAGGCAAACTCTAAACCAAGAAATTTATTCAAAGCTGGCACCATTCTGCAATAAAGAAAAAGATGCAATTGGAACATTAAAACCTAGTGTTGCTAGTTGTTTTGTCAAGACATTAGCCTCAGGCAGAGCTCGCCAAGAGCCCATTGTCTGTCAACCACCCTCTCTCTAAAGCTCCTAAGAAGAGAATGATGCTCATTCTGCAGAAGCCTTGGGTGGTTAAAAGGCCAAGTTTCTGAAAATAGAAGCCCTGGGTTTGAATTCCAACTCCCTTATTCTTTGAACACATTTTTAAGCTCTATTGGTTGGAATAAGTACAAAATGACTAGGGAATCTCCCTCTCAGAAAATCTTTAGAAATGGTGCATTTTAAAAGAAGGGAAAAACTTGTCTGAAACATGCTAGAAAACAGAAGAATGGATGACCTTTGAAACCACAAATGATAGAAATATAATTTGAAATAAACCTTAGATTTTACATTATACCTTTTTTACCTTTTATTAGATATCTGTAAATCAAAGCACTTACAAAGTCATTACTTACTAATAAGATTTGTTTAATTTTTAAAATAATAACATCTTTAGATACTTAGGTTTCAAATACTGTCCCTCCAAGTCTTTTCATTTTTTTATTTCTCTTGTCACATATTTGTGAGACATAAAATATCCCATGTAGCCATTAGTAATTCTATAACAAGTACATGCAGAATTGTAAAACTTGTGTTTCATGGTTGATTAGTAATTTTCTATCTTTGTCTGCTACTGTAAACCACTCTATAAATTTAACAACTTGGGTGTCATAATAGCTATGGCAAGCCTCCTTTGGGAGTAGGGAGTTTGGGAGGCCAAGTAGGAACAGGAAACAAAACAACAGGATAATATATCTGAAAGTACGTAGATATTGACAGGATGACTTTTATTCTAGTTTGTATAGATATTAAAATTATCAGACCATCAGTGATATCAACTGTGCAGTTAATCAAATTCTATATGAATTGTCCTCTTAATGATTCTTAGAACTTTCATTTGAATAGCATTTCACCATAGCCTCTTTTGGCTACTGGTTGATTAGGTTCTTGGTAGCTAATATTGTGTCTGCTGTGAATGCTGCTGGGCTCTTAAACACACTCTAATATTTGAACCTAAAACTTAACAAAATTTTAAGACTATCCAAAAGCCCACGTTAATGAGGAGATTTCCAACATATTGTCTGCCAAAAGATTAGACACATCAGCAAGGGATTCCCCCAAGGTTTGGAGGCCTATTTATGAGATTAAAACTAGCCACACATTGCCAAGTCCAAGGTCCATAGCAGACAATATCTAATCAATATTTATTACGCTCCTTCAGAACGAGACAGGGAGAGCTAAGAGTTAAGAGATCTGTCCAAGTTCTGCCACTAATGAGCTGTGTGACTTTGGGAATGTCACTTAATGTTTCCTGGCCTCGGTTTCTTCTGCTGTAAACTGGGCAAGATAATCTGTGGTACTATCCAGAGAATTCTCCTGCTTAGTTAACAGGGTCATGGCCATTTACTGGAAAGTTTTATTTGAAAGTCTATGAAAAGCTAGAACATAAAACTTTATAATCACAAGCACTTTTCTATTTTAAGCATCATTATATTTGAGAAAAAATAATCCCAAATGTTTTTAAACTAATTCTTCTTAGCAACTTTCTAACAGCCCCCAAATTTTTTAAATTAAGCAGCAAATTGAGACATCGTAGAGCAGATATACATTTACTTTTAAATTGCTGCCTTTATATTTTACATATCATTGAATTTTCAAATAATACAATTAGCAACAGGGCAAAACTATAAGTGAACTGAATTTAAACTATGAAGCTACGGGGATAGAAGTTTTTAATCACTAGATGTTCTGTAGCATAACTGAATCAAGTTGTTTATGATAATTTTATTACCTCAGCCCTCTCTTTAACAGAGTTATTATATTTTCTCTTGATGTATGATATCACACTTTCGAAGCCCTTTCAGTAATTGGAACTCCACAAACCTGGCTTCCAAGGCTCATTAATGTGAAAAATTACTGTAAACGTTAAGTAAGTGTATTCGCTTCATTTCAGTTTGGAACTTCTAACTATGAAAGATTTTTTCTATATTTATGACAGTATTTCTGATTAGAGACCACCTCTTTTTGTCAACACTGTATCTTCATGAATTCATTTACATTAGAACCTATTGGTAATAGAAGGGTTTTAATTTTTCAAACTAAAAATGCCAGTGTGTCCACTTTGCAAACATTGCAAACTGTGTTCAAGAAGCCCTACCAGCAGTGGTTTTATCCTTGATTGCTCTTTAGAATCACCTCAGGAAAATTCTATAGCTTGGCCCAGCACAGAACATTTAAAGTAGAAACCCTGGAGGTCGGCAGCAGATATGGGTATATTTTAAAAGACCCCCAGGAGGTATGTAGTCAGAACTGAACTGCTTGCGTAGAGTAATCATTTATCTCATTGAACTTAGTCTCTATAGCATTTTGTTGTTGGCATTCCCATACTTACACCTGCTCAACTATAATGCCATCGATTTTTCCTGTTTCTTACAGTTTTTCAAATGCTCTTGAAATAGTAGTTTACTCTTTCTTTATAACAGTTCTATAGAGTTGGCAGCACATGTATTATCCCATTTCATAGATGGGAATGTTTGGGTTTGCCCAAGGGAACACATATATTAAGTGAAAATACTAAGTGATAAAGCAAGACTAGGGACTCAAGTATTCTTAAGTCAGATTTAGTGCACTTCCCATGCTTGAAGCCCCAATGTCTGCCCTTTATCACTCCTAGTCTGCATACAAAACTGTATCTTAAGACTATCCAGGCCACCTACAAAGAGGAGTTTAGGAAGATGGCTGAGTAGGAGGACTCTGAACTTACCCCACATCATGTGTACAACTCGATATCATCCACAACCAAGTCAATAAACCAGAAAGTAATCGAAAGACTGGCAGAACAAAATCCACAACTAAATATAGAGAAGAAGCTATATCTGAAAATTTAGAAAGGTCAGAAAGGCAGAGGGAGGCTGCCCACGGGAGAGAGGGAGCTGCATGCACTGAGAGGGCAGAGAAATGGCCACTCACACCAGAGACCTCACATGGGGAAGACTAATCCCCAAAATGTTTGGCTTTAATAACCAGAGGAGCTAAATTTTGTGTTTGTAAAACCAGTGGGACTTAGAACCTGGAGCTTTTAAAGTCAGATGATTCAACACTGGATGAGCCAGGAAAGTAAGTGCTAGCTGGGTTGCTGCCCTTAAAGAGACAGCAGCCTATGTGGAGAGGCAACATAGGAAACAGCAGTTTACACAACACTGGGGGCAAATGGGAGACAGATCATACTGGTTTTGGAGTGTGTTGGGGGACTTCTTTGAAAATGAGGGAGCTGGAAGATGCCATTTTCATCCCCCCACCCCCCAGCATAAACACAGGGCCACCTGTGGGAGACGGAGCTGCACTGACACTTGTAGCCTTGGTACAGGGCTCAGGGCAAACTTTGGTAAAGCTACAGGAACATCCCACCCAGCCAACAGATGTACAGCTGCCACTGCATGCCCAGCTGCACACCCACAGCCACTGTTGCACACCAGGGCCCAGCCACACCCAGCAATTGCCACACTCGGCCTCATGCCCCCAGCCAACCTGGTGCACAGTCCCGAGCTGCTAGAGGGCTTTGGGGGAACCAGCCTAGGACTAGTGGCCCAAAGCAAATTTTCCTAATAGCACTGTATTGCTCCCAAGTTTCCCAGCAGGCACGCCCCCTCAGAGCTGGCCTGCCTATGTCCCACTAACACCACAGAGAGCAAGCACAGCCCACAACAGGCAGAGAGTCAGTGTATATGACTGCACTGAAAGGAAAAAATGATTCAGACACAAGAGCTGGGCATAAGCTACACACAAAAGATACTCTCCTTAAGTGCCACAGTTTGGTGAACAGGGGACACTGTACCGCAGGGCACTCCATGACTTCCCCTTCATAAAGTCACTAATTTCAAGAGCAGAAGACATAGCCGACTTCCTTAACACACAGAAAAAGACACAAAGAGGCAGACAAAATGAGAAGACAGAAATTTATCCCAAATGAAAGAACAGCACAAGGTCACATCCAGAGATCTAAACAAAACAGATGTAAGTAACACGCCTGATAGAGAATTTAAGGCAATGATCATAAGAATATTCAGTAGACTTGAGAAAAGAGTGGAAGGCATGAGTGAGACCCTTAACACAGAGAGGGGAATAGCATAAGAGAGATAAAAGGCTCAACAAACAAAATGAGAAACACCCTTAATGGAATGAATAGAGGATGGAAGAAGCAGAGGAATGAATTAGTGACATAGAAGATAGAGTAATGGAAAATAATCAAGCTGAACAAAAGTAAGAAAAAGGAATTACACAAAATGAGAATAAACTTAGGGAAATCAGTGACTCCATCAAACACAGTAACATTCATACAATATGAGTCCCAGAAGAAGAGAGAGAAAAGGGGCAGAAAATTTATTTGAAGAAATAATAGCTGAAAACTTCCCTAATATGGGGAAGGAAACAGATATCCAGATCCAGGAGGCACAGAGAACTCCCATCAAAATCAATGAAAACAGACCCACACCAAGACATGTTGTAATTAAATTGGCAAAATATAGGATAAAGACAAATTTTAAAAGCTGCGAGAAGAAAGAAGTCAGTAACTTACAAGGGAAAACCCATAAGGCTAGCAAAAATTTTTCAACAGAAACACTGAATACATCCTGCCATTTGCCTCTGGCTTGCAAAGTGCTTAATGAGAAAAATCTGCACCCAAGAATATTCTATCAAGTAAGGCTACCATTCAGAACAGAAGAAAAGATAAAGAGTTCCTTAGACAAACAAAAACTAAAGGAGTTTATGACCACTAAACTAGCCCTGCAAGAAATATTAAAGGGGACTCTGAGTGGAAAGGACAGACCAAAAGTGAAAGTATAAAGGTAGAAAACATGAAAGTGGTAAAAAAGAATATTTCTGTAAAAAAAAAAATCAGTCAAGCAACTCACAAAGAAAAGGATATAAAACATAATAACATATACCTAAAATGTGGGGAGGAGAGGAAAAAAGAATGGTTTCAAACTTAAACAACCATCGACTTGATATAGACTGCTGTCTACAGAAGAGGTTATATACAAACCTAATGGTAACCATATATCAAAAACCACTTATAGACATGCAAAGACAAGGAGAATTAAATCCAAATATATCATTAAAGAAAATCAACAAAACATGAAAGAATCAGAGAAAATCTTCAGAAACAACCACAAAACAAATACTAAAATGGTGATAAATACATATCAATAATTACTTTGCACGTAAATGGACTAAATACTCCACTCAAAAACACAGCATGACAGAATGGATAAAAAGAACAAAACCCCTCTATATGATCCCTATAAGAGACACATTTTAGGCCTAAACACACCTGCAGATTGAAAATGAAGGGATGAAGAAACATCTATCATGCAAATGGATGTCAGAAGAAAGCTGGGCTAGCGATACTTACATCAGACCGAAAAAACAGACTTTAAAACAAAGGCTGTAATAAGAGACAAAGAAAGATGCTATATAATAATAAAGGGGACAATCCAACAAGAAGATATAATAATTGTAAATATTTATGCACTCAAAATGGGAGACCCAAATACATAAAACAGTTAATAACAAACATAAAGGAACTGATAATACTGCAATAATAGTAGGGGACTTTAACACCTCACTCACATCAATGGACAAATCATCTAAACACAAAATCAACAAGGAAACAACAGTTTTGAATGACACACTGGAACGGATGAATTTAACAGATATATTCAGAACATTCCATCCTAAAACAGCAGAATACACATTCTTTTCAAGGGCAAATGGAACACTCTCCAAAAGAGATCACATTTTAGCCCACAAAACCACCCTCAACAAATTCAAGAACATCAAAGTCATACAATGCATTGTTTCTGACAAGAGCCCCATGAAACTAGAAGTCAACCACAAGAAAAAACTTGGAAAGACCACAAATACATGGAGGTTAAGTAACATGTTATTAAACAATGAATGGGTCAACCAGGAAATTAAAGAAGAAATAAAAAAGTACATGGACACAAATGAAAATGAAAACAAAAGGGTCTAAAACCTTGGGATGCAGCAAAAGGAGTTCTAAGAGGGATGTTTATAGCAATACAGGGCTATCTCAAGAAGCAAGAAAAGTCTCAAATAAACAACCTAGCTTTACACTTAAAGAAGCTAGAAAAAGAACAACAAACAAACCTAAAACCAGTGGAAGGAAGGAAATAATAAAAATTAGAGCAGAAATAAATGATACAGAAACAAACATACAAAAAAATAGGTCCATGAAACCAGGAGCTGGTTCATTGAAAAAAAAAAAAATCAATATTATTGATAAGTCTCTAGCCAGACTTCTCAAGAAAAAAAAGAGAAAGGACTCAAAAAATAAAATCACAAATAAGAATGGAGAAATTAACAACCAAAACCACAGAAATGCAATTATAAAAGAATATTATGAAAAATTATATGCCAACAAATTGGACAACCTAGAAGAAATGGATAAATTCCTAGAAACATAAACTACCAAAACCAAAACAGGAAGAAATAGAAATTTGAACAGATAACCAGCAAAAAAATTGAATCAATAATCAAAAATCTCCCAACAAACAAAAGTCCAGGACCAAATGGCTTCACAAGTGAATCCTACCAAACATTTAAAGAATTAATATCTATTCTTCTCAAACTATTCCAAAAAATAGAAAAGGAAGGTAAACATCCAAATGCATGCTAAGGCCACATTATCCTAATACCAAAACTGGATAAGACACCACTAAAAAAGAGAACTATGGGCCAATATCCTTGATAAATAGAGATGTAAAAATCTTCAATAAAATACTACTAAACCAAATCTATCAATATATTTTTAAAAATTCACCACAATCGAGTAGTTTTATTCAATATTCACAAATGAATCAACGTGATACATCACATCAATAAGAGAAAGGATAAGAACTATATGATCATTTCAGTAGACACAGAAAAAGCATTTGACAAAGTACAACATCCATTCATGATTTAAAAAAAAACTCAACAAAATAGGTTTAGAGGGAACATACCTCAACATAATAAATGTCATATAAGAAAAACCCACAGCTAATGTCATCCTCAATGGGGAAAAACAGAGATTTCCTCTAATGTCAAGAATAAGACAAGGATGTTCACTCTCACCACTTCTATTCAGCATAGTACTGGAAGTCCTAGTCACAGCAATCAGTCAACAAAAAGAAATAAAAGACATTCAAATCCACAAGGAAGAAGTCAAACTTTCACTATTTGCTGATGACACGATACTATATATAGAAAACCGGAAAGACCACCAAAAACCTGCTAGAACTGATACATGAACTCAGTAAAGTCACAGAATACAAAATCAATGCACAGAAACCTGTTGCATTTCTATATACAAATAACAAAGCAGCAGAAAGAGTAATTAAGAAACCAATCCCACTTAAAATTGCACCCAAATAGTAAGAAACCTACAAATAAACCTAGCCAAAGAGGTGAAAGACCTGCACTCAAAAGACTATAAAGCACTGATGAAGTAACCGAAGATGACACAAAGAAATAGAAAGACATTCCATGGTCATGGATTAGAAGTACAAATACTGTTAAAATGTCTATATTACCCAAAGTGATGTACAGATTTAATGCAATCCCTATCAGAATAGCAACAGCATTTTTCACAGAACTAGAACAAACAATTCTAAAATTTGTATGGAACCACAAAAGACCCTGAAGAGCCAAAACAATCTTGAAAGGGAAAAGCAAAGTTGGAGGCATCACAATTCCAGACTTCAAGTTATATTACAAAGCTGTAGTGATCAAAACAGTACGGTATTGGCACAAAAATAGACACAGATCAATAGAACAGAATATAAAACCCAGAAATAAACCCACCAAAATATAATCCATAATTATATGGTCAATGAATCTTTGACAAAGCAGGGAAGAATATCCAATGGGGAAAGGCCTCTTCCACAAATGGTGTCAGGAAAACTGGACACCAACATGCAAAAGAATGAAACTGGACCACTTTCTTACACTGTACACAAAAATAAACTCAAAATGGATTAAGGACCTAAATGTGAGACCTGAAACCATAAAAATCCTAGAAGAAAGCATAAGAAGCAACTTCATTGACATCAGCCATAGCAACTAATCTAGATATGTCCCTTGAGGCAAGGGAAACAAAAGCAAAAATAAACCATGGGAACCACATCAAAATAAAATCTTCTTCACAGAGAAAGACACAATCAACAAAACTGAAAGACAACCTACAGAATGGGAGAAGATAGTTGCAAATGACATAGCTGATGACGGGTTAGTATCCAAAATATATACACAGAACTGATACAACTCAACACTCAAAAAGCAAATAATCCAATTTAAAAATGGGCAGAAGACATAAACAGACAGCTTTCCAAAGAAGACATCCACATGACCAACAGACACATGGAGATGTTCATCATCACTCACCATCAGGGAAATGCAAATCAAAACTACCATGAGATATGCTCTCACACCTGCCAGAATGGCTAAAATCAAAAACACAAGAAACAACAGGTGTTGGTGAGGATGCAGAGAAAAAGGAACCCTCTTGCACTCCTGGTGGGAAGGCAAACTGGTACAGCCACTGTGGAAAACAGTATGGGGGCTCCTCAAAAAGTTGAAAATAGAACTACCCTATGGTCCAGTAATCATACATACTGATTATTTATGCAAAGAATACAAAAACACTAATTTAAAGGGATACATGCACCCCTATGTTTATAGCAGCATTATCTATGGAAACAACCCATGTGTCCATCCATTGATGAATGGATAAAGAAGAGGTAGAATACACACACACACACACACACACACACAGTGGAATATTATTCAGCCATAAAACAGAATGAAATCTTGGCAAGGATGGAACTAGAAAGTATAATGTTAAGGAAAATAAGTCAGAGAAAAAAACATACCATATGATTTCATTCACATGTGCAATTTAAAAAACAAAACAAATGAGCAAAGGGAAAAAGAGGGAGAGGGAGAGAGAGAGAGAGAAACCAAACACACTCTTAACTCTAGAGAACAAATGATGGTTACAAGAGGGGAGGCGGGAGGAGAGATGGGTGAGATAGATGATGGAAATTAAGGAGTGCACTTGTCATGATGAGCACAGGTAATGTATGGCAGTGTTGAATCACTATATTGTATACCAGAAACTAATATTACACTGTATGTTTACTAATTTGAATTAAAATAAAAACTTTAAGAGAGAAAAAAAGACTATACAAAGAAAATGGCAAAAAGGAAAGAGATGATTCACGTTGTGTGTACTTAAAGCCCACAGACTCCCTGTATTCAGCCCATGATGTTTCCCTTAAGAATTTTGGCAAGGCCTTCAATGTTTTGCTATTGAAATTTTATCTTACAAAAGGTGGGTCTTTTGAATAAATAATTCATTAGTTTTTAGCCAATAATCAATTAGTTGAAAATTATCAGCCAGATTTATGCTCTAACCTGTCTCTTTATTATTTACTACTCGTCTCCTAGCAGCTCTTCCCTAATTAAAAACATTCACAACTCTTCAACAGCTTCTTTCTGGCTTTTGGATCTGGAAAGAAAAAATGAGAACCTTTCCATCCTGGTAACATTTAAAATGTGTATAATCAAAATGCTAAAATTAAAGAAAAATATCACATAGCAAGTATTTTCAGAGCAAGGTATCTTGACTCCAAGATCTGCTAACATAGAATGACATGAATATGGTCAGTACTTTTAATTTGCATAACTCAATCCAAATCCAAACATGGTTGATGAATCTGAAAGAGGCAGAGCAATCTCATTTATCTGAATCACTAGACCCACTGTACAGGACAGGCAGAGCACTGATCCACCAAAGATAAAGTAATTCTTGAGATGCCCACAATGAGTTCTGAACTCAACTTACCTTAAGATCAGCTCCTCCTACCACCAGTACACACAGCCCATACACATGCACTCTTACACTACCCACACCACACACACACCAGACAACACACACATATACCACACAGCATGCACACACTACCAGAAGTTCTATAGCAGCAACAAGGGAATGGACTGAAACACAGCACACAAGCCTGTGGCAGAATTTTAACATCTCTACCGCGTTAGAAATTTATTCCTTTAGCTGATATTAATTAAACACTCCTTACAGCACATTCCTTCATTTGATATCTACTCTCACTTGAAACTTTGTCTTCCCCATACCATTCTAGAATACGTTGACCCTATTAAGGCCTTCTGTTATCAAGCCTCTGGGACAGCCACTTTTGACCATTCTTTAAAAATTTACAAGAGAATTGGCAGCATAAATATAAAGAAATGATAATAGTAACTACTATTTATGAGCACTGTCTTCAGTGCTTTACAAAAAGTATTGAATTTAATCTTTGTAATTAACTCACTAAGGACTACTTAATAAATCAAAGTTTGAACTCAGGGTGGCTTGATTGTACAAGCCCACGTTTTTACTTACTAATAATATTTTGCTCTAGACAGCACGATCGGTAGAGAAAGTACAAAAGAATAGATCTCTTAACCATGATTTGGCTTATTTAGAACTAATCAACTAAATAGCGAGAATAGAATTTTCCACTTGAGACAGAGAATAACTTGATACCTCATATTTCATACACATATATATATTACTCATTTGAAGCCTATAATATCCTTTTCTTCTAAGAATTTTTCCAGTTCTACCATTTGTAACTCATATCCTTTTTTACTACTTAAAATGAACAAAGTAGACTTCTAGTTTATAGAAATTTAAAGTCTAGCGATAGAATTATAGTCCTTATACCTTTGGCAATGACCCCAATGCTGCATAAATGCCACTAGTGAATGAAAACTAATTACAGTTCTTTCAGGCTAAAAAGCAGCAGCTGAATACCACTAATTATGCAATGAAGCTAACAATACTACTAAAAACATTAGCAATAAATATATTCACAGAAAAGACAAATAAAGAATAAATGCAGCAAATCAGCTATTGTAGAAAAAAATAGCAAATGCTGAAATCTTCCTGTTTTACACAATGGATATTTTTAATGCTTAATTATCATACAATGATTACTTCTAGCTCTTCACAAAGGCAATTTTCATAGCTGTCACACACCCCCAAATGCATCTTTAACACATATTGATGATTGTGAGGTTTTGTTTTTTGTTTTTTTTTTTATTAATGGAGCTATGCCTAAGCTCGCATGGCAAACAGCTAGAGTTGACATTCAGTTATGCCAACAACCATAGACCAATTTATAAGATCACAGTTGTCCAAATGACTGGGAAGGAAAAAACAGGGTTTTGTTTGGATTTGGAGGAAGTAATTGCAATTCAGCTGTGTTAACCTGGCCAAATTGCTCTTCCACACAGACTTCTATTCTAGTCAAATTAGATGCTACATAAAATCCTAAGGATTCAATTGGGAGTATATGCCAATTTTATCCTTAATGTGGTCTGATTCAGGAGAGACTTACTGGAGAGAGAGAAAGAGATTAATAATATGAATATAAACCTATCATAGCTGGCTGTTTACTTTAATAGTGTCATAAGCATCCCTACCATTCTTCTCAGTCAGCATTTGCCCCAGAATGAACAACAAATGAGAAACCTGAATCTCCTCTCACCCCACTTGGCCTCAGTTTTCTTTTCTCTCCTAGGGCGAGCAACTCACTTGTCTACCTGTTATTTAAAGAACTTTCAAGGGCAATTTAGTAAATTTGACTATATGTGATTTTTGCCTTCCATGCACTCTTTCGAATCTAATTGTTGTGAGGAAATTAACAATGAAGGTGAGTTTTTCTGTGATAATGTATATTTTATGTAAATGAACTAAAGATTTTAATAAAGTCTTAATAGTTTGAGCTTGGGTAAGTACTAATCACCTGTAGAAAGAAGCCTGAATACATTTGTAATATTTTAGAGGGGAAGGAGTTACATATGCTGAAAGTAATATTAGAATAAGACAACAGGGGCACCTGGGTGGCTCAGTGGGCTGAATGTCTGCCTTGGGTTCAGGTCATGATCCCAAGGTCCTGGGATTGAGTCCCGCATTGGGGCGGGGGGGGTTCTGCTCAGCAGGGAGTCTGTTTCTCCCTCTGCCCCACACCCCACTCATGCACACTCTGTCTCTCTCTCTCATGCACGCATGCACGCACAAAAATAAAATTTTTAATAAAAAAAAGAATAAGACAACAATCTAGGTTCTAGAATTAATTCTGAAATTAATTACAAATGGCCTCCAAGTTACAATGGTTCAACTTAAAATTTTTTGACTTTACAGTGGAAACTGTACTTTGAATTTTGAATTATGATCTTTTCCTGGGGTTGGCAATATGTGGTATAGTACTCTCTCCTGTGCTGGGCAGCCACAGCTCCTAGTCAGAACACCATCACAAGGGTTAACCACCAATACACATACAAACATTCTGTACCCACACAACCATTTTTTTTCACTTTCAGTACAGTAGTCAATAAATTACATGAGATATTCAACACTCTATTATAAAATGGGCTTTGGGTTGGAAGATTTTGACCAAGTATAGGCTAACCTAAGTGTTCTGAACATGTTTATGGTAGGCTAGGCTACGGTTTGATATTCAGTAGGCTAGATACAGTAAATGCATTTTCAATTTGTGATATTTTTAACCTACAATGGTTTTATTAAGACGTAACCCTACAGTGACAAAGGAAGATGTGTACATGTGACCTTGAAAGTCATTTATGGTTTATTAACTTACAAAATGCTTTATGATTCTCTTCTTTTTATCCTTCTTAGTACTAAGTGCCTATCTGTAATACTTCGGAAACTTCTTGGTCATTCCAAAGAGGGGGGAAAAGGAGGTAAAAATATTTTTTAAAAAAGAAATGAAGAAAGAGAAACAAAAGGAAAAGTGAGGTTAAAGGAATATAATACCATATATATGTCAGTGGAAAGGATTAAATAATAGGGAGATCCAGAAGCCCCGGGGCCTTAAGCAGAGGGGAAGGGGATCAGAAAAGAGGACAGAATTATGAAAACAAAGTAAGATGCAAAAATGTGTATTTATTTTTAAAGAGAAAAGGATTAAAACCAATTATAGATTTCAAAGCTTCTAAAGGAAAAACTAAAGGTCAAAAAATTTTAGAAAGTTATTTTGCTTGTAACGCAAGGGAGAGCCTTGTGAAACAAGAAACGAATTCAGAGGGATCCTTAAGCTCCCAAAAGTAAAAACGGGTGTTTGTACCACATTAGGAGGATTCTGATTGGTTAAAGAAAGGATTGCAAAATCCTTAGAGTTGGCCATTGCTCTCTTTTCCATTATAGGAGATCCAGTACACTTTCAAAGAGGTTCGGCAGCTCAGTCCAGAGTCATGCGGACACAGTACATATGTTCATTCTTAGAGCTGGTAAACTCTCCTATAGCACCACAAATACCACAAAATCCATAATAAAATAATAACACTTCTATTAAGTAATTCTGTCATCCTCTAAATTTTTTTTGGCTGCGTACTCTTGTTTTCCATATGAAAATTTTGCAACATATATTCTTAAATCAGCATTTCCTTTATTTTCTTTCATGCTTAAACAGTAATACAGGTCTGTTGCACAATGTTAATATACTTAACACTACTGAACTGTACTCTTAGAAATGGTTTAGATGGCAAATTTTATGTTATATATTTTTACAATTAAACATTTTTAAATTAATTATTTTTTAAAAATCAATAATATAATTTAGAAATTTTCAGCTTCATAATTCATTATCAGTACTGTACATTTTTAGGACTGTTATCAGATTGAGGGAAATAGCTTTGCATATTAAGCTCTTCCAAATTTGCCACTATAGTGAATAATCTTAAATATTCTAAATTGTCAATCTTCCTTAGCAAGTTTGTCCCTAATGTCCTCAGGGTCATAGGGCATGATAAGTTTTGTCTTCATCTATGTCAATATTTGTGACAAAATACCAAAAAAGTAAAAATTTTCCTCAAAATATGTGTTTTGTTCATTCTTCCTTATTAATTGGGTTATCAAAAGTCTAGGACCCCATTCATTATCTCTACCTAAAACATATCTCTTCCCCTAAATCAATTATTGCTTTGGGTATGATTTTTGTAATGTGACACTATAATTTTTTCAATATTCCTTTTTTATCTGAATATTCTTACCTCTTTAAAAATTAAATCTAAAGATGACAAAAGAGATTACTGAAATGTCACAAAACATTTTTTTTTAAGATTTTATTTATTTGAGGGAGAGAGCAAGAGAGACTGACAGAGAGAGAACACAGGCCAAGGGGAAAGGCAGAGGGAGAAGCAGACTCCCTCCCCCAAGCAGGGAGGCCGATGCAGGACTCAATCCCAGAACCCTGGGATCATGACCTGAGCTGAAGGTAGATGCTTAACCGACTGGGCCACCCAGGCGCCCCGTCACAAAACATTTTTACAAAATGCAGTTCAAATAAAGTATCCAAGTTTTATCAACTGTTTTGAATAAAGTTTTTTTTAATCCACTTATTGTTTGGTTTCTCTTTCATGTGTCATTAATATCATTAAACCCAAGTCGCTAGGCTCCAACCACTTTAAAATTCAAACCATCCCATTACCCATGACTTGTAAAGACAAACCCAAGTTGGCATGTGTGCTTAAAATACTCTATTCAAAAGATGAACTAGAAAAAAGAACAAATTGCTTTTACTGAAGTAGTCCCCAACCTCAAGGCCAGTGGAGGTGGCAGGGTGAAGGAGGGGGAAGATGAGCCAGCGGATAAATGATAGGGAATGGGTGGGTCTGACTTGGGTGCCTGCACCTACCCCTGAACAAAGTTAGTTTAGCAGTGAGATTTGAGAGACAAGAATAGGGGTGAGTGAGTATTAGCTACAGGGCATCCTAGGAAAGTGGCTTTGAGGTTGATGCAGGCTTTCAAGGGAAGTCTGTGAGAAGGGAAGAGACAACTAGCTATAGTCTGTCAATAATAAAAGGAATTCTCCTTGAAGGCTCCTGCCTTTTGAGGGCAAGAGACCTGCTGGGATCAGCATAGTCTCCAGAGCTTCACCAGTGCCTTCTCAAACAGATGTCCTTCCTAGCTATCATTTAACCACTCATGGAATTATCTGCAAAACAAATAACTATACCCCACTAAGCCCAAACTAATTGTATCCCCAACTCAGCTTCCCCTTAACCAAATGCAAAAATACCCACAGCCACTCAACTATTCAAGAGGATGGAAATTTTTATGGAGAGGGAGTCAGAGTGGAAAGTCAAGTATTCTTAATCAACTGCGCACAAACTGACTTACTTTTATAAAATATTTTATAATGTATGACCATATGAACCTATTCCCAGGGCCCCTTCTGGAGCTCTGAATGGGACCTCGACAAGTTTCATTCTCCTCACAACACACTCCTGCTTCAGACTTCAAACTCCTAGAGGGCAGAACCTGCATCTTTAATCTCTGTGTGCCCAACTTCTTGCATGGTGCATGATGCAGTGTGGGTGCATATAAAATATTTCATGGATAAGTGGATGAACTATGGTGCATGTAAGACAATGCTGACAAGAGGAGGCAATTAAATCTTCATGCCAAGATGTAGAGAAGGACCAAGTAAAGCTTTTTAAATTTCTGAAATAAAATGATATTGAGGAGGAATATACTGGACATTTCCAATTGATTTTTTGTTTTGTTTTTGCTACCCTTCATCTGATCTCTTCCTCCTAAATTTGGGAGATTAGCCATCAGGTAAGTCTTGAGGGAGGCTATGTCTGTCTCCCACTACAAAAGCAAAAAGAGCCAGCTTTATGCTTCCCTATCTCTAGGAGGCTGGCTTACAGGAATATGACCTAAACTCTGTCAATTAGTTATACCAGTAAGGAGTCGCATCAGGAGTTAATGATGAGAAGCCATCCATTTCAGGAGTGGCAACAGTATCTAGTGTCCAATGGCAGAGAGCCAGCCATGATATATGGTTTCCAAGGTATGCAGTAGTGGTGGTACTGGGATCAGAATTCACTGTCTAGCATTCTCTCTGGAGATGCAGAGCTATACGGAAACTTATTGAGCCTATATTCCTTTGTCTCCATGACAACACACTCTACTGTTTTTTTTTCCTTTGTCTCCTTTGATGACACACTCTCCTGTTGTCCTTCTGTCTCTCTGACCATTTCTTTCCTGTCACCTTTGAAAGTACTTTCTGATTTCATCACACTTTAAATGTTAGATCATCAAGGTTCATCCTTAGGCCTTTCTCTTTGCTCACTTTATAATCTTCCACTGGCAATCTCTTCCACCTCTCTGGACCCTAGCTCCAGGCACCGTCACCTCTAGCCTAGATTATCACATAACATTTGTTCTGTCCTTCCACATCCACTCCTCATGTCTCCCTACCCTCCTCCCAGCTTCTGTAATCCAGCCTCTATCTTGAAACCAGAGTGGCCTTTCCAAATGGTAATCAGATCAGCCCTCTGTGTAAACCCCTCATTGGATTACCAGTGTCATTAGGATAAACACCAAAATCCTTACTATAGTTTATAAGGCTCCATATGGTCTTGCTGTCTATTCTCCAAACACATAATACGATGCTTGGTCTTTTGATGAAACCAACTCAGCTCCTCTTCCCCTGACCCTCCTTTCATTGAACTATTTCCTGTTCATTTTTCAAATTTCAGTTCAAATATAATATCCTAATGAAGGTCCTTCCTGACCCAGACTAAGTCTGATCCCTGCATTAAGTGTTCTTATAGAACCAAATATCATTTCTTTATAAGACTTATCATTTGAAATTATACATTTGAGTATGTGATTAGGGGATTTGATGTCTAAATCCCCAAGAACTATGAGGAAAGGTCCCCATGTTTTTGTTTTTCTTTTGTTTTTCACATCATGTTCCAAAGAATGCATAATCCTAAACCATAGAAGTCTACAATAAATATGTTGAAGGAACAAGTGAAAAAAAGTTTCAATATTTAAAGAATGGAATACTAATCTACTGTTATTACCCAATTCTTCTGCTCCCCACCCATGCTCAAGCCCTGGGAGCTCTCATTGACTCTTCCTTTCCTTCATTCACTATTTAACCATCAAGTTTCATCATTCTTATTTGGAAATTTTCACCTCCATTTTCACTTTATATTCAACCCACCATGTGCTAGCACAAACATCATGCTTTTAGAAGTAAATTTTTATAACTGCTGTTCTATATGCTTGAGGCTCTCCTTCTCATAATGCATCCCACATACAGCTGCAAAATTTAGTATATGTCCCAATGATAAGTACAAGATCCATTATATTATAATCTTATAGTGATAAGTATAAAGGAGGCCATCAAAGTTTTCGAGTATGTTAGAAATTAGTTTCTTAACCTATTCGTCCTAGTTCATCAGAGCCTGCAGTCAAGGTACCTAAATAACTTTGTATCTCAAATGTTCTCAATATAAAATATCACCTCTTGCTAGGAAAGTCTGATCACTTTCTAATTAATATAATTTATGACTCCCACCTTTTCTTATTTTCTCAAATTCACTTCCTAGAATGTATACATCTTGTATTTTTTTTAAAGATTTTATTTATTTATTTGACAGAGAGAGAGACAGCCAGTGAGAGAGGGAACACAAGCAGGGGGAGTGGGAGAGGAAGAAGCAGGCTCCCAGCGGAGGAGCCCGACATGGGGCTTGATCCCAGAACGCCAGGATCACGCCCTGAGCTGAAGGAAGACGCTTAACGACTGAGCCACCCAGGCACCCCGTATTTTTTGTTGTTTTGTTCTTTGTTTTAAGGCTAGTCAAATAAAGCAGTGGAGGTGGAGAAAGAACAAAGAAATCCATAACTGGCTATGATCAATTAATTGTAAATACCACTGCAATCAAACCAGCCTGTCCTCATCTTGTTTTGACTGTAAAAGCTATCACCCACAAACAACTAAGACTTCGCAAAGCCCAATCCATCATAACCTTCAAATGACAGAAAATTTTAAATGAAAGCAGTTTCAGTTGTAACCATCTTCCACCAAGAAACAGGAAGGCAGATGTAGGATCAAAAGATATGCATTACATTGCAAAACATGATAAAACCCTCTCTATTTCCACTACTTGCAATACTATCCAATTCTTTCTCTCCCTCACTCCCAAGTTCCAATCCAAAACATTTTCCAAATTCAGCCCATAAATTGACTCTTTCCCCNNNNCCTATCTAACCTAAATTTGTCTGCCTTTCCTCTGATATTGATCCCTAATAGGGCATTCTTCTTATTATAAATCTCTTTGACTCTTCTGCTTATCTGGATTGACATTGTGTGCTATGCCAGTGTGAAGTGAAGTACAGACACCCTGAATACTTTCACATGAATAATTTTTGTCTCTGCTCCAAAATATCATGCATCCTTAAGAACAAGTCTTAAGAATTACTTCTCCTATAAAAACTTCCCTAATGGTTTCAACATATACTTTATAGACCTACATAATTAAGTTCTGTATCACAAAATTTTTAGCTCTTAAGTACACACTCAGTGATTAAATTTTAAATTGGAAAATGTTTTTGAAGATAATCTAGTTTCATTTTTTCCTTTTGCAGATGAGAGAATGAAAACTATTTCTCAACCCTGTTACGGATGTATGCCTTATTGCCTCCCAATGGATTAAAATACCTGGATGGTGGAGAATAGCTATATACTGCTTTTCTATCTTCCTCAGCCCAATCCATAGTACTATGTACAAAATAAGCAAATACTTATTTAATATCTAAATTGAATAAATAAGAGACACTTTATCAAAAAATTACAAGGGAGTCATGTGCCCAAATTCCTCAATTTCAAATAAGAAAACTATACCCTGGACATAAGTGCTTTGTGCAAGATCACATATCTAGTTAGTAGCCAATGCAAAGTATTTAAATATATGATTTTTAAGCCATATTGAAATATATTATTTTATACTTAAAATATGATTTAGGTGCACTTCTGGGGATGATGGTGGAGTAGGAAGACCCTAAGCTCACCTTGTCTCGATATCTGGATAGCAGCCACATCACTGTAAATAACCCAGAAAATGAACAAAAGATGGGGAAACCCTATCCACTACAGGCAGAGAGAACCACTGCACAAAACTGGACTGAAGGCGAAAGCAGCTCAGCCACAACAGCACAATGCAGGCAACACACCTAGAAGACACCTCTGAAGTGTCAGGTTTTGGTGAATAGGAGACATTGTACCGCAGGGCACTATAGCACCTTTTCTTTATAAGCCTACTACTCTCAAGAGCAGGAGACATAGCTGACTTTCCTTACACAGAGTAACAAACACAGAGAATTCAACAAAATGAGCAGACAGAGGAATATGTCCCAAATGAAAGAAGAGGATAAAAATCACAGCAAGAGACCTAAGCAAAATGAAGATAATATGCTGATAGAAAATTTAAAGTAATGGTCACAAAGATACTCACTGGACTTGAGAAAAGAGTGGAGAACCTCAGTGAGCCCTTAGTAAACAGACAGAAAACATAAAGAGGAACCAATCAGAGATGAAGAACCCAATAAGTGAAATTAAAAATTCACTAGACGAAATAAATAGTAGACTAGAGGAAGCAGAAGAATGGATTAGTGACCTGGAGGACAGAATAATTTAAAGCAATCAAGCTGAACAGGAGAGAGAAATAAATAATAATAATAATAATTAATTAATTAATGAAAACAGACTTAGGAAACTCAATGACACCATCAAGCATAATAACATTCACATTATATGGATCCCAGAAGAAGAGAGAGAAAAGGGGGCAGAAAATTTATTTGAAGAAATAATAGCTGAAAATTGCCTAAATCTAGGGAAGGAAACAGAAATCCAGATTCAGGAGACACAGAGAGCCCCCAACAAAATCAACCCAAGGAGGTCCACACCAAGACACATAGTAAATAAGTAAAATGGCAAAATATAGTGATAAAGAGAGAATTTCAAAGTAGCAAGAGAAAAGAAAATAGTTACCCACAAGGAAAACACCACAAGGCCATCAGCTTATTTTTCAGCAGAAACTTTATAGGCTAGAAGAGGGTGGCATACTATATTCAAAGTGCTGAAAGTAAAAACAACAACAACAACAACAACAACAACAAACCCTGCAGCCAAGAATAGTCTATTCAGTAAGGCTATCATTCAGAATAGGAGGAGAAATAAAGAGCTTCTCAGACAAACAAAAGTTAAAGGAATTCATGATCATTAAACCAAGTCTACAAGAAATGTTAAAGGAGACTCTTTTGAGTATAAAGGAAAGACCATAAATAGGAGTAAGAAAAGTAGGAAACACAAAAGTAGTAAAATAAGTATATCTATCTATAAATACTAGTCAAGGGACTCACAAAATAAAAGCATTTAAAGTACAACTAAAAAAATTGGGGGAAGAGGCATAAAGAATGGGTTTAAACTTAAGCTACCATCAACTTAATATAGACTGCTATATGTATTACATGTTATATACAAACATAAAGGCAACCACAAATCAAAAACCAGCAATAGCTATACAAAAATAAAGAGAAAAGAATCCAAGTATATCTAAAGAAAGCCAACAAACCATGACAGAAGAAAGCAAAAGAAGAAAGGAACAGAAAAGAACTACAAAAACAACCATAAAACAAGTAACAAAATGGCAATAAGTACATATCTCTCATTAATTATGTTGAATGTAAATGGACTCAATGTTCCAATCAAAAGACATAGCATGACAAAATAGATAAAAAAGCAAGACTCATTTATATGCTGCCTACAAGAGATTCATTTCAGATGTAAAGACAAATACAGGTTGAAAGTGAGAGGATGGAAAAGCATTTATCATGCAAATAGAGGTGAAAAGAAAGCTGGGGTAGAAATATTTATATCAGACAAAATGGACTTTAAAACAAAGACTGTAATAAGAGACAAATAAAGACACAGTGTAATCATAAAGGGAACAATCCAACAAGAAGATATAACCATTGTAAATATTTATGCACCCAACATGGGAGCACCTAAATGTATAAAGGATCTAATAAAAAATATAAGAAAGCAATCAGTAGTAATAAAATAATAGTAGGGGACTTTAACACCCCTCTTAACATCAATGGATAGATAATTCAAACAGAAAATCAACAAAGAAGCAGTGGCTTTAATTTACACATTGGACAAGATGGATTTAAGGTATATTCAGAACAGTCCATCCTAAAATAGCAGAGCGCACCTTCTTTCAATGCACATGGAACATTCTCCAGAAGAGATCATATATTAGACCACGAAAAAGTCTCAACAAATTTAAAAATTTCAAAGTCATACCTGCATCTTTTCCAACCACAATGCTGTGAAACTGGAGATTAACCACAAGAAAAAACCTGGGGAAAAAAAATTCATAGAGGTTAAATAACATACTACTAAACAATGAATGGGTCAACCAAGAAATCAAAGAGAAAATCAAAAACTACATGGAGACAAATGAAAGGAAAACACACTGGTCCAAAATCTTTGGGATGCAGCAAAAGCTGTTCTAAGAGGGTAATTTAGGGGCACCTGGATGGCTCAGTTGCTTAACCCTCTGACTATTGATTTTGGCTCAGGTCATGATATCAGGGTTGTGAGACAGAGCCCCATGTTGGGCTCTGCGCAGGGCAGAGGAGCCTGCTTAAGATTTTCTCTCCCTCTGCCCCCACCTCGTAAATAAATAAATAAATAAATGGGAAGTTTATAGCAATAGAGGACTACCTCAAGAAGCAAGAAAAATTCAAATAAACAACTTAACCCTACACCTAAATTAGCTAGATAAAGAAGAACAAACAAAGCCCCAAACCAGGAGAGGGAAGGAAATAATAAAGAGTATAGCAAAATATATGAAATAGAAACAACAACAACAAAACAACAACAAAAACAATAGTACAGATCAATGAACCCAAGACCTGGTCTTTGCAAAGATCAACAAAATTGATAAAACTTTAGCGAGACTCATCAAAAAGAAAAAAAAAGGGGGGGAAGAGGACTCAAAATCGAAATGAAAGAGGAGAAATAACAACCAACATCACAGAAATAGGATTGTAAGAGAATATTATGAAAAGAATATGCCAAAAAAGTAGACAACCTAGAATAAATGGATAAATTCCTAAAAACATGTAACTTCCCAAAACTTTATCAGAAAAGATAGAAAATTTGAACAGACCAATTACCAGGATGAAACTGAAACAGTAATAAAAAAATAATTCCCAATAAACAAAAGCCCAGGACCAGACAGTTTCACAGGTGAATTCTACCAAACATTAAAGAAGAGTTAATACCTATTCTTCTCAAACTATTCCAAAAATAGAAGAGGAAGGAAAGCTTTCAAATTCTTCTATAAAGCTAGCGTTACCCTGACATGAAAGCCAGATAAAGACACTACAAAAATGAGAACTACAACCAACATTTCTGATGAACATAGATGAAAAATCCTCAACGAATTATTAGCAAACTGAATCCAACAATACATTAAAAAAAATCATTCACCACGACCAAGTGGGATTTATTCACAGGATACAAGAATGGTTCAATATTTGCAAACCAATCAACACAATACATCACGTCAACAAGAGAAAGGATAAAAATCATACGATCAAAAAAAAATGTGTCATTTCAATAGATACAGAAAAAGCATTTGACAAAGTACAATATCTATTCATGATAAAAACCCTCAACAAAATAGGTTAGAGAAAACATACCACAACATAATAAAGGCTATATATGAAACACCACAGCTAATATTATTCTCAATGGAAAAAAAAAAAGTGCTTTTCCCCTGAGATCAAGAACAAAGACAAGGATACCCACTCTTGCCATTCTATTCAACATATACCTGAAGTCCTAGCCACAGCAATCAGACAACAAAAAGAAACAGAAGGCATCCAAATCAGTAAGGAAGAAGTAAATCCTAAACTATTTGCAGATGACATGATATTATATATAGAAAGCCCATAAGACTCCACCAAAAAACTGCTGGAACTGATAAATGAATTCAGTAAAATCGCAGGATACAAAATCAATGCACAGAAATCCACTGCATTTCTATACACTAATAATGAAGTAGGAGAAAAAGAAATTAAGAAAGCAATCCCATTTACAATTTCACCAAAAACAATAAAATACCTAAGAATAAATTTAACCAAGGAGGTGAAAGACCTGTACTCTGAAAACTATAAAATACTGGTGAAAGAAATTGAAAATGATGTAAAGAAATGGAAAGACAGACCATGCTTATGGATTAGAAGAACAAATATTGCTGAAATGTCCATAATACACGAAGCAAGCTACAGACTTAATGCAACCCCTATCAAAATACCCAAAGCATTTTTCACAGAACTAGAACAAATAATCCTAAAATTTGTATGGAACCTTAAAAGTCCCTGAATAGCCAAAGCAATCTTGAAAAAGAAAAACACAGCTGTATAATTTCAGATTTAAAGTTAGATTACAAAGCTGTAGTAATCAAAACAGAAAAATACTATACAAAAATAGACAGATAAATGGAACAGAATAGAAAACACAGAAACAAGCCTACAATTATATGGTCAATTAATCTTGGACAAAAAGGCAAGAATATGCAATAGGAAAAAGATAATCTCTTCAACAAATGGTGTCAGGAAAACTGGACACCAACATGCAAAAGAATGAAACTGGACCACTTTCTTACACCGTACACAAAAATAAACTCAAAATGAGTTAAGGACCTAAATGTGAGACCTGAAACCATAAAAATCCTAGAAGAGAACATGGGTTCTCTGAATTTGGCCGTAACAACTTTATTCTAGATATGTCTCCTGAGGCAAGGGAATAAATTATTGGAACCACATCAAAATAAAAAGCTTCTTCACAGAGAAAGCCACAACAAAACTAAAAGACAACCTACAGAATGGGAGAAGATAGTTGCAAATGACATAGCTGATGAGTATCCAAAAAATATACACAGAACTGATACAACTCAACACCCAAAAAGCAAATAATCCAATTTAAAAATGGGCAGAAGACGTGAACAGTTTTCCAAAGAAGACATCCACATGACCAACAGACACATGGAGATGTTCATCATCACTCACCATCAGGGAAATGCAAATCAAAACTACCATGAGATATGCTCTCACACCTGCCAGAATGGCTAAAATCAAAAACACAAGAAACAACAGGTGTTGGCGAGGATGCAGAGAAAAAGGAACCCTCTTGCACTCCTGGTGGGAAGGCAAACTGGTACAGCCACTGTGGAAAACAGTATGGGGGCTCCTCAAAAAGTTGAAAATAGAACTACCCTATGGTCCAGTAATCATACATACTGATTATTTATGCAAAGAATACAAAAACACTAATTTAAAGGGATACATGCACAACTGTGTTTACTGCAGCATCAGTTACAATAGCCAAACTATGGAAGCAGCCCAAGTGTCCATCAGTAGATGAATGAATAAAGAAGTGGTATGTATATACAACGGAATATTATTCAGTCCTAAAAATAATAAAATCTTGTCATTTGCAACAACATGGATGAAGCTTGTGAGTATAATGCTAAGCAAAAGGAGTCAGTCAGAGACAGACAAATAGATGATTTCACTCATATGTGGAATTTAAGAAACAAAACAAATGAAAAAAGGGGAAAAAGAGAAAAACCAAAAAAGGCTCTTAACTACAGACAACAAACAGATCGTTACCAGAGGGGAAGTTGGTGGGGGGATGGGTGAAACATGTGAAGGGGATTAAGAACACACTTATCTCAATGAGCACTGAGTAATATGTGGAATTGGTAAGTCACTATATTGTACAGCTGAATCTAATTTAACACTATACGTTACCTAGAATTAAAAACAACGTTAAGAAAAACAGGTGAAGGAGATTAAGAGTATACTTGTTAAGATGAGCACTGAGTAATGTATAGAATTGTTGAATCACTTTTGTACACCTGAAACTAATATAATATTATGTCAACTATATTGGAATTAATATTAAAAATATATATGATATAAAATACTTAAATACATGATCTTTAAAATAATCATGTATAAGATAAACTATTAATAAAGGGAAAAATAAATGTCAATTCGAGATAAAAGTTTTAAGTCGTATGGCTGGCAATCCTGCAGATCTTTCTCTTGCTTCAACCATGTTTGGATGGAATAGACCCAGGGATGCCTCTTCTTCCAGCCTCAGACCACCTCCCAGTTTCTTTTCCAGTTGCAACCTTCAGAAACATCTTCTCAGCCATCCCCGGCCTCTGAGACCAGCCAACAAGGTATTTGGAGCTGAGTTACTTACTACCCACCAACCGTGACCTCCCACATTCCTCACAATTATTCCACCCGGGTGGAGGCCACTGTCAACCGCTTGGTCAGCATGTATCTGCCGCCTCCTACACTTACCTCTCTCTGGGCTGCTACTTCCACCGTGACAATGTGGCTCTGGAGGGTATGGGGCTCTTTTCTGTGACTTCCCTGAGGAAAAGCTCCACGCACCAGCATCTCTTCAGGACACAAAACCAGCGGTCGGCACCATGCCCAAGATATGCAGAAGCTGTCCTAAGATGAGTGAGGTGAAACGCTGGATGCCATGGAAGCTACTATGGTACTGGAGAAGACCCTGGGCTGGGCCATTTTGTATCTGCCCGCTCAGCGTTCCAGACCCGTATGTCTGCGACTTCCTGGAGAACCACTTCCTGGATACGGAGGTGAAGCTCATCAAGAAGATGGCAACCACCTGACTGACGTCCCAAGCTGGTTGGTCTCCAGGCTGGGCTGGGCAAGTACCTCTTGGAAAAGCTCATCTTCAATCACGGCTAGGGGCTTTCACAGCCCAGAGGTCTTTGTGCCAGGGTTTCTGCTTACGCCTCTCCCTGAAGCCACTGGGCAGCTTTTTAACCACGCTGGAGGCCTTTTCCAAGCCAGAAACCAAATGAAAACAATAAAGCATTTTGCAGGAAAAAAAGAAAAGAAAAGAAAGATAGATAAGAATTAAAATAAAGGGGGAAAGGAGTAGACAGAACATCGAAGGTAATGGTATTCTTACAATGAGGGGTGGGTTCATGGGAGTGCATTGGACGGGTATTCTTTTAGCCCTGTGATTATTTTTGTAATGAAAGCTTTCTATTAAACTTCAACATACATACAGAAAATTGCATAAATATTAAGTGAAGAGCTTAATGCATTATCACCAAGTGAACACATCTGTGTAACCAGCATCTATATTGGGATACGGAAATTTATAAGAACCCAAAAGCTTCCTTTTGCTGCCTTCCAGGCATCACCCTCCAAAGGTAAACTATGGGGACTACGAACACCACAGACTAGCGTTGTCTGTTGCTGAAATTCACATGCATGGATTTATGAATTAAGTAGTCTTGTGTCTGGTTTCTTTTGCACAATATGTCTATAAGATCCCCCTGTGTTGCTACTTACAATTCCTGTTTGTTCATTCTGATTTTTTAATAATCTAAAAATGCTGCAATTTATCATTTCTACTGTTGATGAACGTGTATTTCTTCCAGTGTTTGGCTCTTAGAAATAGTGCTGCCATAGACGTTTCTGTTCACACAGAAGTACATATTTCTGACAGAAATGTATCTGAGCAAAGGCATATACCTTGTTGGTTCATAGGATAAATACATATCTAGCATTAGTAAATATTAGGGAAAGTTTTATGAAGTAATTATAACAACTTCTATTCCTACAACCAGTGTATGAGTTCTAATTACTCAACATCCTCACTAATACTTCACATTATCATTTTTAAAATTTTAGTCCTTCTAGCCTATGTCTTACACATATTTTAAAATATTTGGTATCTAGTCAAAATTTAATAAAATTTAATGAAAAATTCTCATGATTTAAGAATTTACTTTTAATTTCTTGTATCAAGAAAACGTAAACTTCTGCTATCATATTATGTAAAAGATTGATGGATTGATTGATAGACATTAAAGTAAACATAGATAATGATAGTCATTAGAGAGGCAGTTAAGATCAAAGCTCTGAACATAGACCATCTGAATTAAATCTTGGATCCTCCGCTTAGTAGCTGTGTAATCTTGGGCAAGATACTTAAATATGTTTGCCTTAGATTCCCTCATCTACAAAATGCCAATAACAATAGTATATACTTCATAAGACTGCTAGAATTAAATAAACTGCTATATAAAATAACAAAAATAGTGAGAAATACAGCAAGCAGTAAATAAATATTAGTTGTTCTTATAATAACTAAGCCTACATGGCATTATTTACATATAGACATATTTTTACATAGTCATTACTTAAACTTGTGTGAAATAAGTGGAAATTGTCCTCCCCCCATTCCAGTTACACACCTAGGAAAACATGCCATGTGGAAGGAGAGAACGAAGGAAGGAAGAAAGGAAGGTAGGAAGGAAGGAAGGAAGGAAGGAAGGAAGGAAGGAAGGAAGGAAATAGCATAGTAAAAGTACAATTACTCCAAATTTATACTTAAATTTACCCTAGATTCTTTAGCAAAATTTTGAAAAATCATAGAATACATTAGTCGACTGTCCAAACTCGATTTCAAATAAGGAAAATGAAGCCTGGAGACGTAAAGTGCTTTGTGCAAGATCACATGTCTAATTAGCAACAAACATAAAGCCCAGTGACCCTCAGCCTTGTGCTTAGATATTTCTCCAATAAAACCTCTCTATCTGTAGCAAGATTTAAGATGCTAAATCAATCAGTGTCCATAGATCAGTGTCAGAATAATTAAATACACTCAAAACTGCTTGGAAAGGAAGGTAAAAAGTTAATATTAATTGAAAATGTACACACATTCTATCATTAAAACCCAAACTTACCTACTTCAAGATATCAAATAATTTATAAGTGATTTATTTAATACATAAAGACAAATTTATATCATTCCATTGAATTAATACTGTGAAAACCAATCACATTGCTTAATACAGAAATACTATCAGATTTGCAAAACTTTGTATATTCCCAAAACTAATTGATATCTCTCAAAGATAGTACTACCTTCTGAAGATAATACTACCTTATTCCATATTATTTTCAATTATTTATATTTACTTTCAGTGGGATCTCAAGTGAATCAGATTAAGCATAAAGATCATTGATTTTTATTCTTTTGAACTTAATAGAAGATACTTTATTGCAAAATGCTTTGTTTTTATGGATTGTTTCTTTTTTACGGAGTGAAATTAGGTTTGCAAATGTGAAAGCTAGATATTAGCAAAAGTCAAGATCTCTCTATAGTTCAAATATTTTGTTTTACACTGAACAAGTTATGAATCAATTAATAAGCATGTAGTTTATTTAGACAAACTTTGTCTTCATCTCTGGACTATACACCATAAACAAATACACTACAAAGCCATCCTACGAACAAAGATTTCAGTAAGATCACAAGCTTCAGGCTTATCCTCAGGACCTCTGTCCTATTTAAATATATTCCATCTTTTATCTCCATAGCCTTTACCATCTGGCTCAATTTACCTATTCATGAAATTTACTGAGATAGAACACAGTTCCTTCCATAGCTCAAGTAATATGAAAAACTGCCAATCTCTCCATTAGTAGAGATTCTGGTTTTTAAGGAAATATTCATAAAACAAGGGCCTGGCACATGGTAAGCATTTAATTTGCTGAGGGAATGACTACGTGAACTACATAGTAGCTACATTACCTTTATAGTCTTTTTTTTAAACCAACATTTTGTTATAAAAACTTTCAAATCTTCAATAAAGTTGAAAGAATTATATGGTATTCACCTATATATTTACCATCTAGGACCTACAGTTGTTTATATTTTTTTAGAATTGCCTTATTATATATCTATCCAGCTATTCCATGAGTCCAGCTTGTTTTTCGATGCATTTCAAAGTAAGTTGTAGATACTAATATCCAACACCCTAAAACCTTTCAATACAATTTTTTTATTTTGTTTTTTTGAAGTTAAAATTTTATGTTATGTGAAATATAGACATCTTACATTTACCATTTGAGATGTTGTGAGACATGCATACCCCCAAGTAACCAAACCCACTATCCATCAACCCAGCTGGTTCCCTTATACCATTCTCCAGTCAATTTCTACCCCATATACATAAACCCAAGTATTGTTCTGACTTTTTGCCATAAATTCGTTTTACCTAACATAAAACTTGATACTGGAATAATACAGTATTCACAATATATGGAAAAGTATATAACACAAAGTCAGGTCCATAGTACACACTCAACAAATATCTTCTTGAACTGCTTTTCAGAGTTATAGATAAACTACTCTGAGATCTGACTTGGTTTCCTTTCTTTTTGTTCCTATAATCTTTACTTCTGAAATTTTATCCATTTCTATAGCTCCAGTTCTCATCACCAATTCTAATATCTCCCCTAAGTTCTAGATCTATGTTCCCAAAACACTGCTGCACATCACATCCATATTTGGTAGTAAAACCCACCATGTCTTCATACTCAATGTGTCTAAAACCAAATGCACCCATTTCATTTCTAATGGAAGCACCACACACCCAAGCAATTCCTAAACTTTCTTTACTCCTTCATCTTCTTCTTCAGACATTTGCTTGTCAAATCCAATAACTCTAATGACATATATTTAAATTTTATTTCCCTTCCCTCCTTCGTTCCAAATTGGAATTTGGAATACCCTCTTTCGGATCATTACTTACCTCTGAATTGTAGTATTGAAATGGCACCACAACAAAGTCCCTTGTCTTTAGTCTCTCTTATTTTTAATCCATTTCACATTTTGCCACGATAAATCTCCTTGAAACATTGCTAAACTCATTTTGCTCATCCCTTAAAAACCTTCCATGACTTCCCATTGCCTGTTGAGTAAATTCAAATTTCTTTATCCACCATTCCAATTCTCCTCCCTCTAGCCCCACTCAATCCTTGCAATTTAATTTCCTGTTACTCTTTTAAATCCTAGTCAAAAAACATCAGAAGCTATTGCCCATCAATGACCCATCACTTCCATCACTTTGTAACTACTAATATTGGCTCTTATGCCAGGAATTCATCTCTTCTCATCTCACATCCAAATTCTATTTTTCAGCCAATGCCCAGAGAAAATGTCACAAATCTTTCCATGAACTACTAACCGAACAATCTCATTTTGCTCTTACCCAAGTAGTACTATGTTTATACTTGGATTATGGCACTTACCCTTTCTTGTTATGTAATAGATTTTTATGCTATTCATTAAATGGTGAGGAGGGCCACCTCAGTAAATCTCTATATGCTCTACAGTCAGATAGATAGAGGTCCAGATCTTCACCCAGTTACTCACTAGGTAAGTGACCTTAGGCAAAGTAGTTAACCTCACACATATTATCTGTAAAAGCAGGGACAAAATTAACTTCACCTATTATTTTAAAGATTGATTATGCATATAAAGTGCCTGTTGCATTGATATTCAAAGAGTAGTAGGTATTTGACCAAGCTTCATATATGCCAGAAGATTTCACAAATTAATCTTATTTAGTGTTCACAACAATGCTATGAGATAGGCTTAATGCCATTAGTGTCAGTTAGCATTTGAAGAACTTGAGAATTTGATCACATATATGGTGAGAGACAGAGAAACTGTGGGCTCTTTATTCATGTTTATATTCCTCATAGTAACATGCCATGTACATTCTAGGTGCTCAGATAACAAAACAAACAAACAAACAAAAAAATAGTGAGTGATTCAAATTATTCAGAAACAAACGAAAAGTATTTACTGGCCAAAACCAAATAAAAGGTACCTATACTAATAAATCAATCATAGTTAATATTCTATGTTCCATTTCTTTATGATGTGAAAAAAGGTAATCAGAACACCTATTTAAAAATGATTCTGAATTTGGAAGTCATCCTGAGGAAAGAGAAAGAAAATAGCAAAACAATACCCTGCTGCAGACAAAGCAAACTTAATTTATCTTAGGTAAAATAACCCAAAACACCTGGAAGGCAGTAATGACCAAAAAAGACCTGGGAAAGAATGGATAGCAGATGATATATGGGCTTGCATTACAATACAGAAACAGAAGGATGAAAGAAAAAAAAAAAGCACCTAATGTAATTTTGCTGTAAGCTCAGAGGAATCATGATACTGAACAGAATTTCACCTAGAAAGCTCTGGTCAGTTCTGAATATCACAGTGTATAATAGTTGTAAAACACTGGAGGCATTTCCAAGGAAAGCAATAAAAGTGAGCCCAAGAATAGTTGATGTGGGCTGAATCTACACCATGCTTCTGTGCGCAAGTGGACTGTAAAATTCAGTACCAACCATTTATTTCCATTAACACAGCAGCAAAGAACAGATTGGCCTAAAGAATCAAACAATTTTGCAAGTGTCTACATCTGTGTGTGCAAACTTATGAAATCTCTGAAAAAATCAGTATATGGTCTCTTTTCAGAACTTAATATCTAGAGAAAATGGGCCACTTTCCAGTTTTCTCTAGACATAGGACAAGTCAACCCAGATACTATTTGTAATGGAAGTTCAACCGACTACAAGGAGTGAGCCAATCAGGCAAAATTAACACAAATGAGGAGAGAATGGAGGGCTTGCTAGAAAAGAGACACAGGACCTTCATGATTAAGAGACTGGGTTCTCTAGCTATCTGCCTGGGTTCAAATCCCATTTCTACTAAGTACTTAGCTGTGTTAACCTCAGGCAAATTATTCAATCTCACTGGACCTCAGTTTATGCAAACAGGCCTAATTATAGCACTTCCCACAACAAGAGGTAATAAAAATTAAATGAACTGACTGATATAGATAGTGCACTTAGAAGAGCATCCAACACACAATTTACATTCATTAAATGTGAGTTATTACATATTTTGAAAGAGCAAGCTTGAAATCAAACGATATAGGGAAGTGAAGATTGAAGGAAATTTCCAAAATTTATAGTCAGAAATACAGGGTTCAAATTGGAGTCACAGCAGCCCCATGTAGAAGAATGAAACTGGACCATTTCTTTACACCATACACAAAAAGGACTCAAAATGGAGGAAAGACCCAGATGTGAGACAGGAATCCCTCAAAATCCTAGAGGAGGGGTGGAGGTGGAGGTTTTTCTCTGCTGGTGTTTCGTCTCTATGATTGTCAGAGGCGCGCGGCTTTGACCCAAGAGCATTGGCAACTCTAGTGTGGACAGTACATGTATAGATTTATGTGACTGTCCCACACAGAATATAGAATATCGATTGGCTCTGAGTTAAGATGGCGGAGGAGTAGGGGACCCCTTTTTCAGCCGGTCCCCTGAGTCGAGCTGGATAGGTACCTGACCAGTCTGAACACTCACGGAGTCAGCCTGAGACGCAGGAAGATGCATCTGGATCTCCACAAATGAACATCTCCAGCGCTGAGTATTGAGGTACGAAGCGGGGAGCGTGAAACTGGGCACAGATATCGGAAGACAAATGGAAGGGGGAGGGAGCCGCTGTGTTCGGGCGCTGGGAAGCGGTAGCCACCTGCACGGGGAGCGGGCGGACTCGGGGACCGGCACCCGCGAGACAGCAGACTGAGACCGTGAGCTGGGTGCGCGCGCCACCAGACTGAAAATGGAGCTACGGTGCGCTCACTGGATCCAGACTGAGACCGGGGGCTCCAGAGCGCGCGGGACGGCTGGCGGCGTTAGAAACACAAAGAACAGAGACGCGCCGGCCCTGGAAGTGAGGGCTGGGAGGCTGAGTGTGGGGCGCACATCCCGGGACGCTGCAGGGTTGAGCAGCACCAACAGTAATGGAGTTAACGTGGCCAGAACATCAGTGCAGAACGGTCCGCGATCCCTCTGTTCTGAGACAGAGGCTGAGATTCAGCCACTGCTGCTCTGACTCTTAGAAGAGGCACAGCAAGCCGCCAGGGAAAGCCGCCAGAGAACAAAAGCCTGGAAATACAGGCTCACAGTGTGCCCATCCCCATCCCCCCTCGCAGGGGACACAGAGACTCTACCCAAACAGGGCTGCCTGAGTATCGGCGCGGCAGGCCCCTCCCCCAGAAGGCAGGCTGAAAAATCAAGAAGCCCACATCCCTAAGGTCCCTATAAAACAAGGGCACACGGCCTGGGTCCCGATCAATAATTTGGGCTCTGGACAACCCTGCAACCTCTCCTCATCAGAATGACGAGAAGGAGAAATCCCCCCCAGCAAAGAAAAGACAATGAGCCTGTGGCCTCTGCCACAGAACTAATGGATATGGATCTAACCAAATTATCAGAAATGGAATTCAGAGTAACAATGGTCAATGATGTGTAGACTTGAAAAAAATATTAACAAAAATGTTAATGAGAATATAAAATCTCTAAGAGCGGAAATGAGAGCGAATCGGACAGAAATTAAAAATTCTATGAGCCAAATGCAGTCAAAACAAGAAGCTCTGACAGCCAGGGTGAATGAGGCAGAACAACGTATCAGTGAATTGGAGGATGGGTTAGTAGAAGAAAAAGCTAAAATAGAATCTGGACTCAAAAAAATCCACGCTCAGGAATGTAATTACGGGAGATTACAGACTCAATGAAATGTTCCAATATCAGAATCATCGGCATCCCTGAGGGGGTGGAGAAAAACAGAGGTCTAGAAGAGATATTTGAACAAATTGTAGCTGAAAACTTCCCTAATCTAGCGAGGGAAACAAACATTCGTGTCCAAGAGGCAGAGAGGACCCCTCCTAAGCTCAACCACGACAAACCTACACCACTTGGATTTTAAACTAAAGACGATAGTTAGAGACACAGAAGGGCACTATATTATTCTTAAAGGATGTATCCAACAAGTGGATATGACAATTATAAATATATATGCCCCCAACAGGGGAGCAGCAAGATACACAAGTCAACTCTTTACCACAATAAAGAGACATATAGATAAAAATACACTAATAGTAGGGGATTTCAACACTCCACTATCAGCAATAGACAGATCACTTAAGCAAGAAATCGGCAAAGAAACAAGACCTTTGAATGCCATACTTGACGAGCTGGACCTCAAAGATATATATAGAACACTACACCCCAGAACCAAAGAATACTCATTCTATTCTAATGCCCATGGAACATTCTCAAGAACAGACCATGTTCTGGGTCACAAAACAGGTCTCAATCGATACCAAAAGACTGAAATTATTCCCTGCATATTCTCAGACCACAACGCTCTGAAATTGGAACTCAACCACAAGGAAAAATTTGGAAGAAACTCAAACACTTGGAGACTAAGAACCATACTGCTCAGGAATGACTCGATAAACCAGGAAATCAAAAATCAAATTAAACAATTTATGGAGACCAATGAGAATGAAAATACAACAGTCCAAAACCTATGGGATACTGCAAAGGCAGTCCTAAGGGGGAAATACATAGCCATCCAAGCCTCACTCAAAAGAATAGAAAAATCTAAAATGCAGTTTTTATATTCTCACCTCAAGAAGCTGGAACAGCAACAGAGGGACAGGCCTAATCCACGCACGAGGAAGCAGTTGACCAAAATTAGAGCTGAAATCAATCAAGCAGAAACCAGAAGTACAGTAGAGCAGATCAACAGGACTAGAAGCTGGTTCTTTGAGAGAATCAATAAAATTGACAGACCACTGGCAAGACTTATCCAAAAGAAAAGAGAAAGGACCCAGATTATTAAAATTATGAATGAAAAAGGAGAGGTCACGACGAACACCATTGAAATTGGAAGGATTATTAGAAATTTTTATCAACAGCTATATGCCAATAAACTAAGCAATCTGGAAGAGATGGAATCCTTCCTGGAAACCTATAAACTACCAAGATTGAAACCGGAAGAAATTGATTCCTTAAACAGGCCAATTAATTATGAAGAAATTGAGTCAGTGATAAACAACCTTCCAAATAACAAAACTCCAGGCCCGGACGGTTTTCCTGGGGAATTCTACCAAACATTCAAAGAAGAAATAATACCTATTCTCCTAAAGCTATTTCAAAAAATAGAAACAGAAGGAAAGCTACCAAACTCATTCTATGAGGCCAATATTACCTTGATCCCCAAACCAGGCAAAGACCCCATCAAAAAGGAGAATTACAGACCGATTTCCCTAATGAATATGGACGCCAAAATCCTCAACAAGATACTTGCTAATAGAATCCAACAGTACATTAAAAGGATTATCCATCACGATCAAGTGGGATTCATACCTGGGATGCAAGCGTGGTTCAATATTCGCAAATCAATCAGCGTGATACATCATATCAACAAGAAAAGACTCAGGAACCATATGATCCTCTCAATCGATGCCGAAAAAGCATTTGACAAAATACAGCATCCTTTCCTGATTAAAACCCTTCAGAGTGTAGGAATAGAAGGTACATTTCTCAATCTCATAAAAGCCATCTATGAAAAGCCTACTGCAAATATTATTCTCAATGGGGAAAAGCTGGAAGCCTTTCCCTTAAGATCAGGAACTCGACAAGGATGCCCACTCTCGCCACTATTATTCAACATAGTACTAGAAGTCCTTGCAACAGCAATCAGACGACAAAAAGGGATCAAAGGTATTCAAATTGGCAAAGAAGAAGTCAAAATGTCTCTCTTTGCAGATGACATGATACTCTATATGGAAAACCCAAAAGAAGCCACTCCCAAACTATTAGAAGTTATAGAGCAATTCAGTAACGTGGCGGGATACAAAATCAATGCTCAGAAATCAGTTGCATTTCTATACACGAATAACGAGACCGAAGAAAGAGAAATTAGGGAATCCATCCCATTTACAATAGCACCAAAAACCATACGTTACCTTGGAATTAACTTAACCAGAGACGTAAAGGACCTATATTCTAGAAACTATAAATCACTCTTGAAAGACATTGAGGAAGACATAAAAAGATGGAAAGATATTCCATGCTCATGGATCGGAAGAATTAACATAGTTAAAATGTCCATGCTACCCAGAGCAATCTACACTTTCAATGCTATCCCGATCAAAATACCAAGGACATTTTTCAAAGAACTGGAACAAACAGTCCTTAAATTTGTATGGAAACAGAAAAGGCCCCGAATCTCCAAGGAACTGTTGAAAAGGAAAAACAAAGCTGGGGGCATCACAATGCCGGATTTCGAGCTGTACTACAAAGCTGTGATCACAAAGACAGCATGGTACTGGCACAAAAACAGACACATAGACCAATGGAACAGAATAGAGAGCCCAGAAATGGACCCTCGGCTCTTTGGGCAACTAATATTTGATAAAGCAGGAAAAAACATCCGGTGGGAAAAAGACAGTCTCTTCAATAAATGGTGCTGGGAAAATTGGACAGCTACATGCAAAAGAATGAAACTTGACCACTATCTCACACCATACACAAAAATAAACTCCAAATGGATGAAAGACCTCGATGTGAGACAGGAATCCATCAAAATTCTAGAGGAGAACATAGGCAGCAACCTCTACGACATCGGCCAAAGCAACCTTTTTCATGACACATCCCCAAAGGCAAGAGAAACAAAAGATAAAATGAATTTATGGGACTTCATCAAGATTAAAAGTTTCTGCACAGCCAAGGAAACAGTCAGAAAAACTAACGGCAGCCCAACGGAATGGGAGAATATATTTGCAAATGATGCTACAGATAAAGGACTGGTATCCAAGATCTACAAAGAACTTCTCAAACCCAATACACGAGAAACAAATAAACAAATCAAAAAATGGGCAGAAGATATGAACACTTTTCCAATGAAGACATACAAATGGCTAACAGACACATGAAAAAATGTTCAAAATCATTAGCCATCAAGGAAATTCAAATCAAAACCACACTGAGATACCACCTTACGCCAGTTAGAATGGCAAAAATAGACAAGGCAAGAAACAACAATTGTTGGAGAGGATGTGGAGAAAGGGGATCCCTCCTACATTGTTGGTGGGAATGCAAGTTGGTACAGCCACTCTGGAAAACAGTGTGGAGGTCCCTTAAAAAGTTAAAAATTGAGCTACCCTATGACCCAGCCATTGCACTACTGGGTATTTACCCCAAAGAGACAGACGTAGTGAAGAGAAGGGCCATATGCACCCCAATGTTCATAGCAGCATTGTCCACAATAGCTAAATAATGGAAGGAACCAAGAGGCCTTTCAACAGATGACTGGATTAAGAAGTTGTGGTCCAGGGGCGCCTGGGTGGCACAGTGGTTAAGCGTCTGCCTTCCGCTCAGGGCGTGATCCTGGCGTTATGGGATCAAGCCCCACATCAGGCTCCTCTGCTAGGAGCCTGCTTCTTCCTCTCCCACTCCCCCTGCTTGTGTTCCCTCTCTCGCTGCCTGTCTCTCTCTCTGTCAAATAAATAAATAAAATCTAAAAAAAAAAAAAAAAGTCATGGTGCATATACACAATGGAATATTACTCAGCTATCAGAAAGAACGAGTTCCCAACATTTGCTGCAACATGGACGGCACTGGAGGAGATAATGCTAAGTGAAATAAGTCAAGCAGTGAGAGACAATTACCATATGATTTCTCTCATCTATGGAACATAAGAACTAGGAAGATCGGTAGGGGAAGAAAGGGATAAAGAAAGGGGGGGTAATCAGAAGGGGGAATGAAGCATGAGAGACTATGGACTCTGAGAAACAAACTGAGGGCTTATTAGGGGAGGGGTGTGGGGGAATGGGATAGACTGGTGATGGGTAGTAAGGAGGGCACGTATTGCATGGTGCACTGGGTGTTATACGCAACTAATGAATCGTCGAACTTTACATCAGAAACCAGGGATGTACTGTATGGTGAGTAACATAATATAATAAAAAAAATTAAAATAAAAAAAAATCCTAGAGGAGAATGCTGGCAGCAACCTCTGTGACCTCGGCCACAGCAACTTCTTGTTAGACACATCTCTAAAAGCAAGGGAAACAAAGGCAAAATGAACTATTGGGACTTCAATAAGATAAAAAGCATTTGCACAGCAAAGGCAACAGTGGACAAAACCAAAAGACAACTGACATAATGGAAGCAGACATTTGTAAAGGACATATCAGATAAAGGGCTAGTATCCAAAATCCAGAAAGCCTTATCAACTCAGCACCCAAAGAACAAATAATCAAATCAAGAAATGGGCAGAAGACATGAACAGACATTTCTCCAAAGAGGACATCCAAATGGCCAACAGACACAAAAAAATGTTCCACATCACTTGGCATCAGGGAAATACAAATCAAAACCACAATGAGATACCAGTCAGAATGGCTAAAATTAACAAGTGAGAAAATGACAGATGTTGGCAAGGATGCAGAGAAAGGGGAACCCTCCTACACTGTTGGTGGGAATGCAAGCTGGTGACGCCACTCTGGAAAACAGTATGGAGTTTCCTCAAAGAGTTGAAAATAGCTACCCTATGACCCAGCAATAGCACTCCTGGGTATTTACACCAAAGAAACAAATGTAATGATCCCATTTATGAAAGAAAATTTATTATTTAATGGGGAACTTGGGACAACTCTTTTTTTTCTCCTAGGTTTTTATTTAAATTCCAGTTAGTAAGCATACAGTGTAATATTAGTTTCACGTGTAGAATTTAGTGATTCAACACTTACATACAATACCTTGTGCTCATCACAAGCACCCTCCTTAATCCCCATCACCCATTTAGCCCTTCGCCCTCACCTGTCTCCCCTCTGATAACCATCAATTTGTTCTCTATAGTTGTTATGTATAGAACATATATGTATAGAAACATATAGAGTATGTTTCCTGGTTTTCCTCTTTTTTTTCCTCCCTGTTCATCTGTTTTGTTTCTTATATTCCACAGATGAGTGAAATTATATGGTATTTGTCCTTCTCTGACTTATTTCACTTAGCATAATACTCTCTAGCTCCATACACATCATTGCAAATGGCAAGATTTCATTCTTTTTGATGGCTGAGTAATAGTCCATTGTATATACACCACATCCTCTTTACCCATTCTTCAGTCAGTGGACATTTGGGCTCTTTCCATAATTGGCTATTGATAATGCTGCTATAAAGCAGTGGATTGCATATATCCCTTCGAATATGTATTTTTGTATCTTTTGTGTAAACACCTAGCAGTGCAATTGCCAGATCATGGGGTAGATTTATTTTTAACTTATCAAAGGCTTTTATATAAAATATTTTAAAATTAAGGTATTTTCTCATTAGAAAAAGCAAAACTAACGATATGTAGAGTTATTAAATTTAAAGTATATCCAATATATACATCAAACTACCAGACCTTAGCTTTCAGCATTTTCAGAGGTGAGATCAATGGATAACATCCAAAAAGTCAACAGATTTAATTTATTCCCCCACAGACCTTTTCTGGAACTAATTGCAAGGAGCAAAATGGACTAATTTTAAAAGAAGCATCTGTGCTATGGAATGTTAAAAACAAAAAGGACATTTTTTGAGGTACAGCAAAAGATTTTTTTAAATAAAGCGACATCTTGCTTCCACACACACACACACACACAAATAATAATAGCAAATACACAGAACTTATGTCTCTAAGAACAGACTAGAAATGTGAAAAGGTGAAAGGACCTACATAAAGCCACAGTGGATGTGTTCTGAGGGCAGCTGTGGGAGAAAGAAGGGCAGGGATATATGAGGAAAGGACCTTCTTTAGGACAAATTACATGTGTGGTGATCTAATACTTTGGTTGGTAACTGAAGTGAATTGACCATCCATCAGTTAACTTCATAAATCAGACTTAAGTATATATTCCAAACATGAGTCTCATTCCTTAAGAACTACCCCTACTTTGAAATTATCATTTCTCTTCAAAATTTCAATCTCTATCACTTTTCTTTGTAATAAGAACCATTTATTTCTTTTCTAATTGTTGGCCCTAGTATAAGATATAACAAGTTATTTAATGATCCATTAGACCCAGCTTATTTCTGTACAGAGGCACCAAAGAGATATTTTATGGAATACCCAATTCCTTTCTTCATGGCATTAAAGTTATTAATAATTAAAAACAATAATAACACTGAGAACATTTGTTGACTATCTTTACACCAAATGTGGTACAGCTTTCAACAATTATGTGGCATTTTTATATTTATTAGTGCATTTGACCTTTGTAACAATTCTATATAACAAACAGATATCATTATCCCCATTTTAAATTTGAAGAATCTCCACAGCCAGCACCATACTTGATAATAAAACTGTAACAGCATTCCCATTAAAGTCACAAATGCAAGAAGAATGCCTCTTTTGTCATTCTTACATAGCATTGTTCTGAAATTTCTAGCTAATGAGGTATAGACCTTGCGAAGGAGAAGAAAAAATTATTTTATTTGCATGTGACTTTATTGCTCAACATATAAAATTCAACAAAATGGACTAACTTAAAAACCTGAACAGCAACAACAAAAAAAACATTATAGCAGTTGTGTTTTGCTGCAAATGATGAAACAACAGTAATAAACAATGGCTTAAATATGCAAAGATTATTTTCTCATGTAAAGAGTATAAAGGTAGGCAGCAATTCTACAAAACCATTAGGGAGTCGGCATCCTGGAGCTTTCTACTCTGCCATCACTAGGGAATACCCTCGTGGCTCTTGGCTCTAGTTGTCATTGCATTCCAGCCAGAAAGGAGAAGGAAGAAACAAAAAAAGATTTATACTTTCCCATAAAGAACCACTGTCCAGAAGTCACATAGAATATGTCTGCTTATATGCCATTGGCCACAACTTATTCACATGTCTACACCTAATGGCAAAGGAGGCTGAGAAATATCTTTATTCAAGGTGACCATGTGTCCAACTAAAAATCAAGAGTTCTTTTAAGGAAGAGGGGGAGAATGCATTCTGGGCATCAGCTCAAAGTCACTGCCCCCAGTACAGTTCAAAATACCCACAATAAAAAAAATGAATTATGAAGGAATGCAGTTAATAAAAATTGTATTAAAAGTATAAAACCTTGCTGAAATTTTAAAAATAAGTTGTAAATAGACAAAAATAAATATTATCTTTCTGGATTGGAAGATTCCATAACATAAATATCTGAACTCTCCCCAGATTCAACAATAAACAGTACATAATTAAAATGAAATTCCAAAGAAATTGTTTGGACATTAAGAAAATGATTCTGAAGTGTTAGTTAATAAATAGGTGAAAATTGGTGAGAAATTTTAGGGGGAAAAAAGGAAGGGAGCTGCTAATTTACTCCATCAGATATTGAAGCATACCATAAAGTTAAATAATTAGAGCAATATGTGACGTCACAAGAATAAACAAAGGTAACAATGAACAGAATCTTAAAGCTAAATTTTATAAAAATTTATTAAGTGATAAAAGTTGCTGATAAAGATACATGTTAAAGCAGCACACAACAAAAAATAAAATAAAATCAAAGCCCCAAACATCTAATATTAGCGATTAATCATTTACTTAACCTACTAAAATGGCCCTTAGCTCTTTCCCTCTCAGCAATAGTTTCATGTCATGAAAGTTATAAATTCTAGAGACTAAGACCTCAGGTTCTGAAACCAGAAAAAGCCCAAGCTTAAATTCTGCCCCTACTACAAGTTGGTTGGATAACCTAGAGGAAAGTCCTTCCCTTTTCTAAGTCTCAGTACAATAAAGGACTTACCTTGCCCGGCTTCTAGAAGTTACCATGTGATATCTCCTGCCTGGTAAGAGTGTCTTGGCTTACCTGGGAATTTGGGGCTATGCCAAATAATCTGTTAACTATGTGATTTATGGTGGGGGCCACGCAGTATCAGCTTGATCTCTAGAGGGGCTGGAAAGTAAGGTCAGTCAGGTGGGTAGCTAGCTATATCTACATGATAGACCCCTGGTAAAAAACCCTGAACAACAAGGTTCAGGTGAGATTCTCTGGTTAGCAATACACCATGCATGCTGCCACACATCATTGCTGGGAAAAATAAGCTCTGTTCACATGGCTCCATGCAAGAGGACAGCTGACAAATTGTAGGTGACATCTTCTGGATCCTGCCCTCTGTGCCCCTTCCCTCTGCTAATTTTAATCTGTATCCTTTTTCTGGAAGAAACAATCACCATGACTATAACAGCTTCTATAAGGTCTTTGAGTGCTTCCAGTATATCACTGAACCCGAGGGTGGTCTTGGGGATTCGAAAACTGTACCCTCTGTCTTTTTCCCTATAATGGGGATACTAATAATATTACAACTTCATGGTTGTTCTGAAAATAAATGAGACAATATCCGTAAAGTATTTGGCACAAAGCCCACCAACAATAATTATTCAATAAATATTGGCTTTTATTAGTTTAACTTCGTGGGAGAAAATAGATTATTTGATGGTCATACTGAGACAACTGTTTGGCAATTTATGAAAAATATAAAGTTAAAGCAATATATCACATTTTATTTCCAAATAAATCTAGGATAGGTATACTGTTTCTTGAGAATTTCAGGAAGTTATAGATGAATATATATTTGTTCTATGGAGAGAGTGCTCTTTCTAAGCACAAAATTGGAGAAAATATCCCAAAAGGCTATGATAAATAATCTAAAAATGCAAAAAAATTTAAAACACTTGTATTTACCAAAAAACACCTTGAACAAAAGTAAAATGGGGAAACAAAGTATGATAATATTTGAAACACAGATAGCATGCAAAGGGTTAATACTCTTCATATACATTTTAGTAGTTCTTGTAAATCAATTAAAAATGCAAGTACTCAGTAGAATAATGTGGAAATATATATATATATATAATCCCCAACTTCTAAATATATTCTTTTTTACTAGTAAGCAAAGAAATGCAGTCTTTTTCAAATGCAGTATTATTTTCATCTCATTTAAGTGAAAAGTTTACTTATTTTTAAATGATAATACCCAATATTGACAATGGTGGGTGTAATAGATATTCTTGTACTGAAAATGGAATACAAAGTGACACAATATTTCTAGTAGTTCTTTCTCCACTATCATCAAAACGCTAACAACCATTTCTCCAATCTCCCCTTCCTCTAGCTAACCTCATCTTCTACTTCACAGGAAAAAAGAAAAAAGAAAAAAAAAGTCATAAAGCAAAATCTCTTCTCCCAAATCTACGACTTTATCTATATCTACACTTAATTTCTCCTCTTCCTTTCCTATGGCACCCAAGGAGATGCTCCTCCCTCCAGATGGAGCTAATTCCATTCCCTTGCTGCAGATACTAATTCCCACCCCCCACCTTCATAAACTCTACACCATCATTTATATCTTCTCCCATTTAGAGCAATTCTCTGGTACTTATATCCTTCCAACTTATCTCCTACTTAATTGACCTCACCTTTTCAGTCTCCTGTGCTGGTTTCTTATTTTCTTATCCAACTTTAAATACCATACACCAACTATCTTTCTTTATAGGTGATTTCATCTATTCCCATAGATTTAATATTTTCTCTATACTAATAACTCCATTATGTCTCCATATGTATCTCTTCCCTGAAACCCATATTCACATACCCAACTGTCTGCTTGTTATCTCCACTAGACTATCCAATAAGAATCTCAAAGTTAATAAATCCCAAGCAGAACTATTATTTTACAACCCCTGTAAAACTGTTTCTCTCCTCGGCTTCTTTGTCCTGGTAAATAGCACTGCCATTTCTAGGCAAAATCTGCATGTTTTCTCGGATTGTTATTATTCACATCCCCACTAACTCCTCCATCATCAAGCCCTATCAGTTCTACTCTGTATAAATATCTCCTTTCAGCATTCATTATGATCAGTATAAAACCAAAGTAACTCCTGAACATCCAATGGGATTAGAGGGAAGAATATCCACACCCATACTAAGGAGCTGAACAAACCACTTAGCCTAGAACATCTCCAACTGAGATGGTAGAGCATGAACACCTCCTTTCTTATGGGTCTCTCTATATAAATATAATTAAAAAGATATAGAAAGAGAAACACATCATCATATTCAATAAGTAGTGGTTTTACTTTGGAGTGGTATAATTATATGAAAGTAATGTTTATTCTCTGTTTTTGCAGTTTTTACATTTTTAGTTATAATTGTTTTATATTTTAATGCACAACATATTATTGAACAATAGAAAGATGTACCTAATATAATTGCCTTAAAATATAAAAGTGATAGAACTAGTGACTGAAATTGAGAAATCCACTATTATAATAGGAGATTTCAACACTCATCTCTCAATAAGTAAGCAGATGAAAAAAGCCAATAAAGATATAAAAGATTTGAATAGCAGAAGTAACAAGCATGATCTAATTAGACAGAGAGAGAACTCCAAACCCAACAATTACAGAACATACATTCTTCTCAAGCACAAATGAAACATTTGCAAATATTGACCACATGCTTGTCCAGAAAGTAAGTCTTAATTTTCAAAGAAATGGTGTAATATACATCATGTTTACTGACTAAAAATGCAATTAAGTTAGAAATCAGTAACAAATAAGCATGTGAAAACCAAATATCCACATATTGGGAAATTGAACACTTCTAAATGCCTAAGGAATGAGTAAGAATTTAATAAGTATTAAAAGTATATTCAGGGGCGCCTGGGTGGCACAGTGGTTAAGCGTCTGCCTTCGGCTCAGGGCGTGATCCCAGCGTTATGGGATCGAGCCCCACATCAGGCTCTTCCACTATGAGCCTGCTTCTTCCTCTCCCACTCCCCCTGCTTGTGTTCTCTCTCTCGCTGGCTGTCTCTATCTCTGTCGAATGAATAAATAAATAAAATCTTAAAAAAAAAAAAAAGTATATTCAATCTTCAAAAATTCTATAACTCCAGCCTGTTGATGAAACTATTAGGAAATAGACATTCTCATACTCTGATGGTAGTAATACAAAACAATTTCCCTATGGACGGCAATTTGAAAATGCTAATCAAAATAGATATGCATCTATTCCTTGGCCCAGCAATTCTGTTTCTAGGAATTTCTCTTATAAGGAATATGCTATGTACAAAATGACATTTATACAAAGTTATTCATTACAACAATGGTTACAATAGCAACAGATAGGAAACAACACCTGTCCCTCAATAGAGTACTGGAGAAACAATTTCTGTTTCTTCCTCACAATGGAATATTTTGTAGCCATAATAAGAATGAAATTTCTAGGACAATTTCTATCAAAAGGATACAGTGTCAGCAACAAGGGGAAGGAAGTGTACTGTATATGTTCCCTTTTGTGTAAGAAAGAGGGAAATTAAGAAAAGGTATTCATATTTGCTCATATTTACATAAAGACACAAACAAAAGACCCTCTCACCACGCCTTTTGTATATCACATTGGAAGTCCTTGCTAATGGAAGAAGGCAAGAAAGGGAAATAAAAGGCATACAGATTAAGAAGGAAGATAAAACATCGACTTTAACAATAACATGATTGTGTAGAAAATCCAAAAGAATCATCAAAAATCTGGAATAAATAAGTGGTTATAGCAAGATGGCAAGATACAAGGTTAATATACAAAAGTCAATTACTTTCTTATATACTAACAGTGAACATGAGGAATTTGAAGTTTAAAACACAATACTATTTACATTAACACTCTACAAAATGAATACTTCTATAAAATCTAACAAAATATGTACACGCTCTATATGAGTAAAACTATAAAACTCTTGTGAACAAAATCAAAGAACTAAATAATTGGAGAGAAATTACATGTCCAAAGATAGAAAGACTCAATATTGTTAAATGTCAGTTGCTCCCAGCTTGACCTACAGATTCAGTGCAATCCCAGTCAGAATCACAGTAGGATATTTTATGGATAACAACAAACTAATATTTTTCTGGAGAGGCAAAAGACACACAATATTAAAGGAGAAGGAAAAAAGTTGGAGGACTGACACCACTCAACTTACTATAAAGCCTCAGTAATTAAGAAGTGAGGTATTGGTGAAAGAATAGACAGACCAAGAGAATAAAACAGAAAGCCCAAAAATAGACTCCCATAAATATAGTTAACTGATCTTTGACAAAAAAAAGCAAAGATCATCTCTTCAACAAATGATTATAGAATGATTGGACATCTATCTATGTGAAAGAAAGAAAGAAAGAAAGAAAGAAAGAAAGACAGACAGACACAGACTTTATACCCTTTATAAAAATTAACTCAAAATTGATTGTAGACATAAATGTAAAATGTAAAACTATAAGATTCCAAGAAGATAACATAGGAGGAAATCTACATGACCTTGGGTATGGGGATGACTGTTTAGATACAACACCAAAGACATGAAAGAAAGACTTGATAAACTGGACATGACTAAAATTAAACATTTCTACTCTGCAAAAGGCAACAGAAGAGAATTAGAAGACAAACTACAGACTGGGGAAAATATTTGCAGAAGATATATCTGATAAAAGAATATTATCTAAAATATATTTTTTTAAACTCTTAAAACTCAACAATAAGGCAACAACACATTTAAAAACTGGGCTAAAGACCTTAAGAGACACTTCACCAAAGATATGTCAATGGAAAATAAGCATATGAAAAGATGCTCCGCATCATTTCTCATCAGGAAAATGTGAATTAAATGAGATACCACTACATGCCCATTAGAATGGCCAAAATCTGGAACACTGATGACACCAAATGCTGGCAAGAATTCAGAGCAACAGGAATTCTCATACATTGATGCTGGGTATGCAAAATGATACAGACACATTGGAAGATAGCTTGGCAGTTTCTTAAACTTACACCTACTGTATAACTTAGCAATTGTACTCCTTGGTATTTATCCAAAGGAGCTGAAAACTTACGCTCACACAAAAACCTGCACGTGGATGTTTATAGGAGGTTTATTCATAATTGCCCAAGCTAGAAAGCAACCAAGATGTCCTTCAGTAGGAGAATGGATAAACTGTAGTACATCCAGACAATGGAATATTATTCAGTGCTAAAAAGAAATAAGCTACAAGACACAAAAAGATATGGAGGGATCTTACGTGCATATTAGTAAGTGAAAGAAGCCAATCTGAAAGGCTAAATACTGTATGATTCCAGCTATATAACATTCTGGGAAAAGCAAAACTATGGAGACAACAAAAAGATCAGTGGTTGCTAGGTGTTGGGAGTGGGAGATAAATAAGTGGAATACAGTGGATTTTTAAGAGAAATACTTTGTATGTTATAATGAGGGGTATGTGTCATAATACATTTGTTCAAACCCATAGAATCTACAAAAGCCCAAGTGAACCATAAGGTCAAGTATGGACTTTGGGTAATTATGATGGATCAATGTATGTTCATCCTTGTGAAAAAATGTACCATTCTGGTAAGTGACATTGGTAATTTGGGAGGCTATGCAAGTGTGGAGGCAGGGGGTAAATCGGAAATCTATGTACCTCCCTCTCAATTTTGCTGTAAACCTAAAACTGCTCTAAAAAAAAAAAATAAGATCTTAAAAAAAAATGGAAGAATGCATGAAAACTAAAACGAAAAACTAAAGGAAGTCATTACTAACAAAAAGCTGGGGATTGAAGTGAGTAGGCAAAGTAGGCACCAGATCTTCAATCTCTATCTTACTCCATAGTTTTGATTCATGAATCATGCATATATGTTAGCTGTTGAAAAATCTTTAAAAAGAACGAAAAATTAAAATGAAAATACGACATGTCTACACTTGTGGAATCAATGGAAGTAGTACCTAGAGGGAAATTTGAAGTCTAATGGACATATGTTAGAAAAGATAGAAAGCTGAAAATTAATAACTTAGGTTATCTAACTTAAAAAGATAAAAACAAAAGTTGAAAAAACTAATGATCTAAGTATCTAACTTAGAAAATTAAAAAATACCACCATAAGAGTAGAAGAAGATAAACATAAGAGGGGGATCAATAAATTGTTCTGAAATCTGAAAATAGAACAGAATCAAGAAGAACCAAAATTGTAACCTCTATTCTAGAATGATCAAAGGGAAGGAGAGAGCGATAGAAACACAGAGACAGAGGTTATCAGAAATAAAAGTAAAAATAAATAAATCTGGAGAAACTGCAGGTCAGAGTCTAAGGGTGTTTAAGGGTCCGCCTGGGTTTATATATGCAATGAGCTTTAGAGCTGGACTTCAAACTCAGGCCTTCTGACTCAAAACCAGTGTTTCCATTACTCTTCTATATATTCCCAAGACACACCTTCACATCATTTTTTTTGTTGTTGTTATTTTAAGACTTTATTTGAGCAAAAGTCTATTTCAATCAGTAGCGCCAAACTGAAAGGGGTTAAGAGTGCTCCACGTACAGGAGGTGGGGGGGAGAGACTTTTATAGAGAAAAGTCAAAAGCAAAGTTAAGGAAATTATTGATTGGCTATAGTTTAAAGCCTAGTTGGCTGTTTGTGATTGGTTGTTTCTAGCGTTTAGACTTTGTAACCTTGAAGCATTTATAGGCTTAGATTTTGGTTTGCTTATGTGGGCTGCCACAGCATTACAGTCATGAATGATTTAAGACATGAATGATTCGATCAATAATTATTGGCTTGGATAGAGAGAAGGAAAAACTAGTAAGTACTTAATTTTCTTCTCTCAGGCTGCCTCTCAATCTTTGTATATATTTTTTCCACTTCTTGGCAAGGAATGTAGAGGTGTAAAGATGTGACAGACATACAAACTAGGATTCCAGCAGTTGCCTGGTCCTCCTCAGAAATTAAAAGTCCTTAAGGCCAAATCTGGAACTTGAAAAGAAAGAAAGCCCTTAATATAAACGTAATATTAAATAACATGATATCAACTAACTCATTCCTGTTGCTGTTACATCAACACATATGCCTCATACATTCACTCCAAGAATTCATGGAGCCATGTCACTTGTGGCATTTTGCACAGGCCCTTCATGATTCTGAACTCACCATGTCATTAACAAAATCTCTGGTATTGGTGTGGGCACTCTGTAAATTTCTTTCCACTCTGTCGCTCTGTGTCTGTGATTCCAGGAAGATAAGAAAGAACTGAAGGATATATTTCAGACATCTAGATTGCAGTCACCTTTACATGAGAGTAGGTTTACCCCTGAGCAAATGGGGATGAGACTCGCAAAAACTAACAGAGATTGCTAAAGCCGAATATTTACCATGATCCAGATACTCATATATTCTCTACTTCCCTTGATCTATAAATCAAAAGATAAAACAATGACCAGTAGATCCATATACTGCCAAGATTTCAAGTTTCATGTGTAAATTCCAACCTGATTCTAGAGGAAAAGAGTTACCTAGAGGTTTTAGCAAAAGTAACTCATCTTTATACTCAGATCTATTGTCAATTTTTTAAAAAGTATTTTGCTGTTCTTGGTTGCTTTTTTTCCTTTGAAGAGGAAGCAAGTCACCTAAAGATCTTATTCAAAGGATTGGATTATTAGTGTCAGTTCTTCCATCCCCTAAAATAATTGTACACATCACACCTGTGATATAGCGGGTGAGTGTATGTCACCACACCTTGATTTGGGCTTGGCCACGTGACTTACTTTGGCCAATGGGATATTAGCAAATGGAATGCAATAGAATGGTGCAAGTAATCTTGCACTCTTGTGCTCCTTCCTGGGCCATGAGAACATGTCTCAGGAAGCTGCTGGCCCAAAAAAAGAGGAGAGGTACATAAAACAAACCGGGACCCAACCTTCAGCCTGAATCCAGCTGAGCCTAGCATAGATCACCTGAGCACCAGCCAGTTTCATAGGTGAGAAATATACAATTTTGTTTTACGACACTGAGATTTTTATGGTTGTTGGTTACATAGCATTATTATAGCAATATTTGACTAATACACTTACCTACCAGACACATATTAAGACAATCATAACTATAAAGCACTTAGCCGAAAGAAAACATGCTTTACAATTTCAGAGTACTAACAAAAAGAGGACAGAACATTTTTTTAAAGTAGCTACTAGGAAGAAGATGTGGCACTGAATGGCACTGTGATAGTGTATTACTGTAACAAAGCCCTTTTCAGTATTACTATTACATCTATTTTGGAGATCATAAAACAGAGTTCAATAATTTATCAGAAAATGGTAAACATAAGATTTCTGCTTAGGTTTTCTGATTCTAAATCCTGTGCACTTCCAGTAAGTAAGGCTCTTCTCAAGTCTGCGAATAAATAGAAAATATACAAAGTAGTTTCTACAGTTTTGAAAATGCTATTCATCACCCAGAAATTAAATAAGGATATATTCTAAAGCAGGAGCCTTCGGGTTCATTTCAAGTCACTAAGCCATTGATGAGCTTCTTTCCTCCACTAAAACATCCAAAAGTGGCGTGAAATACATTTATACAGTACTTTCTAAGAAAAGCTTTAGAGACCAGATAAAACAGAAGCTCCTTGTAGAGAGAGAAGTGAAATCTCCATGTCAAAATACCCACCTTTAAGAAGTGAACTTACTCTCTTTCCAAAATAGAACTTAGAGTTTTCCCAGGGACGCTTGCTTATGAAAACTCTTTTATCTAAAATATATGCTCTACATTTCTGGTTCAGAAATGGGTATCTATCCTGCCATTGGATGTATATCATTATGTAAAACTCATGATCCCCACATCCCTAGAGCCATATACCATTTTCTCTTTCATTCTTATATCTCAAGAGGAGAACGCAGGGACATTACATGAGCTAATTTTTCTCCAGCATAAAAATTTGGCAGGGATGAGATCATTTCCAGATGCTTTCTTATTTTTCATTTGTTTAAAGGCCATATTCATCAGAGAGTTGGAGGGTTTCTACGTCTGGCTCCATCAGGGTATTATGGGGAAGAATGTTGGAAGCATCGTCACCAGCAGCATCTCCATCATGACTGTCAAATGAAGCTTCCAATACGTATAATGGCTCCCCTCTTTCCATCCTGTTCAGTTTTGTAAAAATCTATACGTAAAGTAATAAAGTTATTAACATCTATCCTGACCAATGAGAGGGAGTTTAATCTAAGCACCACTTCATGATTTGACTGTACAGGTAGCAGTGCATTGTTCTGTGAACATCAGCAGTTCTTTTAGGGGGCAGGATGACTGCAGACTTCAGATTTATAAATTATTGAAAATACTTAAATGAGTATACAATGATGAAAATGTTGGACACAGACTACTCCAGAAAACATGTGCTTGGAATACCTTTTAGCATGACTGATTTCTCCAAGTGGTTATCATCTCAATTCTGTCGAGAATTCTGCAAATACCACTTACGTATCTTGTTACATAGAGGGTTAAAATTTATTTCCAATAAAGTAATAGAAAAATATACACCTTAATCTAATTAACTTGAAGTAGTATAGAAACAATTTACCTATACAGAATTCAGAAATGCCATAGTCTCATTGAGTCAGAATATCTGACCAAACTCAAAATAAGCAGAAAAGACCTAATTTTGGGGAAATTGAAATAGGTGTGACAAAACCAATCTTCCTCTCAGAGACCATATATTCATATTTTCAAACATTTGCAATAAGTCCAATTTCCCATTCTCTGTAGCCAGAGTTGGCCACTTGAAATGATTTAGAACCCAACTTGGAATGTCTTATCTCTTTTAAAAATATAACTTTTAAAATTTGGTGTTATGTTTTCTTGGAACTTATAAGATTGCATAATGAGAGATTATGTTCTCTTATTCACAAGACTTTGGAGACTTTCATTCCAAAAGCAACATACCAACCAACTGACTAATTTTAGAGAACTAAAATATGCCGTAATGCTTTCCCTCAGCTACAAGACAGGTGACCCTGTCTCTCCCATCCCTCCATAGTGCTATGAAAGCAAGGGCTGTGCACTTCGCTGTGTGCACACCTAGCACAACCTCGAGTTAGTTAGGCAGTAATATTTTTGATGCTAGCACTAATGACATTGAAGATGTCTGGGATGAACATTTTAGCTCAACTACAAACCTCTACAGTTTTCCTATTACTTTCCATGGAACTACCATGATTTGGGGAAAATCATATCACATAATCATTTCTTCATACCTTTATTTTAGGTGAAATAGTATCCTGTTTATATCAAAGCATTTGTCTTTCAGGTTTTTTAGAAATGCACATAACTTTCATGTTATGTGATAACCATGTCTTTACTAGGAACCCACAGACAGGATAATTACTAATACAACGTACGTAATGTCTTTGATGTAGGATGCTGCATGTATGGCTCGGGACATCTGGAGGGTCAGCTGGAAGCCCCTTTCCCTTGGTTCCCTTGCTCCCACTCTCTTTCCGTCCTCCAGGGTCCTGGCTTTATCCTGCAGCTAGCCCTTTGATCTCTACCCAGTTCCAGCCAGAGAAGTACAGTGACTCTTTCTTCTTCAGAGCCCAACACCTACAAAAAATAAAAACAAGGTCATCTCCTGTTAACGCTGACCACATTTGTACACTAAAATATCCCTCCTCACCAAGAGTGAAGTTGAAAGGATTAAAGAAAGGAAAGCTAGAGATAACCATGTCCTGTCCACATGCATTTTCAACCAAAAACCACGAGGTATGAGAACAACAAGGATCTTACTAAAGTCAAGGCTTTTTTGCATTCTATAAGGTACAGCAGGAACCTGGTAGAACTTTTTTCAACAGCGTCTTTTGTTATTTGTCCTTAAAGACAGCAAAGGCTTGGCCTCGAGACTCTAGCATCAAATGGCAGTGGAAGCCTTTCCTACGTGATGTGATATATTTCCAAATGTAGAGATTTCCTCTATATTTACGGACTGACATGGACAATTATCTCCTGAGATAGACCATCAAGCAATGTCTAAAACGTGTTGTTGCTTAGGACGTTGACTTTCTTTTCTTAAAAAACATACACAAAATTATGTTTTTGAAAAGCTTTGCTTTCTCAGGGAAAATCCCCAATCTAACAAAAGTTAATAGTGAAAATTGATTCTAAATACGTGCCCATTTGAAGTATTTATTCTGATCAAAAATATCAAACTTAGGGGCGCCTGGGTGGCCCAGCGGTTAAGCGTCAGCCTTCGGCTCAGGGCGTGATCCCGGCGTTATGGGATTGAGCCCCACATCAGGCTCCTCCGCTATGAGCCTGCTTCTTCCTCTCCCACTTCCCCTGCTTGTGTTCCCTCTCTCGCTAGCTGTCTCTCTGTCGAATAAATAAATAAAATCTTTAAAAAAAAAAATATCAAACTTAAAAATTTATAATTACTCTATAAAGCTGAAATTTAATAGCCAACATAACCTCTTCAAAAAGAATTCCTAGTGTGAACCACTTAGCAGACTTTTTTTTCACATTGTCCTATGCATATAAGCAGCTGAGGGATTTGTTTTTCTTCATTTATAACAAGTGAGATGAAATAGTTGTTATTCTTATTTTGACGTTCTTGAAGGGCAGATCAAATGAAGCTTATCCACGATAATAATGATTGATGAGCTTCATCTAAGGATAATACTTAAGACCTTTGAGAACAATCGCAATAGATGCAAACAGCAACAAAATTCCTGCTCAATGAAGGGCACTGAGTACACACAAACATGTGCAATTAGTAATGTGTTTTAAAAAAAGAAGAAAAAAGGTATTTATGTCAACCGTAGCACAGCGTAAAAGAGAGCTGACGTTGTAATTTTTAATTCCTGGGAGCTCATCCCAGCTGTGCCACTTAAGGAAAGTGGACATTGGAGAATTTCACTAATTTCTGTGAAACTTTAGAGTCCACATGTATAAAATGACCACTTGCTTAATTCTTTCTTTCTTTTCTCTCTTGATCTTAAAGTCTAAAAGGTTAGAAACCTTGTCTTTCTGATTCATTTTGGTTTTACAAGTGCCCAGCATAATGCCTGGCTTTTAGTAAATGCAGAATACATATTTTTTGACTGAAAGAATGAAATCATTCAGTTTTCAATAAATATTTATTGTGTATTTCATGTGGTCCAGGTGCTGTTGTAGTTGCTGGGTGTAGGGTTGTGAGAGTGGTTAGAAAACAGGGAAAAATCCTTACCTTTGTAAAGCTTACATTCCAATGGGGAAGACAATTAACAGAGCAAGCAGATAAATGTAATGCCAAAAAATAACAAGTTAAAGTTGGAAGGGAAGATAGGAAATGTTGGCTGATAGAGAGGTTTGGTGAAATTTTAGTCAGGATTGCTAGGAAAGTCCTTGGTAAGAAGGTGACTTTCAAGTAAAAACCTGAAGAAAGTGGGCTGCTACCCACGTGACCATCTTGGAAGTGACAATTCCAAGCAGAAGAAATAAAATGTACGAAAACCCCGAGGTAGGATTTTCAAGAAAAAAAGCACAGGGGCCAGTGTAGTTTATGGAGCAACATGCATGGAGGGAGAGAGGATGAAGTCAGAGAGGTCAAGGGGAGGCAACAAATCATAGAACTTATAAGTTATATTGAAGACTTTGGCTTTTATTGTGAGAGACAGGAAGATGCTGGAAGGGTCTGAGCAGAGAAGTGACATGATCTGACTTATATGTGAATAGGATCACTCTGTCCTATAGGAGGACAAGAGTAGGAATAAAATAAACACCGACCTCATGGCATTTTGGTAAGGATTACTCAGAAATACATGTGGAGAGCCTATGCAGACCTACTACTAATTGTCCCTCCTCACTAAAGAGGAGGTATTCTCAGAGATACTAGTTGTGTTCTTCCAGCAGACATATATATACTAAATTTCTGTGTGGTCGTTGTTAACAAGCCCAAGAGACCATACCTCCATTATGGCAGCCTGAACATTGGGATAGTGAATTAATATGAGCAACAATAATCAATGGACTCCCAAAAGAAATGACCTGGCATCGAGTCTAGTAAAATTATTCAGGCAAAGTGAAGTAGTCACCCTATTTACCATCCCTGCCCCAAACCAAAGGATTTCATTCACTTAATGGTGAGACATCAAAGGGTTGTGTGGACACTGCGAATTTAGCTTTTATCAAATGTTTGTATCTAAATTCCACAGTACGAGCATCAAAGAGCAGCCATTCACGTCAACATCTACAAACAAAACACACAGGTGCTTTACTCACTGCCTGTCTGATACATTCTCCTCAGGAAAGGCTGAAAGCTACATGCAACATGACAAAAATCCATGAATCTTAATTACATTTCTCCTTAAAACCCCATCATTAGACTTTAACCAAGGACGTTTTATTCTTTGAAGAAATATCTGGTTAGTTTTATTTCTGCTTCATTAAAAAGAACCCAGCAATTTGAGGGGGCTGTTGAAGCAGTCCTGACCTTGCAAACAACCAACCGAGCAGGTGGTATTCCCTTTCCCAGTCTCTCCCCTTCCTGCTCACAGATGTTGAAAGACTCCTTTTCCTAGAACTGTCCTCACTTCAGCGCTTCTCCTGGAAGAGTTTGTAGCAATTAATTCGACATTAGTTTACTGAGTATCTATTTTGTATCGGGTGCTGTTCTAGGTGCTAATGACACAGCAGTGAACCAAACAAGACATTGCTCTCGGGAGTTTACCTTCAAGTGCCAACTGGAGATGAAAGAAGAGGGGATGAGGGTAAGAAAGAATAACTCACATCCAGATCCTCCCTTTCACTGCATCTCTCCATCTCCAACCACTCTCAGCTGGTGGCCTGTGGTAGATGCCAATAATAGCCTTGTTTGGAAAAGAAAACACTTGAGAACAAATCAGGGCTTTCCTCTAACCTGCTGATGGATTATGTTTTACTTTTAGGGGATCTAAGCACACACCACACCATGTATGTGCATTCTTGCCTGTATATGTAATACTGAGCAGAGAGGAAGGGACGGGGACATGTGTTGGAACTTTGTTCAAAGCAAATAAGTAATATTAGCTCTTTATTTTTTAAATAAAACTTCTGAAACTTTGTAATTTTCCCTTTAGTTTTAGTTTCTACAGTTAAAGCATTATCCAGAGCTACTGTTTTTCAGGAGATGTTTACTATATAAGACCATAAAAGACATTTTTTGGTTGCCTTCTCTGCATCTTTTGCCCATTCTACCTTCCTATCAGAACCCGAATTTTATTCAGTGATCCCTTCCCATTTGTGATGCCAGGCAAGGTGACATCCCTGACTCCAGAGGTAATTCAAGGTCAGCCTCAGCCAATCAGGTTAGGGCATTCCAGAGAGGTGTCAATGCTTTAAGACATGTGACATCAGTTGGTTTAATCAGACTGAATGGAAGAAGTCCATAGTTGGGGGAGAAGTTTCCTCTCTCTCTCTCTCTCTCCCCCTTTCTCTCCTGCTAGATAAAAGTAAGAGATTAGAGTTAACTCTGTGAGAGACAGAACCTGAGCCCGCCATTGAACTCTTAAATGACTCAAACCTGAGGCTATAGATGATCGATTTGTTTATTTGTCTAAGCCAATCTGAGTAGGTGCTTTACCTGCAGCCCAAAGCACTATGTCAGGTACACACTAGAGGTGTCACAGCTCTGGGCAAATGCAGCATTTATTTGCAATTCAGATTCCAAGCAGGAATTCCATCAGATTCCGTTCAAGTCTATTTAAACCACTCTCGTTTTTATGACATGAAGAAAGCAAGCTGTGCCAGAGCACAACAGTCGATTCTGGCAGAGAACACACACACAGAACTTTCAGACTAGATTTTAACACTACAGACCTGCTGTACTCAGGGCTTACTTTGAGTCCTTAAGGATGGGATTTTAAACAAGTGCATAAGTAAAGATCATATTAAAGCAATAGGGTTCTGGAACAGGAGTCCTACAGACAGGGTAACTGTGTAGGGCAAGAAAAATGTAAGGCATAGAGAGGCTCTAGATGGGGTTATACTGGTTCTGTTCCTTAGTGAAGAGGAATGGGAGATGGATAATAGAAACTACTGTGTTTCTTGTATATTCTATTATACTACAAAATATGTCAAGCATTTATGTGTAGTAAATTGTATTGTTTTTCTTATAGACTGTTCAGTCATTCTTAGAAGATCCTATTCTTCAACCCACAAATAAATTCCAAGTATTGCTATCTATAGACATATTGGTAGAGTAAATTCTTTCTCTAGTAGATTGTTTGCAAAAATAGTTTCATCAATTCTTCCCATTTTTATAAAGTGATTTCCCTGCTCTTCTCAAGGTGGAGCTGTTTTCCCTTCCCCTGATGTGGCTGACCCTCTCCTATGACTTGTTAGAGCCAATGGAATGCAATAGAAATGATGTTATAGGACTTCAGAGCCTTAACTTCAAGAATCCTTGCACCTTCCTCTCTTGTCCTTTTGCTGCTCTGAGATTGTCACGTAGGAAAGCCCAGCTAGCTTCCTTGGAGTTGGCCCATGAAGAGAGAGAGAGAGAGAGAGAGAGAGACCTCTGGGGAAAAGCCCAGTCATCTCTATGGGGGCCCAGACGTGTTACTGAGACCAACTGGAACCATCAGTCCCCATTCAAAACACCAACTGACAGTAGCCTACACTGATCAATTGTGATCAACTGATTTAAAAGTGAACTCAGGAGAAGGAAGGGAAGAATGAAGGGGGAGTAAACAGAAGGGGGAATGAACCATGAGAGACTGTAGACTCTGAGAAACAAACTGAGGGCTTCAGAGGGGAGGGGAGTGGGGGATTGGGATAGGCCGGTGATGGGTAGTAAGGAGTGCACATATTGCATGGTGCACTGGGTGTTATATGCAAATAATGAATCATGGAACATTGCATCAAAAACGGAATGTACTGTATGGTGACTAATATAACAAAATAAAAATTAAAAAATACTTAAAAAATAAAAAATAAAATAAAAATGAACTCAGGAGAATATAATCTTTGTACAGGAAACATTTGAGCTGAATCCAAAATAATAAGAAAGAGCTAGTCTTGTGAATATTTGGGGAGAAGAGGAAGTGCAAGGACCTAGAGCAAGAATGAGCTGAGCATGTTCCAGAGAGAATGCAGCCACGGAGCTGGAGGTGATGACGGTGTGGAGAAGGCTCTTACGTCACACTGCTTATAGACCAAATCCGTTTCACACATACGTGAGCTGCCATTGTCCAAATGCATACAAATCCTGAAAATGATATAGATGTGCACTGAATGTGTTACTAAATGTCTAGTAGGTTTCTATTACACGCAGAGAGATAGTGGAATTTGTTGATGTTTAAAGTCCTTTTCTCCGAAAATAGTAGAAACCACTACCTGCTCTGACTTCCTGGTTCAAGACTGATTTGTACAAAATTTAGTTTCCATTCTTTCTTCTATTCTGGGGAGAAACAATACTTTGCAAAGAGGGAAATGTTCAGATTCAACCCATATACTTCTTTAAATGACCAAAATCTATACAATAGACAGCCCTGCGGATAGTTGATGGCACAAGCAGAGAAGCCAACTATCACCTTCAGGCAAGTATCTCTGCATTCTTGTTACAAAAATCCCTCCCATGTAAGCACAGTATTTGATCGCTCCAGAGATTCCGCATATTTACGTAGAAAATTATTCTAAATGGAACAAAAATTGTATACCTTATCACCTTAGTGGGCATAGGTTTTTACCAATAGAGATTATAAATACAGTTATCTGTAATGTAAATTGAAAGCAGACCGCTTTTAATGGCTGATGCCAAAATCATCACAGAACTACCTCTAACTTACTATCAGAGACTTCGTTACCATAATTGACTTTCTCGTTGTTTTACCTTGTCTTTGACCCTGTACAGCTAGCATGATGCTCCTGAATTTAAAAGAGAAAATGATTAATGTGGCAAGTGCAGAGACAGCCAAGCTCGTGAACGCCAGTGGGGACCTGGGAGAAGCCTGATAAATAATAAACACTGCCACTTCTCACACTCCGACTCTTTCACTGCATCTCTCAGGCAGCTTTTTAAATGAGAGGTCACTTACTTTAAACCAAGTATGCCTCTGTGCTATTCGAAACTTATTTATGCCATGGTCAGGAAAAAATATTTACATCTAAAAATGCTGAACCAGAAAACTCTAGCCACGGGAAAGGTTACCTGTATTAAAAAAGAAGGAGGAGGAGGAGGAGGAGGAGGAGGAGGAGGAGGAGGAGGAGGGGGAGGAGGAAGAAGGGGAGAAGGGGAGAAGGGGAGGAAGTAGTAGTAGTAGTTTGTATCAACATAATTTCCATAATCATTTTTTTTTTCATAAAACAACACTCACCTCTGTTTTGCCTTTAGAGACTAACTTATGGGTGTCCCTTCTGCTCAACCTTCTCTGTGAGACAATTCCCAAATCAAAAACCTTTGAGGTTGAATGTAAAAATCCTTTCACTATGAGGGGAAATAACAAAGTAAATCATTTCTGGGAATATAGAATATAGAAGAACAATGATTTTGTGAAATTAAAGAACATTAATGGATTTCAAATTAATTTTGTGTAGGATGTACAGAGTTAGAAGTGGAACACTCTGGTAATCGGGAGTTAATGGGTACTATAATTCACTTTTGTCTTCAAAGATCATTTATATCTCCCTCCCACTATTACCTATTATCTTTTCATCCTATCTTTTTATCCTGCTTGGATTTATTCTGATAGCTGTTAGTTTACTAGAAATTATGCCCTCTCCTTCTCATAAGCAATAAAGTTAGTTAAGGCACAGGGAATAGGCACTGTGGAAAATTCAGTGAATATATCATTGAGTATATTATCAGAAAAATGTAACGAATGGTACATGGAGAAAGAAAGGTGGGGAATTAGGAGGTGAGAGAGTGCCATTGTATGGGGCTCATTGGTAGTTAGGTTACTGGGCTCGAGGTAACATTTATGCTTCTGTTAGCCTCCTACTTCATTCAAAGATATCAAGATTATTCTGTCTCAGTGGTGGGCTCAGTTGTAATTTGCCTCCTCCCCCATCCTGATGGGAAGTTGCAAATCTGAATCTCTATTAATAGATTTATAGTAACTCTGAGAAATGCATGGGTTTACATTTTGAATCCGCCTTGTAATACCAAGTCATTTAAACCCACTTACCTTCAGTTTATCTATAATATGAAATCACGATACAATAAAATAACACAGGTGGCAACCCTCACTCTTGACACAAAGCAAATACTTCACCAGTGCTTAAGGATGATCGTGATACATTTTATGTCTCTGAGTGAGGAAATTTTTTCATTTATTCTTTCTTTTATTCTTCTAGTCATTTAAGTATTTACTGAGCATCAAATATATACCAGAATTTGAACCAGGTGTTAGAGATACATGACATGATACCAGACCCTAACTTCAGGGATCTCTCAATTAAATACGATGCTCCCAATGGGTCTTCACAATTTGTTAATATTTCCTGTCTCATTTGTACCTTTATGTTTGAGCCGTGTGGATCACAAGAACAGATTTTAAGGCAAAAGTCATTTTCTCAGAATTACTCCAGCCAAAACTTAGTTTTTACTCCAAAGCCACCAATATAATGAAACACAAAGTAAATTAATGTTCAAACCTAATAATAGAATATGTGTATTTACACTAACTTTTTGAATCTGCAGATATAATAAAAAGGAATCTCACTTTTCACAGTCCTTTCATAACACAGTACCGAATTCCTTCCAGTATCCCTGTGTCAAAGTCAACATCACTAAGGGGATACCAATAGAGAGAAAGAGAAAAGGAAAAGACAAACATAATATTTTACTAGTTTGTGATATTAGAAGATAAATGACACTGGACAGTCCCTCTAATATCTTTTGGGTGCCTGAGTTCAAGTAGAAAGAATTACTGCTTATCTACTATTTCCTGCTTTTCCCCACAAAATAGATTGACGTACGGGTTCCAGGAGGACATCATGTCTGGCTCAACAATGAGTATAAGGACAAACAAGGAATCTGAAAAGAACATAAACAAAGCTCCACAAATATAGCCAACTGATCTTTGACAAAGAAGCAAATGCAATAAAATGAAGCAAAGATCGTCTCTTCACCAAAGGGTGCTGGGATAACTGAACATCCACATGCAAAAAAATAGATCTAGACAGACCGTACACATCTTCACAAAAATTAACTCCAAATGGATCACAGACCTAAGAATAAAATGCAAAACTATAAACTCTTGGAAGATATCATAGGAGAAAATCTAGATGATCTTAGGTTCGGTGATGTCTTTTTGGATATAACACCAAAGACATAATCCATAAAAAAGATTGATAAGCTAGACTTCGTTAAAATAAAAAAAAAAATTCTACTCTGTAAAGGACAATGTCAAGAGAATTAGAAGATAAGCCACAGACTAAGAGAAAATATTTACAAAATGCACATCTGATAAAGGACTTACCTAAAACACACAAAGAGCTCTTAAATCTCAACCATCAGAAAGCCAGCAACCTAGGGGCGCCTGGGTGGCACGGTCATTAAGCATCTGCCTTCGGCTCAGGGTGTGATCCTGGCGTTCTGGGATCGAGCCCCACATCGGGCTCTTCCACTGGGAGCCTGCTTCTTCCTCTCCCACTGCCCCTGCGTGTGTTCCCTCTCTCGCTGGCTGTCTCTCTCTGTCAAATAAATAAATAAAATCTTTAAAAAAAAAAAAAAGCAAGCAACGTAATTAAAAATGGGCCAAAGGCCTTTACAGATACCTCACCAATGATGATATGCAGATGGAAAATAAGCATATGAAAAGATGTTCCACATCATCTGTCATCAAGAAAATGCAAATTAAGGGGCGCCTGGGTGGCACAGCGGTTAAGCGTCTGCCTTCAGCTCAGGGCGTGATCCCGGCGTTATAGGATGGAGCCCCACATCAGGCTTCTCTGCTGGGAGCCGGCTTCTTCCTCTCCCACTCCCCCTGCTTGTGTTCCCTCTCTCGCTGGCTGTCTCTATCTCTGTCAAATAAATAAATAAAATCTTTAAAAAAAAAAAAAGAAAATGCAAATTAAAATAACGAATTACCACTACCTATCTATTAGAATGGCCAAAATCCAAAACACTGTCAATGCCAAATGCTGACAAGGATGTAGAGCAACAGGAACTCTCCTACGTTGCTTGGGGTAATGCAAAGTGATACAACCATTTCGGAAAACACTTTCTGGTTTCTTACAAAACTAAACATACTCTTACCATGCAATCCAGCAATGTGATCCTTGGTATTTATCCAAAGGAGTTGAATACTTTGTTCACACATAAACCTGCACAGGGATGTTTATAGCAGCTTTATTCATAACTGCCCAAAATAGGAAGCAGCCAATATGTTCTTCAGTAGGTGAATGGATAAACTGTGGTGCATCCAGACAATAGAATATTGTTCAGCAATAAAAAGAAATGAGCTATCAAGCCATGAAAAGACATGGTGGAATCTTAAATGCATACTACTAAGTGAAAGAGCCTATCTGAAAAGTCTACACACTATATGATTCCAACTATATGACATTCTGGAAAAGACGAAACTATGGAGACAACAAAAAGATCAGTGTCGCCAGGGCAGGAGGAGGAGATAAACAGGTAAAAAACAGGATTTTTAGGACTGTAAAAATACTCTGTATGATATTATAATGACAGATACACTATACATTTGTCTAATCCATAAAATACACACCACCAAGAATGAACCCTAAGTAAACTATGGACTTTGGGTGATTATGTGTCAGTGTGGGTTCTTTCTTGTTAAAAATGTACCGTTCTGGTGAGGGTTGGCAGGAAGGTTGGAAGCTATGCATGTGTGGGGGCAAAGAGTGTATGGGAACTCTCTGTACCATCCTCTCAATTCTACTGTAACCGAAAACTGCTTAAAAAACAAAGTATTTAGGGACACCTGGGTGGCTCAGTCAGTTAAGCGTCTGCCTTCAGCTCAGGTCATGATCTCAGGGTCCTGGGATAGAGTCCCTCATCAGGCTCCTTCCTAAGCAGGGAGCCTGCTTCTCCCCCTGCCTGCCACTCCCCCTGCTTGTGCGTGCTCTCTCTCTCTTTCTCTGACAAATAAATAAATATTCTTTAAAAATGAAGTATTTAATAAAAAAACATAAATGTGACAAGTCAGTGTGGTGTATGGTTAACAAACTCACTACATATTTTGAACTTTTTTTAATTAACCCCAATCACTAATTCGTCAAATGCTATACATAGATAAGTCTGATACCCAGCACCAGCACATTTTCAAAAAGCTAAGATTGACTAGACAATTTTAAGTCACTGGGGCAGAAACAGGGAGATTGTCCCAAGGCAACAAAATTAGAAAATTCATTGACATGAAACTCAAGGTTCCTGAACTGAAACTTAAAACACAGACTAGACTCCAACAGGGAAGATATGGATTAAACACACGAGGCTTTCTTTTTGGAACGAAAATAGCCAGGTGATTCAGTCAATAAGTGACAGAAAAAGCCAATTGTATTGTTTATTGATCTGGAACAGAGTTCAGTCAATCAAAACAATCAATCCTGTTAGTCCACACACTGAGGAGAAAAGCAAAGTTAATTATCGAAGACTCTGTATTAAAAAACACACTTTTGTTCTATCATGGATATTTGACATGTGCAAGTATTTTCGTCATGATCTATCCTAAAATTGCATTAGTTCACTTAAATTAGAACAAGGAGATGTAATTAAAGCTACCAGTGAACCAATCTTACTCTCATCCAAATGAACTATATGGGTTTTACCCCCTTTCTATTGTACATAAACATTCAACATAAACACAAACACACATGTATTAGTCAACGGTGTCAGCCTGAGGAAAAATTAATCACTCAAATGGATTTTGCAAATTCAATTCAACAAATTCTTATTCGATATTTCCATCAGTAACCTATAACTTCCTTTTAAGGCTTGTGGTTCACTTTCAGAATCTGATGAAATTTGATGGACACTCGTCCTAGAAAAAAATGACATATACACACCTTGTCAAATGCACAAAAGATCACATATCAGTTTCCAGTACTTCACAGACTCTGACTCATTTACTCTGGGTTAAGAACCCCTGTGTCATGTACCTGGAACTGAGCTAGACACTGAAGTCCTGAAGCAAAGAGGACAGGGCCCCGTGTATGAAGACATGAAACAAAACGGTATGAACGGGGGAAATAAGGCTTAATTACCCTGGAAGACAAGGTAGAATGTAAAGTCAGAAGGCAAATGGTGGGTAGAAGTCATAGCTTTTTTGTATATCAATCATATCTCAATAAAGTGGGTTTTTTTTAAGATTTATGTATTTATTTGAAAGAGAGAAAGCGCACGAGTGTGTGCACATGAGCAGGGGGAGGGGCAGAGGGAGAGAGAAACAAGCAGACTCCCTGCTGAGCACGGGGCCCAGCCCAGGGCCCTGAGATCATGACCTGAACTGAAATCAAGTGTCAGATGCTTAACAGACTGAGCCACCCAGGCACCCCCTGCAACAAAGTGGTTTAAAAAAAAATTTTTTTTAATTATCTTTACAACACAAGTCTCCAAAAACAAAGTTGGATACAAGCAACTGGCAGAGAGAAAACATCCCTAACATGTTTTACAAAAGCTTAATGTCTACAATATATAAAAATTATTTGTCCATCAAGTAGGAGAAGTCAAACAACTCAGTAGAAATCAAACACAGCAAATAGAGATGCAATTCCCAGAAGAACCAAAAATGACCAATAAACTTCTGAAAAGACACCACCTCACTGGTAATCAGGGAATTATAAAGTTTTAAAATATAATATTTATGTATTGTGGTAAGAACACTTATCGTGAGATCTGCCCTCTTAACAAAGTTTTAAGTGCACAATACAATATCGTTAACTATAGACACAACGCTGTACAGCAGATCTAGAACTTACTCATCTTGTGTAACTGAAATGTTGTACCCATTGAGAAGCACCTCTCCATTTTTAATTTCTCATCTCTCAAATTGACAATAGTTAAAAAGACATCCTAAGTGAGGATGAGGAAGGCAAAAGACAGGCATTCTTGTACACTTCTGGGAAGAGTATAAATTAATGAACTCTTTTAGGGAGGCAATTTCAGGGATGAAGTTCAAGGTCTTTAATATCCAATGTGGCACAGGCCCTGACTCATCAAAACACACGCCAGCTATAACCAGTGGATAACGTCCTGGCAGTACAGTCTTCCCAGTACATATCAACTGAATCTCAACCCCAACAGAATTTCTCTAGCCTTAACGTGTGCATGCCCTTTGATGTAGCATTTCCATTTCTAGGAATCTATTGAAAGAAATTCTCCTTTAGGATCACAAAAATGCATGTACATTGATCTTTATTTTGTCATTTTATCAAATAGCTAAAAAAAAAAAATAGAAGCAATCTTAACGATCACCAAAAATGGAGTGGTTAAATAAAGTACGGCACATTCATGCCGTGGAATACTATACAGCAATTAAGAAGAATGAGGTGAAACAAAATGGACCAATATAGAAAAATATAGCAACATATTTGGGGGAAGGGGAGCAAGTTGCAAGTCACATAACAATTTATATACTTGATCCTCTGTATTTTAAAAATATTTATGTGTTTGCATGTGCCAAGTATGTATATAGCATGGTATGCATGAATACATTCTAAAGCATAGAAAAGAAGATGCAAGAATGTGTAACACTCATTATAGAAAAGAATACAGGAAAGAAGGATGGAAGGCAAGAGAGGGGTGTAGCATTTGTGTGTGTGTACTCTGCATTGTTTGAATCACCTACAGTGAGAATACATATACATTTTTAAGATATAAAAACATATATAGAAAGCCCTCAAAATATTAGACACGGTCTTCAAAATTATGGCATGACTGAAATGCACATTTGCCTTTAGAACTGAAAGTCAATGTCATTTCTCAACATATAACCTAAAATATTCAAAGTGTATGGAATAAGCCACATCTCAAGGGCCGCATTTTAAATAAAATTTATTGGACCATTTTTAAATTAGCTAATTTTTCGTTTTAAATATTTGACCTCTGGGTTTTATCCAATGTCCTTATACTCTCTTATATTCCTAACTTTGTGTTTTTCTTTAAAGAGAATTCCTAGAGGCGCTTAGGGAAAACAGGCTAGCTCACTTGTTAAACATGGAATAGTCTGAAACAAAAGCCCAACTGCGTAATTGTCTCCATATTTTTTAGTGCAGAACCTCATTTGCAATTGATATTCCTCTCCATAATGAAGGTATTTTATTTCGTATTCTGTATCACTAACTCCACAAGGTGAATGGCCACACTTCCAGTTATAAAATGTCTAAGCCTAACTCTTTATTATACCAATCGTACAATGTGCCATAAATGTGAACTCGGTTCTTAAAATATTAAACAGAATTTTAAAATAACTTAGAAATATCCAACAAAAACCTGTATACAACCAGATCTATCCCTTGGAGTCAAGAATACAACCACCTGGAGGATTTTTTATGGGGCAGCCTTTATTAGTAAGGAAAAAGCCACGTAGGTGATGAAGGGGTCCTTGCCCTGGGAAACCTGGAACTACAAATCTTTACCACCTTTGCCCTGTGAGGTCACACAAAATGACCAGGCTCTCTAGTGCTGCTTTATTTGGAAGAGCTATAGTTTTCATAATCAAATCTGTTCTAATTCACAGTAGGTGCTGGAACATATTTCCCAGTTATGTTTATTAAGTCTCTGTCATTTATAACATCACATATTCACCAAATTAACACTTTTAGAAGACTTTCATCAAGGAGTAAAAGAACTGCAAGACTCTCATCTCCATTCTATATCATATTGTCTCACAGTGCCCACAGAACAGAACAGTAATTTGAATAAATGGAGTATATTTTCCTTAGGTAATTAGATTGAGCTTTCATTTAACTTGTCCGTTGTATATTTCTCTTAGATTCCTGTAAGACAAATGAACCATCGTTCCCAAGGTGACAAGAATATTCAATGAATTTGGGAAAACCTAATGAAGTGATAGTTCAAGTCTAAATATGAGACAATCAAAACTCTGTTATCCTTGCAATGATTTTGGTGCATTGATTTTGCCTCTACTTTTAATTGTGAATTGGACTTTTTGGTGGTTTTACTGTGTGAGATTACACTTATTCAAATGAAGGAGTTCAAATGGTGTTAATGCAGATATCTTTATGTCCTTTAGGGAAGAACATTTTCACTGTTATTAAATTTAACATGGTTTCACAAGGCAGATTCCAACACTTCTCTTTCCCAAGCTGCTAAAATCATGGAAAATTTAAGTAACTAGATATTTTAAAGCCAGAAATATTTACAATTTAGGTTGAATTTTTATTTTTTTGTTGTTCTATCTTAATCCTTAAGAGACTTGGTATATAGCATCTCAGCTCATCAAATCTTTGAGAACAAAATGTACTTTACTGAATGCCATAAAGAGGCCTGTTGTTTCCACTGCAATTCGAAACACGATGTTCCAGAAATGAAAACTGTATAACAGAGCAAATATTCATACATTCTCAGCTGGTTCAGGTTATTTCTTTCAAGAGGTCATGGCGTTAAATACTCACAGGTAAAAGCAAGATGCGTACTCAGGTGACCAAAGGGAGATGGACGAGGTATACAGAAAACAAGGCATGAACTGCCCACCTAACCTTAATTATTCAGAAGGGAGAAATGTTAAAAAAAAAAAAAAAAAAAAGGACACACACACCGCTACACTGCTAAATCAAGGATTATTACATTTCAGATCTGGTTTGAGTCCAACCACTGGAGGTCTATATGTTGTCAGGTGTCTTGGCAACAAACCTGGCAGGTGGCTAGCAAGTTCTGGGGAAGCGAAGACTTACTGTTTAACCCAAATTCTTGGAATAGATAGGAAAAGGGAGCCTCACTAAGATTACTCAGTCAGCCCTTGGAAGAGCTGGTCCCCCATTTCTTCTTCACCCAATCTTTCCAGGCTATTGCTCTTATGAGGCATCAAAGCCAGTAAAAGCACATTTGAAAATGAAAGGTCTATCACATTCCACGCTTCTTTTGAAACATCAAAAAGCCACATAAAGAAGCAGTAGGACCAGAAAAAGCTGACAAGGAGCAGGACAGTGCCTGTTAGGACGGCAGGAATAGCTGGAGGTGAACCAATGTGAGGTCTATGAAAAGGCGAGTGAGAGAACCAGAAATTTGCTGCTGACAAGATGAAACGGCCCACAGCTGTGTCATGCTAATAAAAAGTTAATTCCAACTTTCAGACACTCTTCATGGTACTTTACAGTTCAACGGCATCAAGCTCATCCATTGTGCTGTATCACCTGCAAAGGCTGGGTCTATTTACAAGCTCTTGGACTCCAAACAGAATTTGAGGGAACTATTTTATTTCTGAAAGACGTACATGGGAATAAGAACATTTGTGATCAGGCTGGACAGCTACCCCACTGTCCTTGCAAACTTGAGCTTTAGTCTTAAAATAAGTCCTGAACATCGACACGGGTGGATCAGGAGCTTTTCCTTAGCTATAGTTCATGCCATCACTGTCAGAATCTGGGGATAAGCACAGTTTCATCTGAAATAAAAAAAAAATCTTAAGTTTCTTGATAAATCTGTGGTCACCCTCATGACCTACTTCTTTCAGGCTGAAACAGACAACCTACAAAAGTTTTATAAAGGCATGTCACTAAGTTTTCTGCTATGTTATTTCCTGAAACCATAAACCCAAGCTGTTACATATACACAGAAGCTGCCCCTAGTAATCTTGTACTTGGTGATGCTTAAGAAATACAAGTAGAAAACAAAAATCCGGCAATTCCTCCCATGCACATCTTCCAGTGTGATGGTGCCCTGACTTCAGAAAAAGTCATAGTGGCTATTTCAGTTTATAAAGTAGGATAAGCGTTATATATTTTACAAAGACCACGTGATTTAGAAGTGCTATGTATCAGGAATTAAAAATCCTGATGACTCTCAGCTTTGTCACTGATTGTTTTATTGTAAGTAAAACATTCAAGTGTATCCCAAACCACAATCTTCTGAGATATACTAGAGCCTGCCCCTGCCCTGTGCACCTTACAAGGGTGTTTTGAGAAACAAGTAAGAAAACACTTTCCAAATAATATAGGAAAGTACGCAATTGTTAGACCTAGCAGAATGTGGCAGTGCCCGACAGAGACATACTTGCTGAATTGGCGGAAGATTTAACTACTGATAAGAAAACTTACCACATGACTTTATTTCAATACACATATTTTAATTAAAGATGATTTATGGTTCATGGCTGTAATATCCTTAATATCCAATTGCACATCTCTGAAGATATTAATTGTAGTTATTTTAATATATGTTTGCTGTATTAACTCTTTTTCTTTGGTTATTCATTCTTCTGCCCACTGGATTTAGTGTCTCACTCTTGTAGAGATGCTTGTCTTCAAATGTTGTTGCGTCTTTGCTGTTTGAGCACCTTTGTTTTTGAAAACGCCAGGTCTATGATTTTTCTACTTCCGTCTGCTCAAGATTGTAGTGGCGGAATAGTGCGACATGGGGCTTGGTGGGTTACACGGATAGACTTTTCTGTGAAGAGGAATCGCAGACTTCTTAGTCTTGGCAACTAGCAAGGATGCTGCTCTGCCTCCGGAGACCCAGCACACAGTGATGTCATCTGCTATGAGCATATAACTCTACTGACCCATTCTAGAAAATGCAAGACTTGGGGAAGAAGCAACTGACCCAGCTGTTCCAGCTGATGCTACAGACTAGTTGGTCCAAGGCCCTTTCCTCCAGCTTTCTGTTGACTGTGAGCTGAGAGGACTTGCACAGGACTCTCTTCCTTATGTGTATTTGGTGTAAATCCTTGAATTCATCTACTTCCTATTTTTCAGAAATGCTTCAAATTCTTGTCCTCCAATAAGAATTTGTTCTTGTTTTTGATTCAGTGGTATGAGGGAGGTTCTAGGTGTGGTTTGGACAGAAGAAATTAGCTGGAAAAATCCCTCTGCAATTAGTTTTCTTATCACTCGGTGTGCGCATCCACCCCATCCATTTACTATGAAAATAACACATATCTTTGGTCAGAAATTAAATAGTACAAAAAAGAGTCCAAAGATAAGTGACTCTTCTTCCCAGCCTCAGAGTTACTCCCATAGTCAACAGTTTCTTGTATGACATTCCAGAACTTTTTCATGTAAATATATGTCTATAAACACTGTTAAATACCTTCCTTTTGTTTGACTAAATGATATATCTTTCAGATCTGTCCAAATCACCACATGTAGATACACTCTTTTTAATGGCTATATAACAATTTATTATATGTCTGCTTCAAAATATTTTGTTAGTCTCTTGTTGATGGACATGGAGGTTGTGTCCTGTTCTTTTTTACTATTATAAATAAGACCACAATGAAAAATTTTTGTAAAGAGATGCAAATAAAACCAGAGGACAAATTTTTAGAAGTAAGATTTGCAAGATTTGCACACTTTAAACTTTGATATTATCCAGCTGCATTTCAAAGAGGCTATACTAATTTTTACCATTTCTACACTGTATACAGCCCTGTCTCACATTATCATCTACTATGAAATTTCCAAATTTTATAACAATCACCAACCTGACAGGTGAAAACTATCTGACGGTCTGAATTTACATTTCTTTAATTATAAATGAGACTGAAGATTATTTCATATGCCTAAAAAGATATTTTTTCCTTTGAACTCCTTTTTCATATCCTTCGTCTATTTTGTGAGATCTGTTTGTATCTTTCTTGTTGATATACAAGAACCCTGTATATACATTTTGAAGATACAGGTGCATATACAGAGCAGGTGTGCTAAAAGTTGGTATAACCTTTTTGGAACACAACTGGACATGTACAGATTTTTCAGTTTTGTCTTTTGCCTTTAATTACTGTATTTTTCCAAACAGAAGTTTTAATATTTTATAGCAAAATTTATCTCTATTGCTCTTGTTTTTAAATATCTACTTAAGTTGCTTCTTACTTGAGAAGGTCTTACTCCAAGATTACTTAAAATTTTTTGCCATGACGCGTTAGAAAACTACAGTTTTATATTTTCTCTTTAAAGCATACAGATCCATTTTCCCCCTAAATGGCTAAAAAGTTTCTTAATGCCATTTATTAAATAATCTAACTTTCTTCACTGATTTAAAATGCCACCTCTATCATACACTAAATTCCCTGAAGTATTTGGACCTACTTAAGATTCTATTCTATTCCATTGATCTGTCTGCCTATGCAGATATTTTAAAAATGAATACATTTATGGAGCTATAATTTAGCATATGTGGGTGTATTTCCAGGCTTTAGTTATTTGTATTCTACAGTATGTTTATTTGTCATTGTGTTCCTCTGGTTTGACTTCCTCAAGGGCAAAGATTATGGATTCTCCTCCCTCTGTAATTCCCTAAAACACTAGTCTCTGCCAAGTTTGACATTTTAGAAACAAAAATCAAGCCATGTCTTTAGATAGAACCAATGATGGTCTGAGAGGTTTGAGAAAATGAAGACCCAGCTTAAAACATCTGACCCCTAAATATAATGTAAAACACTACAACAATTAATTCCTCTTATGAAGGGGACTTTCCTGTTAAAATGCAAATAGTTTTACATGTTATTTATTTTGCATATATTTATCATATCATCTCCTTGGTCTAGATTTTGATAGAAAGTCAACAAGAAATAATATTTAGAGAGCCAAGCAATCTAGTAAGAATAGTACATATTCCATCTCATTTAATATCACCAGATAGCCTAGGAAATTGGTATCATTAATCTCACTTTACAAATAGGAAATGGGCTCAGAGAAGTAAGTTAACTTGCCAGGTTAGTTAATGCCAAAGCCTGGATTCAAACCCAAGCTTGTCTGAATCCTAATATGTCTGATTCAAAGCTGAGTTACATGTTTGATACATAGTTCTAGAATGTTCCTCCACTCTCCCATGCTTCTTCTCAGAGAGTTCCCTGAGCAAGGATGTGAAATAATTTCCACTTCTTGTGCCAGCTTTGCAGTGGCCGCCTTGAGCACTGAATGGAGAATAATTTCTAGCTGCCACCATGCTCAGCAAGAAAGAGGACCATGATAAATGACCGATGTCTGCCATGGAAGTTGGAGGCAGGAGTGGCAGTGTCGGACAATGTATTTGCCACTACTGCCCAAAGCACAATGCTGGAGACCAAAAAAACATTTTACCGACTTCACAGTTGTGTTTAGGAAAAACCCTAAAATCAGTCAATAAAATTTCATTCCCTAAATAAAGCCTCAGAACCCAAAAATAAAAATAAATTTTGAGAAATATAGCAAATACAAGAGAGCATTATACATGGTATTGAAAGTAAATTAGGCCTGCAAGCTTGACATGCTAAATGGTCAGCCTCGTTTTGTAATGGTCAACATGGCTCTACCAGTCGTAGGAAGCCCGCCGGACCTTCTACCTTTGCTTCCCCAAGGCCACTGCTTCGAACTGGTTTTTGCCAGCATAAAGGAGATGAGAAATTCTAGGCTGGTGGGTAAATGGCACAGCATCTAATTCACCTTGTTTATAGCTCCATCCTAAAAATATATATTAAACCAAGAAACTGAGCTTTGAATCAGTCTCTACCCAGATTTACCAGTTCTAAGAAGTGGGCCCGTGGATTTATATGATAATCAATAGATCCAAGACCAACATGTAGCCTCTCTGGAATAGTCACTGTGAGTGTTCACCTTGCTCCTATTCCTCTTCCTTTCCTTCAGAGATCTGCAATTCTATTTAGGTACCCAGTTGTCCCCGCAACTTCACGTGGCTCAGAAAAGTTAGCCCCACCCAAGCTTCTGACAGTCCACATGCAATCCCATGCCCCTTGTCAGTGACTCGATTAGCAGCGAGCAGGGGACTGAGCTCAGAGTCCTGAGATCCAGGCAGAGGTCTGCGCTGACCATCTGAGGAATTTCTTCTTGTTCCTCTTGGACAGCATCAGAGAACGGCTATTTCTTTTCTTCCAGCCAGCGTTCTGTGCTGATGTGAGATCCAAAATTGTGGTAGTCAGTTCTCTACCAGCCATCACCAAGAGGATGACAGAGCTCAAAGAACCACAGAGAAATGAATCAGGACTCAGCCCTGGTGATCACAATTAACTCTGACCTTGGAGTTATTGAGGCAATCGATGTGTTTAAATCGTATGCTGTTACCCGCCGACGCATGCTTCCAGATAACCTCTCTTGTACTCCTCCACCTCAAGTCTCTGAGGGAGTCGCCCTCTAGACTTTACACTAGGTCTCCTTGAAGCTATTTGCCTACGTGAAGGACAATGTAGAACTTAACAGCATAGGTTCAAACTTTGACCCTGGCACTTATTTCCTGTGTGACCTCAGGCAAGTTACTTAAACTCTCTGTGCTCAGTTTTTTCATCTGTGAAGTGGGGGCAAGAGTCATATTCCACAGTTGTATGACGACTAATGAAATAAACCACGTAAAGTGCTTAGAACTGGGCCTGGCTTGTAATTACTGGCATTATTACATGAATTCCGTCAGTGCCTACTGCCTGATTTCCCCCTCCCTAATAGCAAGACCCCAATTCCACACTCCCTGTGTCTGTGGAGATCACCACCTGTAATCTCCAACCCTGAATCCATTGCAAGGGTCTTTCTAGCCACTGTACCCCAGTTATTCTGATTTTGGACTGATCTTCTTTACATCCAGCTATAGGCACTGGGATTTTCCAGGAAAAGATAGCTAATATAATCTTGTAACCTACAGAAATACAAATCTAGTATTCTTATAGATTCTTATAGAATAAGAAAGATTCTTATAGATTTTAACCAGTTTTTCTTGCCACAGCACTACTTCTTAAGGGCTCGTTCTTGTGGGTTAATGTGTGCAGAAAGATAAGTTTACTAATTACTATTCATATTTGGCTTTGTTTCTCCACGGACAATTTTCCTGCTCAGTAGCCCTCACTTCCCATTGGGGCCTCAGCTGTTTAATCCATTTGGCATTACTCTTTTTTTCCCCTTTGCTATGGAGTCACTCTGTGCTGTTATGCTGAATTTCAAAAGGAGATTGATCAGGAAAATTTTCAAATGCATCTTTCAAATTTCTTTTCTCTCAGAAAATGAAGTTGAACAGTCCTTGTACCATTATACGTGGCAGTCGAGTTGATGGGAAGAGACCTTTAAAAGCACATACCTGTGGCTGTTTTCCATACCCTGGCATCGGTTTGTCTGTCCCTTTCCATGCAGCTTCCCTGGGAACTGTGCCATATACAGCTAGCATTTTCTGCTTATAAAAAGGAAGTGAGAGATCAGGATCGTTAGATTCTATAAACACTTGAATGGTTGAGAAATGCAAAGCAATGAGCTAATTTACAGGGCTGCTGGAGACAAGGAGTGGAGAGAGGAGAAAAGAAATTATATCTTAAAACTCCAATGCGTACCATTCCTACATGACGTCTAAAGAGACAGAAATTCAAGTTGCGCATTTAAATGTTAAAACAAAATAGACAATGCAATGTTCTTTCCAGCAAAATAGCTGCCATACATGTATTGCCCTGAATGGAAAGGGAAGAAAAAAGAAACAGAGAGAAAATGAGACAGGGAGAAGAGAGAGAGAGAGAGATGATCCAGGGAGGGTACAGTTAAGATGCCTACAGTTTTACATGAAAAATAATTCTGTTACATAAAGGGTGCTGAAACAAGGGAAATGGGGAAAAGTCAGGCTGAACTTCAGAATCTATGATTCCCTGGCATAGAATATATCCTCATCTGATCCCAGCAATTTCAGGTGGCCAGTGCAACGCTACATAATCTCAAAAACGATTCAGAGGGCCAAGGAAGCAACTTTGGAGAATCGAAACTCCCCGGTTCAAATCAGAGAATATTATTTTCCTATTTTTCTTCGCCTGCTCCGCAGCTCCAAGACAAATGAACAGAAAGCCAGTAAGATTTGAATGTGTGGGCTGTGTTGCTCTTTCTCAGTAGGGTCTGTACGACCATTCCCCATCTGCACAGATATGGAGGGGCCCATATCTTGGTGTGCTTTTTAAGTTTTCTTTTCTTTTATGAAATGGAATACTCTTGAGAAACCAGAGTGGGAAAGAACGTGGGGCAGGGGATAACACCTCGTTTCTGCACAGTCGCTCAATGACATTGCATTGCTAAAGCTGCCTTGGCAGTAATGGCCATTGAAATTATACTGGCCCCCCAGCCCTCGGACGGGAAGAAAACTAGCTGTGAGAACTCGGATTTTATTGAAAATCAAAAGCCAGCCGACAGGATGCTCTCTGAACTCACCCAGGGAACTCTTAGTTGGAATCATCAGCTATAACAATATGCTAAGAAAGATTTAGAAACTAAACCTCAGGGAATTGTTTAAAAAATACACACATGCACACACATCAGAGTGAATTTCATAAAAGTATATGAAAGGCTGCAGGAAAAAGTGGCATTAAAGACAGCATACCACAGCCATCAAACATGTAGTGCGTTTTTAAGTTCAATAAATTCCTAATAACCATAATTGGGCCTGAAAGCACAGAGTAGAAATATGAGTAAAATAAGCAAAGAATCATTTTAAGGCTGCAGGATCATATTTTCTAAATAAGCATAAGAAGGGTGTCTATAAAGGCACAGATAACAAGTGTAATTATGTAAAGCAGAGTTCCTCACTCGTGTGTGCTACAAATGTTTAATGAGCACCTACTCTGAGCGAGTGTGGATTCTGTGTCACAGCTAGTGCTGTGGATACAGCTAGGAACAAGACAACGTTTCTCCCGACATTTCTAGTTTCTGTAGAACTTATTTTCTCACTGGAGAAAAACAAATATAAATAAACAGGTTTATGTAGTTATATTCGATGTCTATAAATGATCAAGATCAGTCACTTCATTCAACATTTATACCAGCAAGATAGTGTGAAAGAAACGTAAAAACATATTTGGACCATGACACACGTTCATAGACGTCGAAAGCATGACTTCGTTAAGAGGAGGATGATTATACTTATGAAATACATATTCTTTATTTTTTCTTATCCTTCTAAGTTGATACATAGAAGCTGTCCTAAGGTGAGTATCTGAACTGAAGATTTGTCAGTTTCAGCAGGTTAAAGGGTTTCCGTTCCTGTTCTGCTATCATTATGTTTAACATTTTCAGGTTTTTATTTTCAAATAATTTTTTAAATAGTCAAATAAATGCATTCAAGTATTCAAATAACTGAATAACCAACCATACAAAAGGGAATTGTTGTCTGGCACATAATCTCACCATATAACAGCTTGAATTTTTGTCACCTGATAGAAGAAAGTCCAAACTTCATAAATAAAAATGTGATTTAGAAGGGTGAAAACATAATGTGATAAAAGGTGGTTTGTATGGAAATTGAATTGAAGGAAGTCCCTCTACCTTTCTGAAGGTACACGTGCCGAGTTGTCCTAATTACAATAGGGCCTTCCATTAGAAGGATATCCTGGAACCCAACATTCCAGGTCTTACCCTCTCTGGGGTGGGAAAGATAGGGATCTGAGCCTCTGAGTGAGGTCCAAAGGAGCCGTGAATAGTTTTATCCAAAGGGTATGGAAGACCAGATACACTAGTCTTCTCAGAGTCAAGGGGTGAGAGAATGGGGGCCAGATGATCGGTGCCATTTCTCTATCTTCCTTCTTATCCACGTGTTATCACATAGGTGCTCTAATGAGAATTGAAATAGGCTGTACATTTTTAAAGGTAGCCCACAGAAGCAATTCTGCAACAGTGTCCTTCAGTGATTTCCTTAACCTCTCCAAAGCTCAGTTCCCTTATCTCTGAAATGAACGAGGATGATTAAATGAAACAACACTTATACAAAGAACATACTAGTATGAAGGAACACAGAGCACATTCCATGGGGATCACTGAAAGATCACTATCATCCTTAACAGGTGACCAAAACTACAAATCTTGGTTAGTAAAAATTCATCTAACCCTTGGCACATCTATCATCTATCACTAAGGTAACAGAATAATCAAGAATAATCTTTAAACCAACATTAGAATTTTAGAACAAATTCCTATAAAATACACCGAAGCAGACATGATCAGTGAGTATAGGGATTTAAATTACCCTGTAGAAACAGAATTTAATTTCTGATAAATCAATTGCCTGTTTTCCTTTTCATATTTTTGGTTTGGTTATTGAAAACAGTAATTTCTCATATCATTTATGTTTATTTTTCTAATCAAATTTGTTTTAGCAGAGAAATTACTGGTTATGAATCTATGATTTTTTTCTATTTCTACTTTTCGATCAGCTATGGAATATTTTTAAAGTATAAAAAATACAGATTTTCGATCCAAAATATAATTGAACAACACTTTCATTGTTTTCTAAACAGATTATTTTTCTAATCCCATGAGTCTCTTAGTAGTCATGTTTTCCACTTCCTAGTTTTCAAAGGTTCTTTGTGAGATACTTTCTGTTTTCTTTAAAGTGGGTTGAGTAACATTCAAAATACAGCAATCATTGCTGCATTCCACGTTTGTCACCTCCGTACAACACCATAAATAATATGCAAAAATCAATAACAATTTATCCTGGTTCAATGCCATTTTGTAGGAAAGAATCTCTTTGTGTTGATTTTAATATTCTTCTCTATTTTTTAAGAAAATTAGCCAGTAACTTTGCAGTCTTTTATCCTCAATCAGATAAAGTTTACTCAGGAGTCTTTAAAGATAAATGGAATTGAAACTAGGATACAGAAACCGATTCTGGGACGCCTGGGTGGCTCAGTCAGTTAAGTGTCTGCCTTCAGCTCGGGTCATGAACCCAGGGTGCTGGGATCGAGTCCCGCATCAGGCTCCCTGCTCAGCGGGGAGTCAGCTTCTCCTGCTGCCTGCCGCTCCCCCTGCTTGTGCTCACATGTGTTCTCTCTCTCTCTGACAAATAAATAAATAAAATCTTTAAAAAAAAAAAGTTCTACCTCAGTTCCTCTTCAATAATGTTAGACTTAACTAGGAAAGATTAACTTGTTAGACATCATACGTTGATTTTTTGAAGATAATGAATGACATTTTAATAAGTGACGCTTATTATTATTACTAAATGTTCAAAACATATAAGCTAGCTGACTTATTACATATTATCTATACGTATCATGTGTTTAAAAAATCAGAAAGTGGAGATTTACAAGGAGCACCACACCTGGACCATCACCGGCACATAACCCGCAGCTCTAAGAGAGTAGCTCGGAGGCAGCACGGCATAATGCCCTCGCAGGGCTCCTTGGAGAAGTCGGGGTGGGCAAGTGATGCCGCAACCACAACCTCCGAAATCTCAGTGGCTTGAGACCACAGAGCTTTGTAACTGGCTCTGCTATGTGTCCACCCCAGGCCAGTAGGGGCCTCCGCACCTTAAAGCCTCACAGTGATCCAAGCCCCTGGCTGCTCCCCCCGAGCTCACGCTTGTGCAATCACTAAAGCAGAATGGAGCAAGAGCTTAATGAACCGAGCACTCAGCATGGAAGATTCCTCTCCAAAATCAGAAACTTCGCGTGCTTTCACACTTCTTCAGCCAAAGCAAGCCCATGGATCACCCACGTTTATGAGGACAGGAAAACATGATTCTTCCATGTGCTAAAAAGAACCAGACACATTTGGTGGGCGGCACTCGTGGCTATCAGAGCCCCACTCACCCTGTCGGGAAAAGAAATGAGGAGCACCTGGGTGGCTGACACTGTGAGGCATCTGCCTTCGGCTCAGGTCATGATCCCAGAGTCCTGAGGTTGAACCCCATGACACCAACACCAGGCTCCCTGATCAGCCTCTCCCTCTGCCTCTCCCCCCCCATCATTCTCTCTCTCTCTCTCTCAAATAAATAAATAAAATCTTTTTTAAAAATTTTTCAAAGAGAAATGAAAAGGCAGGAGTTTTAACAGTTGGTGCAGCAAAAGCCCAAAATTCTTCAGTGACATTCATCCCAGTCCCTCTAACTCAGACTCCAGAGGTAGGGGGGGAGGAGGGTAAGAGTTACTATTTTCCCTCAGAGGGTCACCTCCTTGTATAAATGCAAATATGCACCTTAGAGTGATCCTTTGCTCCTTTTGTGTTTCCAAGATATTGCTAAATAGGAACCTGGCTAGCTTCAAAACCTCCCAGAAAAATTAGGAAGAGGTCCGGAGGGACTTGAGAACATTAGATTAAGACACAGTTATTTAGACTCTATGCCAGATGCTACACTTAGTGGGGTTTGTATCATCTCATAGCATCTTCAGAGCATCTGTATGAAGTACGTAGATACTACGATCATCTCCATGCTTCAAATGAAGAAGGTTAAGAAGATAGCAGATCTCAATGGTGAAAGAGGAAGGATTGGGTCCCAGCTGTGGACTCCGGAGCCCACACTGCCAACCAACATATGATAGTGAGTAACAGAAGTAAAGTGTTTTATTATAAATGCCATTTGAATGTGTGTATTTAAATAAATGCAGTTCACAACTGTAATTTTCAGAAAGGGGTTCCAAAACAGCATTCCAGTGCATTTTCCCATTAAAAAAATAATAGCACTCGCTTTTAACTTTGTCAGATTCCTTTCATACATCAAAAGGCAGGGTATGTAAGGAGCATTTTTGGAGCTACTCAATAAACTTTACATGGCTCTAGGCTAGTTAGAGAATTTTAAATATTACCAAGAATGAGTGAGACTAAAGTTTACAAGGAGTATATTGGGAACATAACAAGATTCATAGCTGTCTCCTTTCTGTAACTGTGGAATGGCATTCATGGAGGCCATGTAAATGTCAACCCCTGGAGTTGTACAGTGTACAATGTGTGTGACCATATGTCGAGGTCATAATGTTTTCCACGGGAAATCTCCTTTTACCTACACTCCTATTCCAAGCTGTCGTCTCTTGACAGGGAGTCCTGTCCTATTTGGTTTTCCAAATACCCTTAAAGAATTTAATACCTTAAACTGTTTTCCAAATTGATAGTAGAGACTATCGATATGATAAGCATTGTGAAACCAAGTCTTAAATAAGCACATCTTATATGGTCATCGGTTGCTAGAAGAGTCAGTGTCTGGATCTGTGCATGGAAATTATATTAATTGAACTGGGAAACCTCAAAAAAAGGTCTGAATTTAAGGAACTACATTTACTCGAGTATAGAGTAAGTTATTCAACTTAGCTATTTTAAAACTTCGTAGCAATATATTATGTGGCATTATAAACTTTGTGTGTTTACTGATATCTATGGGGATAAATCACAATTATTTCCAAGAGTACAAAAAAGGAACATCCCTTCGGTCCATCACCTTCAACAGCTTCCTATCGCAATCTCCATAAAACTGCTGGTATATCCCTCTCCTTCCATAGGACCCCATTACAGACCCCACAGGATCTCTCCACTACTACTGTTGTGTCTTAATTTTGTTTTAATCATTTTTTTCAATCCCTCAACCCACTCTTGTGTCAGTAAGCTGCTGTTGATCTTGAGAAGTCCTTTGTTGCAAATCCCGTTGAGCGGCTTTCTGCAGAGAATTGCCCCCTTTGAAGACTTGCCCCCGTGGTCTTCGTGTGAGCTGCTTCAGTGAAGGAATAGAGAGGCATGCCTTAGGTAAGAATTTTTGCAGTGCCTTTTCAAACGGTGTTTGTACGCTTTAGTAATCATCACAGATTCTCTGCTGACCTAAGAGATTTGCAGCTTTATAAAGGCTGTGGCAGATGCTAAGAATATTCATCAATCCTTTTCTTCTTTTGAAACGGGCCCCAAAAGGAATGACTTGTGGGCAAATATTGATTTCTTTTCCCAGAGATCAACTATTAAGTATAAAAGGACACCTAACCATGAAATCGAAAGGTTTACATTGTCAAACCAGGGCAGAAGGCAGAGAAGGAAGACTCAATTCCCTACCTGGGAACACAAGGGCTAAGGAACCAGTGAGAGATGTAATGCCTGTGGTGCTTCCTCCGGGAGGCTTCTCTGGAAGCTGAAGGGAAGTCAATGCAGAGATTGAGGGCTGCGATTCTCAAACTTAAACCTGGTGCACGTATGAATCACCACCAGGGATCTTGTCAAAATGCAGATTCTGATTCACTGGGTCTGGGTTGGAACCTGAGATTCTGCCTTTCCGACTCGCCTCCAAGCATTGCTGCTGGGCCAAAGCTCCTACTTCGTGGACCAAGGTTTTAGGCCACCTGCCACTGACCATCATGTCCTCTAACAGCAAGCCTCTGAGCTCTTTCCAGCAAAAAAGGCGAAAGCAGGCACTGATGCCACATCTGCGTCGCCGGCCTCAAACAATAAAGAAGCATGAGGAGCCCCCCAGTGGCATTCTCTGTCCATAATAAGATGACATCCACAGGAGAAAAGGATTGAGGGAGGTGATGGGGCTGGTGCGAGGAGCCCAGCAATCCCTGCGCTGAGCGCTGGGGGCACTTGGTTTGGTTTTCGCATTACCGGCCTCAGTGAGGTGGAACAGAGGATTACAAAGGGATCAGCTAAATGGCAATTGCAAGAGTATTGTTGTGGTCACCAGCAGCTTTTCCATCAGCATTTTCCATTTCTCCAAAGCCATACGGAGCACTTAATCTATTTAGGTGATTTCTTAAGAGAGAATGAACAATACGTGTTCCCAAGTGGCAAGTGTAGTGAAAGTTAAAAACGGTATTTTCTTTCATCCCAAAGCCTCCAAAATGTTCACAGATCTTACTATTATCATAAAAATAAGTGACAGTAGGGATTTAGTTCAGTTAGAAATCATCCTGCTCTTGTCCATGTAGTGAAACTTAAAATAAAACACACTGCCGTCTAGCCTTCAGGATGGGGATAAAAGTCCAATATGAAAGCTCCTAATGATCTACGGTTTGAAGAGCTGGCTGTTTTAACAGAGATCATGGCCAAAGACTTAGAAGAAGACGAATTTCAGATCCAATACTAAAAATAGTAGATTTATGCTTCGATGGGTTTGTTTCTTCGAAGAATGCTCCGTTGATCTTACGGGATTCTTCCAGGTGAGTTACTTGCTCTGTCCAAGAGCAGTTGCTATCTAAAACATAATAAGGTATGTGTAAGCTAACAGTCTGTCTACTTGAGCCAGAGACTTGGGCCAAATCTACAGAGAAACATTTTTCACTGACTTTCCCAAAATATCTATCAATGTTATAAGTGAAAATCTGAAAGAAATTAAGCACAAATATTTAAGAGCCAAGTGGGACGGCACCAAATCTATGCCGGAGGTCTGGGTCGGAGCCTAATTAGAAGGATGATGGCCAAGCCTAACCTGGCCAGATGTATAGTATTACACTGGAGGTAAGGGTGATCTAAGCGGTCAGCCGAGGAGGTGGCCACCTGTATATAGTGAAAGCGTTTCTACGGACTCTTCCTCTGTCCTAGGCCCAAAATACCTTTGGCCTAAAATTCCAAATTAAACCCCCTATTCCTCTTAATTAACATCCATGGGAAGTATATTAAATTGTTTTTGACTCTTTGATATATTTGAATCGATTTGATTATTAGGGCCTCCTGCCATTATCTAGTCCTGGATAGATTCTTTTTTCATGAAGGGAGTGAGAGAAGGAGCAAAGGAAAGGCCAGGTCCAAGAGCCAACTCAGGACTAATTAGCAAGCCATCCAGAGGTGGTGATAAGGGCATTCAGATATCTGGGTGCCTGAACGCTCAATCGGCCCTTTGCCAAAGGCAAACGTAATACTTTTTCTATTTCTCCCTACAGTGGGATGAAAGCAATCACAGAACACAGGCCCAAGCTGGGGCTACACACCCCAAGCTAAATGTACATGAAACCCAAAGAGTGGTTCTTTTCAGTTAGAAGCATAAAAGGACGCCATTAATTATTTCACAAAATTCGGTTAAAACAACGTAACTGAATATTGACAACCTAATCTACAGTCGAGGTATTCATAATAGACAGGAAACAAAGTTCCTAATACCCAGGATCACTTACATACACGTAGGAAACATGTTTTCCCCTCTGGCAGGATAGCATTTCTGCTATTAAACAGCTGTTTTCACCTCCCCCATAAAAATGGCTGTGATTCCCCCTCCTTCAAGTTATCCAGCCAAAACCTGTCGGGAGTTGCTTGAGGCTGAAAAGTATGCATGTTGCTTTTTATGTAAATGGAGGGGGAATGGGTGCCACAGGTAATGCTGTCACACACACAAAAAAGACTTTAAATGGATGCCAGAAACAAATTCTCCTGGTCCTCTGAGTCTCTTTTTCTGCTTTCTGCATTGTTCCCCCCTCAGGTGTCCTTCATGCGACTCCGAACATCCTGAGGATGATTTTCAAACCCAATACATTTTGACAAGTGTGGAATGGACGCCTCTGTGAAATAGAGATGAGCTTGAAAGAAAAGATGAAATTTGCACATGTTCCTTTGCAACCAGGGCTTTCTAGTGAATTGCTCGATGCAGAAGATAATTCTCCCTATTTTTCAGTGTTTGAAGTGTAGCGTGAGCTCAAGCAGCTAATGGATCTGTTTCTGGCCACAATGCCATCTTTGAGATGCAAAGCTTGTAGAGTGGGCATCAGATTGACCTTTGCTTCCCAACGGCTCTTGATCTCGCTGCATACTGATTTGTTCTTCCAGAAAGAGGAAAGGCATAAAGGTTAGGCCGCCCAGCACAGATTAAATGAAAACAGAAATAAATTTTTATTTTTATTCGCATAGCTGACTAAAGTCTCTCCAAGGCTTCAGGATCATTCAGTCACATATTATGCACACACACACACACACACACACCCCCCACCTTGAACCTTTCTAGGCACAGAGGATAAAAGAGTAAGCAACACAAAAGCTCTGCCATCATGGGACCTACACTGTAGGGGAAATAAACAATAAAAAAATTAAAAAAAAAATCCGGCATATATGTAATGCAATGTTGTGTAGAGTAATAAGCACTGTGAGTTAAAATAACCCAGGGTAAGCGGATCACTGTGAAGGTGGAGTGCACACCCACAGTAGACTTATCTGAGAAGGTGATATCAGAATGAAGACTTGTATAAAATGTAAGAGCAGTTCTTACAGTTATCTGGGGACAGAGCTTTCCAAGCCGAGGGAATAATGTGTGCAAAGGTCCTGAAGTTGTAGCAAGCTAAGTGTTTTTGAGGAATTGAAGAGCCAGTGTGGTAGAGCTGAGAGTGACGGGATGAGATTGTGTAGACAGGAAGAGGGCAGATCCAATGGAGCCTTGAAGACCACAGTAAGGAGCTGGGTTTTTATTCTGATTGAATAAATCCACAAGAGGAGTTGAGCAGACTCTGACTTACATGGCCGGATTTACATTTCAATCAGATAACCCTGAAGCTTGTCACTTGGGGTGGGCAAGATTAGAAGCCAAAAAAACCAATTAGGAGTCTAAATGGGGGTCTTGGACTAGGAAAAGTAATGGTGAACACGATGGAACTGATTAAATCTTAGATGTACTTTGAGGTTAGAGATTATGCTTTTCTGATATATTAAATGTGTGGTTTGTGAGATAAGCATCAAGGATAACTCCCAGTTTTTGACCTGATTCATTCAGTAAATGATGGTGCTGTATACTGAAATGAAAGGAAGAAATGCTTGGGAAAAACAAGAATCAGGAGTTCTCCTCCGAAGACGTTAAATTTGAAAATGCTTTCTAGATATCCAGGGGGAGATGTTGAAGAGGGAGTTAGACATACAGGTCTGGAGCCCAGAGGAAAGGAAAGAGCTGAAGATGTAAATTCAGAACCACCTTGATATAGCCGATATATAAGGCCATAATAATGAATGAGATCACCTAGAGACAAAGACCAGGAAAAGGAAAGAAAACAACCAAGAGGCTGGGCCCTAGAGCACCCCTCAAAATTGTTAGGTCAGGGAGAGGGGAGCCAGAAAAGAAGAATGGGAAGGCACAGCCATTGCATAGGAAGAACACAAGAGAGTAATAGAGTTACCCAAGCCAAGTGAAAAATATGCTTCTAGAGAGTAGAAGTGAACAATGGGATCGAGTGCTACTAACAGGTCAAGTAAGATCAAGGTTGAGAAATACATGTAGGATTTGGCAAGATAGTAACCATTCATAGCCTCAACAAGAAGGATTTCAGTGGTATGCTGGCGATGAAAGTGTGAGTGGAAAGAGCTAAGGAATGAATATAAAGCATAAAACCCTTCCTACAATGAGAAAAGAAAATGCCTGAAAGGGGATGTGAAATCTGGTCTACACTGGGTGATTTTGCCAGGGGAGATTTTAGAATACCTTTGCATGCTGGTAGGAATGATTGTATAAAGAAAGAGAAAATGATGCCGGAGAAAGAGAACATAACTGCAGGAGCAAAGTCCTTGAGAAGGAAGAAGGGATGGGATCCATGTGTGAGTGCAGAGTTGGGCTTTGAAAGAAATAGGACCTTTCATCCACTGTAGTGAAAGGGAAAGCCAAGTGTATGGATCCAGAGACAGGTGGATCTGGGATGGCGGGAACTGGCAGAAATTCTCTTGTGTTTGTCTTTATTCTCTCAGTGAAACAGCAGGTAAGGTCCTCAGCCGACAGTGAGGGGAAGAAGGCCTGGGTAACAGTTTCTCAGAGTGGTGGAGTGAGTTGGCCAGGGGACCTAACAGCTCTCCAGGCCGTGCACAGTGCCCCCGTGAGATTCGTAGTTGCAAGCTATGTGACTCTCTGCCTCTTATTGCTTCGCCAGTGCTGCTGGATGGGAAATTTGGAATCTCTATATTCTAAGATTCTTTTTCTATTTTACACTAGAGAGAATAAAACTGAATAAAAGGGGAATCGTGTTGCAATAGGCAAAAATGCAAGAGTAAAGAATTCTTAAAACCAAACTTTCCAACCCAACTTTAAAATCATAATGCCCTCTAGTCTCATTTCCCTCTATACATCAATTGTTCCTCTTTGAGCTTAAAAGCTCGTTTTCTTTGATTCAAAGAGCGCTGTACCATCAGGAGGCCTACCTCTAATCTCTACAATTAGCAAACTGTGTGGTCCTAAGCAATTATTTAATCTCACCATAAAAGAGATAAGAGGTTACCACCCCAATATCCTTTCTTCCCTTGTGACCAGTTACAGAACTTTTGATTCTTAGCTCAGCGGAAGACCGCCTGAATTAAGACTATATTTCCAAACTTCCTTTGCAGCTATGTGTGATGGTAGACTTAAGTCAGGGCCCGTGAGATGTAAGGAAAAGTGGTAGGAGGCAGGTTCTAGGAAACTCCATTAGAACACGTCATGTACTCACCCGCTCTTTAATTCCTCTCCATGTTAGCTAGAGTTCCAGTCACCATCTTGAACCACCCTAAGGCAGGCAAAGCAGTTGGGTGGAGAGAACCTGAGTCCCTAGCAATTCTGTAGTGCCCCCACCACCCCGGACTACACACTTCCAGCCTTCAACAATGTGAGAGACAACTATACCTCCATCCTGCCAGCTGAACTTAATCATCACTGATAGACCCTCAGCCTCGGTTTTCTCTTTTTTAGACTAAAGCTATTGTCAAGTTTCCTGTGCAAATGCAAAATTCTCACTTAAAATGCCATCTCTTTGTTCCAGAGGTCCCAGTCGTAGAATCTACAATGGCTAGAATACAAAATTTCTGGCTTTCATCCCTTAGTCTAATGCCATCCTGAAGCTTGTTTACTATTGCCAAGAGGATTGCTGTCCAGAGTTTTAACACCTCTCTTCACACTTACATTTCCACAGAGGTAGGTGATCACAATGCTTGATCTCTCTGGTTCAATAACATGGTTCTGACACCAGGATTAGTTTGGTATGTGAAGCAGAGGCATTGCTGAGCACCTTCTATAATCCTCTGGGACCCTCACCCTGCCCCACAATTTCAACGGCTTGAACTGTAACATGCAGAAGACAAAAATTGAAAATAATAACTCTTGTGAAAGGTTACTCCCCACATTATGTTTGGTTTGGTTTGGTTTTGCTATTCTGAAGAAAGTGAACAGGATCTGCCCATAGAATTTATTAATTAACCTGGGGGCACCTTTATTTTTGTTTGCAAAGTGCTAGCAACAAAAGAATGGAAGGAAATAAGCCAGACAAAAACAATTATTTGAAACAGGTTTTGTGAAAATTATGTCTTTAGGAAATACAATTTTGAACCCACTGCGATAATTTGTAAGTAACTTCTTTTTTTTTTTTTTTAATAATGATTTTTTATTATATTATGTTAGTCACCATACAGTACATCCCCGGTTTTCGATGTAAGGCTCGATGATTCATTAGTTGTGTATAACACCCAGTGCACCATGCAATATGTGCCCTCCTTACTACCCATCACCGGTCTATCCCATTCCCCCACAATATCAATTTTCTTATCTGTTCTTCCAAGTCTTTGGTTATCTGAATAACTGTCAGCTTCTCGCATCCAACCATCTCTATTTCCATGAAAAGTGGAAAACAACATGCTCCAACGGAAGCATCACTTGGAAGTGGAAGATTTATTTGGAAGATTTACTTTTTCTAATGTCCCTGACAATCATCTTAAATGGGCCTGTAATATGGTAATAGACCATTTTCAATACATGCCAGCTTATCATCCAGAACTTTCTGTAAAAGAGGTTTTTTGTGTTTTTTTTTTTCCCTTACTCATTTAACTGATGGCCTAAACTGTTCACAGACATATATGTTCGTGTTGAGACAGGTACTGCATTGGGTCCATAGTTGAACCACAGGGCCTATCAAGAAATCTCTATCCTGAAATTTACTTGTGTCTGAAGTAACTATTCAGGGTAGACATCATATATGTCAATTCTACTTAATCAGGTAGTCTCTGTTATTTAGGACTCTGGCCAGATGTATCCAAAGCCCCTTGATTCATTTTGGGCATCTCTGGTCAAATGATCAAATGTCACCTAAGAATCATAATTCACCTCTATCAGATCCTGGTAGAAATCCAAAGAGCTGATTTGTCAAAGATGCTACTTTTTATTTATTTTATTTTATTTTATTTTATTTTTAATGATATTTTATTATATTATGTAAGTCACCATACAGTACATCCCCAGTTTCCGATGTAAGGCTCGATGATTCATTAGTTGTGTATAACACCCAGTGCACCATGCAATATGTGCCCTCCTTACTACCCATCACCGGTCTATCCCATTCCCCCACCCCCCTCC
>NW_024423453.1:29335253-29349020 GCF_017311325.1 Ursus maritimus
GGCGCGCGCACCCGGTTCAGGGTCTCAGTCTGCTGTTTCGTGGGTGCCGACCGCGAGTCCGCCCGCTCCCCCGTGCAGGTGGCCCGCCAGCCGCCAGCCGCCCGGCGCGCGCTCCGGGAGTTCCCGGTCTCAGTCTGGATCCCGTGAGCACACCGGGATTCCGGTGTTCCGGGAGATGCCTGGTGGCGCGCGCGTTCACGGCTCACCCGGCTCACGGTCTCAGTCCGCTCTCTTGCGGGTACCCTCTGTGAGTCCGCCCGCTCTCCCGTGCAGGTGGCTGCCGCTTCCCGGCGCCCAAAACCTGGATCTCTTTTTCTATTTATCTCTTATCTATACCTATTAGCATTTTTGTCATTTGTCATGGCTACATCATATTAAGATGAATTACTTATAATAATTTGTTTGATGCTCCCCTCAATAGACATTAACAATATTTACAAGAATTTTTATTGTTTGCAATTTCAACTACTGCCTGAGTTTTCGTTCATAAATATACATCCCCTACTCCTCCGCCATCTTAACTCCTCCCCAATTTGTAAGTAACTTCTTAAATTTTTTTCCGCACTCCATCATTATTAAACTGGAGTAGAACTTTTTCCCTTGAGTTATCATTTATTAAAAATCTCCCTGGATTTTCAGGCAGTTTAGGGAAATGTAACTTGCAAGAGAAAAAACTTATGGAATATAATGTTTTAACAAAATTTCTCTTTTGAAGAAGCAATTGAGCCTTCTGCACTCTATGCAAATAGCGTTGAGCCAACAGAAACCGCTGTAAAAGCCAGCAGTGGAAGTCTGTGTCTGTATTTTCTTTTGATCTCTCTCTGGATTTAATGCCCTCATGAAGCTCGAATGGAATATATGCAAGTCACAGCATGGCAGAGGGATAATATATTTCCCCCTGCTTCGCTGAGCATGAGTTGTGTATCTTGCCATCTTGAGAGTCCACAGTGCGGTACATTTATCCCCATTAGAAAAGCTCACTCCGATAATATATGGATGCTGCCGCCGTTTAGGACAAATATGTAAAATCATAACCTTATACATTCTGAAGATGGGGGGTATATACATTGAATCTGTTAAACAGGCATCAACAGATTTTTGTTAAAACTAGACTTTCAAGTCCAAAGACCAAGAGGGCAAATATATTGATGGTATTTATGTATTTATATAGCCTCAAAGGCTATAACTTTAATTTGAAGATGGAAAAATAAGAACAGTGCTTCCCGCTTTGGCTATCTGTGAATTCTCTATGCCCATCCTGAGCAAAAAGCTGTTCAGATCAGGGTGTGTGATTATAAGTCCTGTCTGGTTAATTTGTGATAATGTGGTCAGCTCTTTCTAAACTCATCTTAGGGCCAAAGATCACAGCAGTGAAAGAGTACATTTTTAAAAGTGACCTAAAAGTAAGAAAATATTTGTGGTTCAAATCCTCATATTTACTAATGTGTACACTTGGCTCAGTCTACTTAAGCCAAGTCTCAGTTTGCTCACCTGTAAAAAAAGGAGAATAATGATACCACCTACCTATAGGATTGTATGCAAAGGGCTCAGCATACCCCCGGCATTCAATAAATGTTGGCTCTTTTCATTGTGATGACTACCTCAGGATCCTCACCAGTATGCCCGTGGGGAAAACCGAGCATGAGAGCATGACGTGTGAGAAAGAGAAGGTAGGGGAGCTGCCATTAACTGTGTTCTTCAGTTTCTCTGATCCGCCCTCCCAAGGGGTGTAATATGACGATATCCCTCAACACAACTGAGAAACAGACACAGATGTGGAGAACCACACAAAGGCCTGAAAAACTAGAAAAAAGTCTAGGCTCTAAAATCATAAGATCCAACATTTAAATCTGTGTGTACATCTACTTAACACCCAGAACACCTTTTAGCAACCTTACAGCCAAGACAGTGATGGTCGGGAGGCACAGGAGACAGCCATAGGCTTAGTTTTCTCTCCTCGGTAACCCGCGGTTACAGCATTTGCATCTTTCCAATCTCAAGTTTAGCATCTCTTGGAACAAATTGTATAAAAAAATCTGTCAATTAGTTGATTCTCTGTGTTGATAAGGCTATAAACTCACTGCTCAAATTCTTTGGCTTTGAGGATAAAAGTCATGCATGGAAAAATAATGTGTCGCGCCTTTTCCATTAGAGTTAAGGATACAAATACATTGCCAGTGTTAAAATCTCATAGATATTCCTTTTTTCCCTGTTGCTTGATACATTTTATTATAAACTTACTACTTCATTCAAGCCGGTACCCATAGCCTTAAACCTTAGAAACATATATATTGAATTCTGGTGGGGGAGAAAGCACAATTATGTGCACCAGCAATTACATGGCTAAGAGTTAGGTAGGTAATTAGAGTTAAGGTTTATCCTTTGTAAGGATAGTTCTGTGCATAGATCTGTTATCTATACATCACCAGGAAACATTTATTATTCTGTTTTGCAGGTAAAGAAACTAAGGTTAAGTTACTTATCTAAATAACTTTTCAATTATGGAAAAGATTCTTCTTGAGGATTAAAATATCTTTTGCAGTTTATGAGACTTAGAAGACCTGAAAACACGGTTAAATAAAGTAATATATGTGAAAAAAACTTATTAAAATAATAAATATCTGTATAGAATTTGGCACTTAATAGATATTCTTAATATACCTGTTTCTCCAATTAACACGGCACAGTCATTAATATACTGTATTGTGTTATGAAGTCATAATTGCAGTCAAGCAGAAAGTAATTACCATCTATCAACTTTCATGTTTTACAAAAGCAAAATTATTTTTCCTTTGTTTTAGAAGTTCCCCAGAACAAATAATAGTTTTTACATTGGCAACCCTTTCATTTCATGACCCCAACCGCCACATGCCTCTACAAAGCTGTCATATATCTTTCTGGGCTCAACTCACATGTAGCTGTTTCAATTTTAAAATCTAATCCAAGGGCAAATCCTCCTGATTCCATTGTGAACACCTGGTACGAACAACAGTGAAAAATAGTGGGTCTCTTTCAAATGTATCTCCATGTGAAAAAAATAAAACTAAACTGATTTCACACATCTCTCAGATCAGACTTGCAAAACAATTCATTGCAATTAATTGATGTCAGCAAACCTATCCTGAACACCCACTCTCACGGGCATTGTTGGGCAATGTGCTCTTGAAGGTAGAGAACACTTGCCCTTGGGCAGCTTACAGATCATTGGAGAACAAGACAAGTAAGGGGCACAAATAAACAGAATATAAGGCAGAATTTAAAAAAAACCTGAAAGAAAGATAGAAAATAATTATAAGGTTCAGAGGCTGGGCAGCTCAAGATCATCTAATTAGATAGACTGACATCACTGAAAGGATGTGATGTAAAGCTGGTGGAACTTCATCCAACAAAGACGGGGTGGGCTGGACATTCCTGGCAGAGGGAACAGTGTTATCAGACTCTGATGTGCACGGTGTTTGGGAAAAGCACATGGTGTTTGGGAATCAACAAGTGGTCCTGTTTGCTTGAATCAAGAATAATCTCTGTAATGGATTTGTTTCTGCTACCCAAGATACAGTTTGATATTTTAATGCATACATGCAGCGATAGAACTATTAGCAAAATCAAGAATATTTCCATCACCTCCAAATTCTCTCGAATGCCCATTTACGGTCGTTCACTTCCAACCTCTGACCCCAGGCACAAGCACAGATTGCCTTCCTATCACTCTAGATTGGTTTTGCCCATTCTAAAATATTATATAAATGCAATCATACAGCTTGTACTCATTACATCTGGCTTCTTTCACTCAGAATAATACATTGAGGTCAGCCGTGCGGTTAGGTATGTAAAGAATTTCTTTTCATTCCTGAGAAATAGTTCATTATATGGATATGCTACAACTTGTTTATCCATTTTCCTATTGAGGAACATTTGGGTTACCTGAGGCTTTTGACCATTGTGAATAAATCTGCTAGGAACACGTGTGTACAAATCTTTGGGACGACATATACTTTCATTTCTCCTGGGTAAATATCTAGGAGTGGAATGGCTGAGTCTTAGGGAAAAGATATATTTAATCCTATAAGAGATGGCCAAGCTGTTTTCCCAAATGATTATACCATTATATTCCCACGAGCAGGGCATAAGGGTTCAGGTCTTCCACTTCCTCGCCAGCCAGCACTTGGTATGTAAATCTCTTTAAACTTCGCCATTCGAGTGGGTTCATAGATATGTCCCACTGTGATCTTAATTTGCCTTCTCCTCATCTCTAATGATGTTGGGCATCTTTGCATGTATTATTGGCCATTCCTTCATCTTCTTTCACAAAATATCTCTTCAAACAATGTGCCTGTTGGGTTGTTTGTCTTCTTGTATTCTTCAAATAGGAAATCTTTCTATCTTCCTGGTCTGTTCCATGTGATGTGACCCACTGTGCATGGGATGACCTTCCTTTCCATCTCCATTTAATGTATCTTTTAAAGTCTGGCTCATAGGTCCCTTTCCCTGCACAGCTTCTTCCCCAATCCCTCTTTTCTCTGAGCTCTTGCAAGACCTCATTCCCACATTCCACTCCAGCGGCATGGATCATATCATATCATAATTCAGAGTTTCAGATCTCTATCTATCCCCGGACTGGGAGCTCCTTGGAGTTTCAGGATGAGTGTTTTTCTTCTTTGAATCTGCCCAGGACTTAATACAGTGCCTGCCACATTTAAGTACTGAGGCTCACTCAGATGGTATTTCGGATACATAAAAGAAGGAATAGCAACTTATTCAGGCTACAGTCGTGAATGAGTAAGGGCAGGTTCAGAATACTGGGGGAGTCACTATCCGGTCACTCATTCAACAAATATTTTTTTGAACTCTTGCTATGTACCAGGCACCTTAGATGCTAGGATACAGAGATGACCGAGCTAAAGAAAATATCCACCCCGATGGAATTTAGCCTACATCAGAGGAGACCGATCCATTCATCCCAAGTTAAAACAGCATGGCAAGTGCTATATTAAGGGAAATCCAGAAGCTAAGTAAGCTTAGAGAAGAATCCCTAAGCCAGGCTTTGAAATCAGGGGAGAGTTTCTGGAGAAGTGGTATCTAAGCTGAGTTGTGAAGGATACATCAGAGTGACCCCAGTTGAGAAACAGAGGAACAGCAGCTTATGCAAAGGCCCAGAGATAAGGAAGAACAAAGCACATTCGGAGAACTACACTAAATGGGCAGAGAGGGAGAACTAGCTATTAGATATAGGGGATGACTGCAGAAGAAAATGCTGGTGGTGATTTCATTAAGTGATCAATAAATACAGTAGAAAGGCTTTTTACAAATTTTCTTTTTTGTTGTGTCAGAGATTCTACCCGTTTCCTCTCAAAATCCCACCTCTAACATTTACCGGCTATGTGATCTGAAGACGGTGGAGCCCTCCTGTTCTGTTTCCTCATCTTTACCATGGGAATAATAACTCCATAAAGCTGGTGTGAAAGAGGAGCTAATGCAGGGGAAATGCCACGTAAGGAATGCACTGGATGCTCTCCAAATGTTTTACTCCCGCTGGGCGCAGGTACTTTGCCGCGACCTTTTATCTAGGCGGGCCATGTGACTAGTTACCAACAATAGACGGCGAGTCCAAGGCTTGCGTCAGTCCCTAGACTGAGGCAGTTCAGAGCAGGTGTGCCTTTCTCATCACCTCTCCCTTTCGTTGTGTGATAACTTTGAGTCCACATGTTGAACATTCACTGGGAAGAAGCCCGGGTCTCTGAACGACTACAGGAAGCAGAACCCCTTTCCGCGACCACACACCTACCCTCTGCTAACCGGACTGGGCTGTGACACGTGGTGGCCAAAAAGAAAAAGAAAAAACCCCCCAAAATGGTATTGTGTCATAAACTAAGGACTTTGGGGTGTTTGTTACAGTAGTTACTCTATCCTGATTTATTCAAACATTTAACCCAATGTGTCGCACAGGGTACTGAATAAATGTTAGCCGAGGGTGTTAGAATTGTTGTTTGTGGTTTTATTATTATTATTACATGAGACAATATGGCATGATAGTTCAAGCTCAAGCTCTGGAATCAGACAAAATCGGGCCTGACTCCTGATGCCACATGTACCAACTTTGTTTCCCAGTTACTTAGCCCCCTATGCCTTATTTCACTCATCGATAAAATGCAGGTAATAATGGTGCCTGCCTCAGAAGGTCGCTATGAGTACTGAATAAAATAAAGCACGTAAACCCTTTGGCACGCCAGCACCTTACAAGCACTCAATAAGTAGAGCTACTAATACTATTATCTCACGAGTACGATCTGATATTGGGAAGGTTTGAAAATTTGCTACCGCAAGATCTTTGGAGAAATCTCCAGGGAGCATATCTCCCTCGTATTTTAACACTTCAGAAAGTTCAGCATCTCTTCCTCTCTGCTCCAGGACATGTGCAAGAGTAGACTGGTCACGTTGGCAACCTGAAACCTGTACTTCCTGCCATCACCCCAGGAATGTTTGTTACTCTGAATGCGTATCCATAATATTGTCAGGTCAGTAATTACCCCACCTGACAAAAAAATAAATAATGTGTTAACAGATCAGGCCTCCAGTGCTCATAAATTATTCTTTCTCTCCTTCCTCAGCAAGTATCTCGGGGATCCAGGGGGGGATCTGATCTGTTGTGGGCCTCGGAGGTTCCCCGAAGGCCTGGGCTCCTGGCGCGCTCCATTTTCCCGGCCCACAAGGCACAAGCAACTCGTGCTGGCAGTTGACATCTTTCAATATTTGTTGTTCTCTCTCTGCCTAGCACTTGTGACTCCATGTTGACGTGAAGCCATTTCTGTCATTGCCATTACTAACTAAATAGCCCCTGGACTCTGGCTGGAAAACAGTGCCATAAATCGCTTAGAGTTACCCTATTTCCTGCAAACAAAAAGTCCCGGCAGCTTTGGGTCCATTTTTACTTTATTATTTATCTGGCCAGGCCATTTATTGCAAGATACTGCCTCTCTCTGGGTTGGAGTAGGCAAATTATTCCATTTTCGATTGTACATGGTGCGACTCCCAATTCAGGAGTCTCGACAGGAGGCGTGCTTCGGATGGAAGTATTTGCACATTTGTTGCTGAGAGCAGGAAATCATTATCTGTGGCCTGTTCTTCCCTGGCGCTAAAGACAGAGTGGGACTGAAGAGCTGGATTTTCATATCTCTTTAGCCATTGGGTCAAGTTACTGCCGGAGAAAGAAAGATGGAGAGAGAGAGCTTGGACAGCACGAATTCATTTTAACGGTCTATTGCTTCCACTTAGTGAAGGCCTATTAATTGCATAACATGCATCTGTATCTGTGTCTTTCAAATAACATTTCTAACCACCTGGGGAACCGCTAAGAAGGCACAGAGGGATATATAAAGAATGGGTGCAATTAGGCAATTATGATCAAGGGTAGAGAAAGGTTTGAAGGGAGAGCAGGAAACGATGGTCCTGTTTCAGTGCTGTAGGGTACTTTCATAGGGGGAAAAAAGCTCTTAAATTATGAAAATCTTTCTTTTGTAAATTGCTACACAAGTAACACAGAGACTGAGGGAAGTAAATTCCTCAGTGAAGGGATTAGGTGTATGATGAAAAGTGGCTGAGCTAGGAGGTTTCTGACTGAAAGGAAACTTTTAAAATGTTTTTATAAAAAACCTGCTGAAATTATATTTTTCATTCTCCTTTATTATTTCACAATGAAATTCCATTTTCATAAAATGTGGAAATTAAAAACTACTTGGTACATTATTAACCCTACCTAGTGTCCTGTGCCCCCTGAGGAACACTGAAGGGCATCTCTGAGGAAGAGGAAACATCCAGATCCTCCGTGAGAGAAGTCGCCAACTAGTGGGCTACTTGTCATTTCCTGACAGCACCATTCGTCAAGCGCTGATCATCACAGTGCTATCTTAACAGATCGTGAGCTATTAGGAACAAGGGAATTTCCTTATACCGTTGTGATTATCTTACCTTAGGAAAAAGGAAAATAAAGACCTGGAAAATTTTTAAGTTTGTTACGTATTTGAGAAAAGGAAATGAATGGCAATAGATCTTTTCTCTTCACATTTGAGTGTTCACCACATTTTGCTTTGCTAGGAAGGACAAAGCATCCAATAAGAAGTGCCTCTGCTTCTAGAACGTTCTCAGGTGGAAGGTGAGCCAGCTAGCAGTTAGCTTCTTTCTGATGTGGCCACCGTGAAAGAGGTGGATTAGCAAGGATCAGGCTCTCACCCTGATGCTGGGGGGACTGAAAAATCACTGTAAGAGGACCAGAAACTGGTCTCTGGCTGTAGCACGCACTTGGCTCCTGTGGAAGGTGCTCTGAAAGTCAATTCAACTCTTTGTCTTTGGATAGGAGCCCAACAGTAGACAAGCTGCTGTCCAAGAGGCAAGGCTGATATAGTGCCCACTGCCAGCCAGTCTCAGCCCAGAGAAGGACATCCGGAAACCGAACATACCTTGTCTTGGGCCTACAGGAGGCTGTTAAGGGGATGAGTGGTGGGCAACTCTACTTTAATCGTGGTCCACTATATGCCCCAAAATGGGCCTCTGCTTTAAAAGCCTAAGTACTATAAGGAGTAACTGATGCCATTTTCTCTCTTGACAGGCGAGGCGTTACAATGAGCTATTTCTCCACTAAAATGGGCCTTCTTATGGGTCCAGGTCAAGACCTAGGAGTTAAACTGTGGTGGTAAGTCCCAGGAAGGAAAAGATAGGGCTCTCTTGAGTACCGTCAAAAACAATTATGAACAGCAACACCCTTGACAATTCAGGACACCAGTACTAGTGCACAGGATGTTCATTTCAGACTGGAACTGGGTTGTGTTAATGGTAGCATTCAGAAACATCTAGATTGTCTCCTTTAGTCTATACCACAAAGGTTTTGATTAAGCCTAATGCACTACCAGCCAGAGATCACCTCTCTTGTTCTGCACCGTCATTTCAGACCATCAATAACAGCCACGTGACTTTATTATTCCTGCATCGCCAAGCTTAGTGTCTTAGAGTTAGCAATTCAAAAGTACTTACTAAATAAAATAGGATGGATTTCTTAAAGAGACTAGAAATTCAACAGTTTAGTGTATTTCCCCCCACATGACCCTGCTTTGTGTGACCTTATTACAAAGGAATGATGCACTTAATTGGAAAAGACCTACTGCAGGGGTGATCCAAATGGTCACCTTTAAGGAACAACTTTTCTTCTTTTTTTTTTTTTAAGATTTTATTTATTTATTTGACAAAGAGAGACAGCCAGCGAGAGAGGGAACACAAGCAGGGGGAGTGGGAGAGGAAGAAGCAGGTTCCTAGCAGAGAAGCCTGATGTGGGGCTCGATCCCAGAACACTGGGATCATGCCCTGAGCCAAAGGCAGACGCTTAATGACTGCACCACCCAGGCGCCCCAAGGAACAACTTTTCAAAGGCAAGTTGGCTCTCCTTATACACAAGGCCAGGTGGAGAATCATAGCTAAGTCATAGAACATCATTGATTACACAAATACGTTTCATGGGTACTAATAACTATGCTGGATCGTAGTTTGGTTTAAATCAATCTTGTAAGATATAAATGACTAGGTTTTAACTTCTTGTCGCTAGGACCCATTACTGATAAGACAATTCACACATTTCTTCTGACTGCTCTTAGCGTACCAAAGACGACATATAAAAGAGAGTGGTCTTCTATGACCCTGTCCTCCAAATCTGACACTGCTCTGGCCATTGAGTAGAGAGATCCACCTCCACCAGCTAAAGGCCAGGGGAAAGGAGATAATACTGCTTACATATAAACTTGTGTCAAAAAAATCTTTCCTAGGGAAAAGATAAAATCAAACCATATGGACTTAAAAATACTGGGAAGAAATATTCTCAAAATATTCCATAAGAATTACATCATCCACTGTCACTTAATATATTAGGAAATTCAAGGCCGGCTCTACAATAGCTGAATCATGCTCCCAAGAAAGGATTTTTCACCTTTTCATGGCATGGAACACACAAAAAAGAATATTAGTAATAATAATAATGATAATAATAGTATCTGCAAAGCATACTGTAGTGAATACTTAGTGTGGACAGAGATGGCCTGCAGGGACTGAGATGCACACCTCGAGGCCAAGGAGATGTGCCTCTCAAACACTGTCCCCTCTAGAAGAGCAATCAGCAAACTTTTTTCTGGAAAGGGCCAGATAGCAAGTATTCTATTTAAGTTTTGCCTAAATAGGTTTCTATCTGGACTTCTTAACTCTGATGTTATAGCACAGAAACAGCTATGAGAACACATAAATAAATGGGCATGGCTATCTGTATTCAGGAAAACATGATTTGCAAAAATAGGATGCGGTGGGATTTAGCCATGGACCATAGTTTGCTGATTTTTACTCTAGGAGAATGAAATGACTGAGTGAGTAGACTCTGAGCCTCAGCACTCCCAACACACACACACACACACACACACACTTTAGCCAAGGAGTTTTATTTTTATCTATGTTGCATATTGATTTCCATGTGAGATACTATTTAAAACTAATTTTACTTCTGAAAAACAGATAAATAAGACTCTGAAAACTATTTCAAAAGTATATATAATAAAAGTATGTATCTTTATTAAAAGTATAGTATTACTTAACTAAATTCTACCACTGTGTAACCTCCGTGCAATCGTGGACAAAGGAGTTTTGGAATGGAAGTCAAGATTCAAGTGACAGTAATGCTTGAAGAAACACTAATGCGTAGGCACAAAGAAAGTATGTTAATGATTAAATTTACAAAATGACAGCTATTTTTCTTTTGTTAAATACAAATCCTTCTTTTTAGTTTCAAAGGAAAAAAATTGCTTGTTTTTTCATTATTAAATGCTTACAAGTACTGAAAAATTCTAAGACCCATGGGATGGTTATGAGCTCTGCATAAGTTGCTTATGACTTTAAGCATGAAAATAAGTTTCAGGGCCATTATTTACTTTCTTAATTAATTGATAAATTTAGAAGCAAATCCTCATGGGATACCTGGGTACGGGGAAAGTTTCTGGAAATTTAGCGTGGGAAGGATAGATAAATGACACTTTCAACTAGTTTTTACCAATCGTTCTTGAAAGAGCTTCCTTTCTAATCCCAGGGAAAGCTATAAGCAGCCTTTTCCCTTCAATCTAATTTGCTAGTAGTTTTCAGACTTCAGTTGCATATATTTAATTAGAGATGCTCCCTGAAAAATGCAGAATCCAACTCTGTATTCAGAAGACCTGAAATTAGGCCCAGGGATCGGCATTTTTAACAAATATCCTGAGCTGGCAGACCACACTTTGGAAAAGATGACATAAACTTCATTGATTTACAGCAGTAGGCTCTTACCATCCCAAAAGGTGGAGGAATAGGATAATAGTATTTTCTCGAGACAAGTGTTCTCTTTCTTGTGATTTTTTTTCCGATGACATGTGTTTGCCTTAGGTGTCTGAAAAATAGTTTCTTTGTTGTTCCATTCATTGGTGTTCACTGACGTCTATTCCTAAAGGAAATGTTTTTAAAGGGTACAGGAACACAACTACACACAGATATGATCTATTTTTTAAAGCAGCACTTGGTTTGAGACCTTTCTCGGATGTCTTTGGGGAGTTGAGTTCATATTCAGTTCTAAAAGAACCAGCCCCCGGAAGACGTGAGTGTTGCAGTCAGCCAAGTTGGGATTATTGTACAAGGACATATTTTTACCCAGTTCCAGATTTCATTCAAGTAGTATTAAAAGTTTCGTGTATTTTGTTTTCATGAGAAATATCTGCTGTAGCTTTTAAGAAAAAAAAATTACAGGAACTAGAAGTATTGATCTGGTTTAAAATGGAAAAAAAAAAAGGAGAAAGGAGCAAATATGTTGAGTACGCCAAGGGCAAGCATGCTAACAATCTGTAAACATTTAGAAAATATAGGAAATACTTCCTTAGGAGGAAGAGTCATCATTTAGTTGAGCCCAGGGCACAAAGACAAAGAGAAAGGGGTCCTGATTTCGATATAGTTTTCTGTCAAACTCAAAGTTGCTGATTACATAGTTTCAGCCATTTTTAAAAAGTGGTTTTTGGCACACACAAGTAAAGCTCTTAACTAATCCAGGACTGCTGATGTGAATTCAGCAAGAGTTCATTTACAATTAGGCCTCACATTCCCAAAGGTAAATCCATTTTTAAAAATCTTTAGGGAACTCACCTCTGCAAAAACTCTGCTCTCCCCTCCCCCAAGGGTGTCCACTTGGGATGGGTGAATCAAATAATAAACTTGCTGAGTAGCACAAATATTAGTAAATATTTGCAACTCTCACAATTTCTGCTTTTTAAAAGCTCACAAGTTCGATGCTTCCCTTTCAGCAAACCATGTTAGCCAAGAAACCCAGGAAACACTGAGATTTGCTGGCCTGGAAACTTATTCACATCCCCAGAGCAAAAACCGCTACTCACCCACTCTCATCTCCAGGCCACATGCTACACTGCATTCATGTTTCAATAGTGATTCAAAATATCACTTGCCTCTTTCATCTTGGTGTCCTCCGCAAGATTTCTTTCCTTAGAAAGTCAATTCTGTGCCATTCTTACTTATTTCTGAGACTATGTCTTTCTACCTTGCCATGGTATTTTTTCCTTGTTTGTTTCACCACATTATGTCTTACCAATAAAAATGGACAAGCCCCGTACAAAAGAACTGGTCTGAAGTGGTGTATGAAGGAATCAAGTGCTTGTCTAAGGCTATTTCGATGCAAGGCGAGCCTGTTGAGTACGGCCTGCAGTGGAATCAGCACATCCCCCAGAAGAAATGCAGCAACGCAGAATCCCAACGCCCACCCCAGACCTACAGAATCCAAATCTTCATTTTAATAAGATCCCAACACAGTTTATATTTTTGAAATAAATTTCTAGGCCCACGATGGAGCCATTCCTACCCATGGTGCCACATCAGCAAACCAAAACTTAGATAACTTTCATGTCCTGGCAAATGCTCTGCTTGACCAAAACCGCTGTATATCCAGTCCGCCGATCCTTAAACACCAAGCCAACTCTCGACTCTATACTTACTTTCTTGTTCCTTCCCACCGCAAACAAGGTTGACTATGTGACCCCAGCCACTCAGATATCTTCCATTTTTCTCTTCCTTGCTCTTTATTCTTTATCCTATAAAACCTTCCTGCCTTCCAAGAGACAACAATTGTTGGAGAGGATGTGGAGAAAGGGGATCCCTCCTACATTGTTGGTGGGAATGCAAGTTGGTACAGCCACTCTGGAAAACAGTGTGGAGGTCCCTTAAAAAGTTAAAAATTGAGCTACCCTATGATCCAGCCATTGCACTACTGGGTGTTTACCCCAAAGATACAGACGTAGTGAAGAGAAGGGCCATATGCACCCCAATGTTCATAGCAGCAATGTCCACAATAGCTAAATCGTGGAAGGAGCCGAGATGTCCTTCAACAGATGACTGGATTAAGAAGTTGTGGTCCATATATACAATGGAATATTACCAGCTACCAGAAAGAACGAGTTCTCAACATTTGCTACAACATGGACGGCACTGGAGAAGATAATGCTAAGTGAAATAAGTCAAGCAGAGAAAGACAACTATCATATGATTTCTCTCATCTATGGAACATAAGAACTAGGATGATCGGTAGGGGAAGAAAGGGATAAAGAAAGGGGGGGTAATCAAAGGGGGAATGAAACATGAGAGACTATGGACTATGAGAAACAAACTGAGGGCCTCAGAGGGGAGGGGGGTGGGGGATTGGGATAGACCGGTGATGGGTAGTAA